>NC_090321.1:117269508-117579322 GCF_040869045.1 Eurosta solidaginis
GGTAAGAGTTTAACCTGTTACAGTATCCAGAACGAAGTTGAGCAAGAGTGACACGCGTTTCCCTGGGGAGTATGCGTTCCTCTTCCGCGAGTTCTGGATATTTTTCTTCAAGTACTGGATTCACCGGGCAATTCCCGACATAAAGGTCCGACGCCTGTCTATGGAGTTCACCAAGGACCTGCTTGTGTTTTTTCGCTTCATACGGATGGGTTCTCATGTGCCGTATTTCCTCAAAATGCTTACGGAGATGACTCCTTAGGCCCCTAGGCGGTGCTGGTTCGTCAATCAGATGTCTGTTGGGATGCCCAGGTTTCTGGGTATTCAACAGAAACTGTTTGGTCAGCATCTCATTTCTCTCCCTGATGGGGAGTATTCTCGCCTCATTATGCAGATTATGCCGGCCCCATATGCCATATCCGTGGCATACGAATCTTCTTTGTGCTTAAAAATCCGACCCCTCGAACAGGTGTGATAGAGGCTCGTCAGTGGATGTCGGAACGTTCTAATGTTCTATTTGGTGTCATCTGCTAAGAAAGGAAGTGAGAGTGTGTGCTAATTTAAGTGCTCATAGGGTGTATCAATGGGCAGGCGGCAAATTTTTGAGATGCAACGTTTGTAACTTCCATTTTTTGTGCGGACGGTGACAACGCGTACTAAGCCGTCGCTTCCCGGATGGGTGTCGACAATTCTTCCAAGTATCCATTGATTGGGTGGTAAACGATCATCTTTAATGATGACGAGATCATTCTCTTTCAAGTTTGATTGTTTCTTGCGCCACTTTGGCCGGGATTGTAGATGACTAAGCCAATCTGAAGACCACCGCTTCCAAAACTGCTGAATTTGTTGCTGTAATTTAATATATTGACGAGTAGGTGATATATCTGATGTTAGCTCACACAGCGGTCGAAAATTCAAGCACGACTCAATCCTCCCCAGCAATGTTCATAGCTCTTCAAACGTGAGTGTAGTACCATTGCAAATACGTTTAAGATGATGTTATACGGATTCTACATTCGCCTCCCATAATCCGCCAAAGTTTGGCGAGTGTGATGGATTGAAATGCCATTGTATGCCCTTGTCAGCAAAAATGGTACGATATCACTGCAGGGATTCCCGAAATTTTTTGCTTGTATTTTGAGTACCCGTTCGGCACCCATGAAATTTGTTCCACAGTCACTATACATATCGTGACAAACATAGATGAATGGATTTGCAACTCTTTGTTTCGAGAGAGCGCTGTCAAAATCCACATTTTTTATAACAATTGTCAATGATGCCACTCCAAACAAAAATGAATAGATCTGAATATGGGGATTTTTGACATACATTTCGGCGATTATAGTTTCAATCATTTAATAAAATGATAGTCGTAAAATATTAATTTCTTTAAACTTATTTTACAATAATACAACTAGTCAAATATAAAGTAAGTAAGTAGAATTTGCATTTTGATTAAATTAATTAGTCAAATATTGTAACGCATTTAACTCACAGTGAAAACCAAATATTCTTTGAAATTTCAGTAAATCGGACCTATGATATAATAGTTAACATCATTTAATGGATAGGGCTTATCCTACATGACTGACGTTCCAGGTTCTGTGATCAAAAAGGACTGGTTGCATCGCGACTTCATAATTACCAAACCTGTTTTTAGTGATAAGTTTTGAATGGGAAATAATAATTACCCTCCGCCTTCGAACTAATAATATTTAAACTAAAACAATTATTTTTATCCTTTTTCACATAATTTTTGAACGCTATTCCACAGTTGTAGGTCAAACTAAAGTTTACCGATATTTTTGGCCCGTTGTTCATTTTAGCTGGCACATTTTTTGTTCTGGCACGAGGGATTTATCTGTGATTGTTGCCAGCTCAAATTTGAGATAAATTCCTCGTGAGAGGCGCAAAAAATGAGAGAGTATCGTATCAAGTCATCATTGGTGACAAAGACCGCGGCGACCAATAAGCCGTTGTAGAGCGCACAGAAAATCATAAGTTCACATACCTGAAACTGCTTCGAAGTGGACAGCCTTAGTTGTTAGCAAATGAAAATGGCAATGTAGCCTTTATATGAAGTGTGTCCGCGATAGCGTGTTGCTTTAAGGTCGATGGCTCCTGTGTAATCGACGACTGTGGCTAAAAATGGACGAACGTTGATAACAACTCTTGCTTGTGGCAAATCACCCATTAACTGTGTCGAATATTACGGTCTGTGACGAAAACAGACGATGCATTTTTTGATGAAAGCAGCTATAGTTCTGCGTGCATGAATGATCCAAAAACGTTTGCGGATAAATGCTGACGTTAGTTGGATGCCCCCATGGAGTGTTGAGTTATGCGCAAAATCAATGAGAAGATGTGTAAATCGATTATTTTTTGGAAAAATAATTGGATGTCTTTCCTGTAAGGCAATTGCGAGTCCCTTAAACGGCCTCTCACAAGAATCATTTTGTCATCCTCCAGGAAGGGTGTTAGGCTGAAAAGGTCACTTTTATTTTGCACCATTTCATGCTTGGCCAGCACCTTAATTTCGCCATAATAGCATTGGGTTTGAACAATTTGTATCAGCCGAATGAGACTATTTTGTAACTCCACGGCTGTTAGTGGACCTCGTAATCCAATTTCCGAAGGATTTGTGAGATTGTATTTAACTCGTAATAGCATGGCTGTGATCCTTAACAAACGAGTATAAGATGAGTACGGCTCAAACAAGGGCAGTTTTTCATTGGCTACAATGGCCAAGTTGACCATGTGTTCGACGTCTTCTTCATCCTCCAAAAAGGCCCAATCCGAGACAGGCCAGATTTCTTTCGGATTGCACAACCAAGTGGGGCCGTGCCAATATAGATCACAATTTATAAGCTGTGTTGCTTTCAAGCCTCTTGATGAATGGTCGGCGGGGTTTTCATGAGTCCAAACATGATGCCATTGTTTTAATGCGATTCGTTATGAATGGGCCCTACACGATTTGATACGATTACAGGCCAGCAGTTTATATCCCCCCCATATCCAGGACAAAACGATGATGGCATCAGTCCAATAGTATATTTTAATTTGGTTCGCATTTATGGAAATGTGTTTAAGTATTTGACAAGTTTTATGCTTAAAACTGCTGCACAGAGTTCGATACGAGGGATACATATAGGTGGTTTTGGAGTTACCTTAGTTTTGCCTCTGATAATATTAGTATGGTAGTTATATTGAGAATCTTGAACACGTAAATATACATTGGGAGCATATGCTTGTGTGGAACCATCACTGAATGCGTGAAGTTCTATAAGTTTAGTTGTAGAAGGTGAATAATTTAGCCATCGTGGAATTTGAATTTCGTTTATCGCTTGCAGATCTTAGACCATCTGTTACCACTCAAGGACCAAACTCTCTGGGAGTTGTTCGTCCCACTCTAAATTGAATGACCAAAGATGCTTCAAAAATATCTTGGATGAGACAATGATCGGATTAATCAACCCCCAGGTATCAAAAAGCCTCGATATCTCAGAAAGCACAGAACGTTTTGTAACAGCTGTGTGATGAACATTAGAATCCAGCTTGAGGTTAAAACGGAAACAGTCCTCTCTTGGTTGCCAACGCATGCCTAAGGTGTTCAGTGTTTCCTCGATGTTTAGCTCGAGAACAGATGTACTATATTGCTGCTATGACGGTATTGATTTGAGTAGCTCCGCTGAGTTGCTAACCCACTTGTGAAGTCTCATACCGGCGGAGCCTAGGGCGGCTTGCGTTTGATTGCGAATCTCAATTGCCTTTTATATAGTTTCAGTCCCAGTGTAAACATCATCCACGTATATTTCCTTCATAAGTACTGATTGAGCCAAAGGGTAACGCTCTCGTTCGTCTCGTGCTATTTGATGTAGCGTTTCGTTTGCCAAGTATGGTGCCGAAGCGGTACCGAAAGTTACTGTTGTTAACTTATATTCAGTAACTTCACCATCTGCATTGCGCCAAAATATTCGTTGGTATTCAGATTCTTCTTCCTGCATATCTGTATAACGAAACATTTTTCAATATCGGCTGTAACTACATAAACATGTAGACTCCAGTTCAATAAAACTGCTGGTAGGTCGCTCAAAAGTCGAGGCCCACTACACAGAATGTTGCTAAATGATTTCCCACTGGAAGACATGGCTGACGCATCAAAAACAACTCGACACTTTGTTGTCAAACTATCTTCCTTCATCACGGCGTGATGGGGCAATGTACAACACGAGTAAGATGATTGATTGTTGTAAAGTTGCAAAGGTTGTTCTTCGTTAGTCTGAACAGGCGTTATTTGATTGAGATCGAAATATTCTTTAATTGTTGCAGTGTATTGGTCTTGGACTATGATGTTATTGTTAAACTTTCGCTCGAGTAAATAAAAACGATTAAGTGCATTTTGTCTTGCCTAACGTCAAATTCGAGTCAAAATGCGTTTTCAATGGTAAGCGTACTAAGTATTTTCCGTTTGGCTGACGAATTGTAGTCCTGCAATAGTATTCTTGACACCATACCTCTTCTGGAGTATGTTGTTCTTCAGTTGGAATACTTTCAAGTGCATAGAACTTCTTCAGGAGCACATCCAAATCTTCCAAGCAAATGTGCGAACAGTTTGTTGTACTGCTTAATTGATAAGGGGTTGAAATTGATATCGCCTTACCCGATACAATCCAACCAAATGCTGTTCGTTGAGCGATGGGCTCGTCGCAGCGGCCCTTTCGTAGTCCTTCCATTATCAAATCCGACAAAAGTTCTGAACCAATAAGTAAATCAATAGGTAATGATCGATAAAATTCCGGGTCTGCCAATTCGAGATCACGTAAGTGAGGCCAATCATGATATGATATGGTTGTAACTGGTAAATTCTCCGTAACGTTTTTAACGATTGAAGCTGTGGCTTCTAGCTGGAAGATTGCAGCAATTCGATATTTTATTGTAAATTGCGTGATATATCTTCCAGATGTGTGCTGACCATTTGTTAGTTTTGTGGTAGTTTTGGTGGGTCAGCGTTCCAATATAAGGGTGTCTGCAGCTCGCTCACTAACTAGAGCTCCGGTGGAGCCTTGATCGATTAACGTGCGCAATAAAACTGTTGAGCCGTCGTGACGGGTAACCTTAACTACTGCTGTGGGTAAAAGTACGTTTGTTTTAGAAGCGAACTTGATTGCGTTGGACAGTGCTGGACCGATTTCGGAGCTAATATTATTGGTACTAATAGTACGCCTATGTGATGGCGTGATAGACGACGTTGCTGCAGTATGTGAAAAAGATGACGGTGTCGTTTGCCACATTGTTGGCAGTTCCGATTGCTTGGACATGTGGAAACCAAGTGTGTTGAACTAAGACAATTGACGCAAAGCCTGTTGGTGTTAACGATAGTTTTGCGTGCAAAACAATCCATGGCTAGAAATTTGGGACAACTTCGAGTGATATGACTATCTTTACACAAGATGCAACTAATGCCTTTGCTATCAATGTAGCTAGAAATGTGGTTAACCCTTGAATCACGACGAAATTTTAATCTTTGAGTTGGTTGTGAAGGTAAACTCAACCTTTGCTGTGCCGCCGATTTTGAATCAATATTATTTGATTTTAGCTCAATGGATTCGAGCGTTCGATAAATAAAATCGCAAAACTGTTTGAATGTTGGAATTTCTTTGGAATTCCCCAATTCTTGTTCCCAAAATTGATGGGTTTCCCTAGGTAGTTTACTAATAAGAAAGTGTCCAAAGAGTTAATCGCAGGCATCGACATCGATCTTTAAATTGCGTAGTGTACTAAAACACGATCGGAACGTGTCGATTAAATGCTTTAACTTAGTCGAATATTTCTTGGCCACGATCGGTTGGGAATAAAACAATTGAATACAATGTGTAAACAAAAATTCGGGATTGTTGTAACGATCCAGCAGAGTTTCCCATGTAAGTTTGTAGTTATCATTTGTCAACGGCAACTTCATAATGCCGTCATCGAAACCAAAGGCCAAGCAAGTCGGAGATAATTGAACTTTTCTATACTAGCGATTTGAATGTTATTATGAATTAAGCGGAGGTATGCATCGCGGAATGCAGGCCAGTCCGTGTAGGAACCACTAAAGCTTGGGACTTTTAATTTTGGTAACCGACCAGCCGGTGCTATTGTCTCGTTGCATGCAATCTGTTGGTTATTCGATTTGGTTTGTTCAGCAGTAGGTGCAGGTCCAGCTGCATAGTATAAACTTCTTCCGGTGACATTTCGCTCTCCATTTTTAGGAAAAACAGAAACCCTCAAGCACTCAAGCAACTATAAGCACACACTTACCTCACAGCGGTCACTTGAAAGCAGGGCCGTAGAGAGAAAATCCGGGCAGGGACTAAACAATTTACGGGTACCTATAAAAAATCCGCTAATATATTTGATTAATTTGAATAAATGGCGTGTCATTCATGAATCATTATTGATGGATTACATAAAAAAAAAAAAATTCCACATCAACTAAATGATTTTTGGACTAAGAAATCGAAAAATTAACACAGAATATTTACTATTTATACTATTTTATTTTAACGTAGAAATAAAATTCTCTTTTAACAGCGACATATTGTTTCAAATAATCTTTTCTAGTTATTTGGTAACATTTTAATACATTTCTGATAAATTTAATGATGATTATAAATTTTAATTATTCAATATAAAAGGTTCGGATTTCAAAGAGTGTTTTTTCTTCCTTTTTTCGGTGCAAAATTTTTTATAATAATATTAAAATTTAACTGTCTTGCCAAAACGGATTCAACACAAAGCGTGACAAGTCCTGAAATTCGCTCTTGAGATGAACACGATCTATGAAAGTTTTTGATTCTTGAAAGGACACTGAAGGAACGTTCTGCACTAGCTACAGTGACAGGTTTAATGCAAAAGATATGTAAAGCAACACAAATGTTGGGGAAAATTGTATACAGATTTTGAACATATGTAGATGGCATTTAGCAATTCCAGTGGTGACAGACCGTTATCAAAATTTGCTTCGTAAATGTGTTTCAAGTGAATTATTTCGCATTCTAAGCTTTGAGATATGTCCGACTTGTATTTTTCGACAAATTTTGCTGCGCTCGGCCGAACCGTAGTTTCATCCATGTCTTCAAATTGCCACAAAAAGGAAAACGTCTCGCTCAAATTTCTCATAGCTGCAAATCGTTCAGTAATGGCAGTGATAACCGAATCAACGATCACCAGGAATGTATTGTTTTTAAAATCAGACCCTGAATCATCCGTAATCATCTCATTAAATTATCTTCAGAAAGTCTTTTGGGTTTTCTCTTTCGAATGTCCGGAAACTTTGGCGAGATGTTCAATTGAATAGCAACTGTTTATGTTTAAGCGACTTAAACTATGAACATTTTTCGTTCGTTTGTTTCAATAGCCATTGAGTGTGCTTGTAATTCTCAACTGGCTAGTGAAATATTCTAAAGACATAGTTTGAGTTTTTTAATTAAAAGGGGGGTTCTTCGGATGGTGTGCTAATACATCAGAGCCCAGTGCTCGCCTCCATATCACACTTTGAAGGGGTTATTCAAATAGAAGATGAGGTGGCTCATTAGAGCGAAACCTCAGAGTGCCCAACGCTCGCCCCAAATTAAATAAATAGAGGTTTTTCTTGTAGAAAATGGGGTGCCAATACCTCAGAGCCGTCCCGTGCTCGCCTCCATATCACATTTTAAAGGGTTCTTCAAATAGAGGATGAGGTGGCTCAGTAGAGCGAAGCCTCAGAGCCCCCAGTGCTCGCCCCCAAATTAAATAAATAAAAGGTGTACTGATGCTATGCATCCTCCCATGACTTAAATACACCAATAACACTAAAACTACCCAACTCAATAAATGGAATACATTAAATCAAAAACCCCATAAACTCAATACAGTCCATTAATAATAATAATTTATAAATTAAAAAAAAAGGGAATGCTTGGTGGGAGTTGAACCCGCAACCCCGGGCGTTTGGCCGGGTACGTCAGCCACTGTGCCACGACTCATACGCTTACAAGCACATAAAATTACTCATAACTCTTATTAAACTGCTCGCCCTCAATCGCCCAAAGCTTAGACATGGTCCTTCGAGCCGGATCACTGGCTCGTATGGAAGTTTCATTAGACGACTAAGCCGTCTAAGGGGGGAGTATATTTAAGCGACTTAAACTATGAACATTTTTCGTTCGTTTGTTTCAATAGCCATTGAGTGTGCTTGTAATTCTCAACTGGTTAGTGAAATATTCTGAAGACATAGTTTGAGTTTTTTAATTAAAAGGCGGGTTCTTCGGATGGTGTGCTAATACATCAGAGCCCAGTGCTCGCCTCCATATCACACTTTGAGGGGTTCTTCAAATAGAAGATGAGGTGGCTCATTAGAGCGAAACCTCAGAGTGCTCAACGCTCGCCCCAAATTAAATAAATAGAGGTTTTTCTTGTAGAAAATGGGGTGCCAATACCTCAGAGCCGTCCCGTGCTCGCCTCCATATCACATTTTAAAGGGTTCTTCAAATAGAGGATGAGGTGGCTCAGTAGAGCGAAGCCTCAGAGCCCCCAGTGCTCGCCCCCAAATTAAATAAATAAAAGGTGTACTGATGCTATGCATCCTCCCATGACTTAAACACACCAATAACACTAAAACTACCCAACTTAATAAACTGAATCCCTTAAAATAAACACAAATAAATAAATAAAGGTGTACTGACGCTATGCATCCTCCCATGACTTAAATACACCAATAACACTAAAACTACCCAACTCAATAAATGGAATACATTAAATCAAAAACCCCATAAACTCAATACAGTCCATTAATAATAATAATTTATAAATTAAAAAAAAAGGGAATGCTTGGTGGGAGTTGAACCCGCAACCCCGGGCGTTTGGTCGGGTACGTCAGCCACTGTGCCACGACTCATACGCTTACAAGCACATAAAATTACTCATTTATAACTCTTATTAAACTGCTCGCCCTCAATCGCCCAAAGCTTAGACAGCATTCATTTAAAATTGTTTCCCATTGGTTCCTGATCAACTTCAAATCAGCTAATAAGGCATCTAGATGTCGGACCTCAACATCCATGGTGGCGTCTCTAGCTTAGAAGACCAGATTTGTTTCATTAATGGTAGTCAGTATTGAACCAAATTGGGCACAGCAAGATACATTCGAACTTGTTAATGTAATTGAGAATGCCGGTAACATCTCCGTATGCTTGCGCAGTCAAATTCTGCTTATGTCTGAAAGACTGTCAAGAGAGCTCGGTACATTTTTTTTGAGGATGTCCCATCGTTGTGGACTGCTGCTGAAAATAGTAAAACATTTTTGTACAACTCGGAAGAAAGTAATTGTAGCCGTACAACATTCTGCAGCATCAAAACTACATAAATTGAGACTCTGGTTTGCAAAAGGCGAGTAATCAGCGTTCGAGTTTTTGTCAAGAATGTGACGCAGTGCTCCGTTGTAAGCTTTCATATTGGCGCCGTTATCGTTCCTTTGTGCACGACAATATTTTAATGGGATTTCGTGTTTACCTAGAGTATGGAAAATTAGATCAGCGATTTCTGACCAGTTTTTTGGGTACAATTCACGAAAGCCAAAAACCGTTCTTGAATTGTAAAATTTGTTGCTTTCGAATTGAAATGGAGTTAGCGCAAAATGAGCGTAGTCAACGTGACTAGCATCAGGCATAGCATCAACGATAATTGCAAATTACTTGGCTTTCTTGCCTTGATCTAATATCAACGTGCTTTGCACAAATTTCTATAAACTCGTTCTGAATGTCTGGGGAAAGATAGTGAACTTGTAATAGTTTGTGCTGATGTTGTGAAATCCTAGCTTTCCCCAAATGATCTCTAAGTATCGGATCATAATGGCTTATGAGATCTTAGATGCCCAAAAAATTTCCATTGTTTCGTTCACCAAGATATATACTTTCGCCTTTGAAAGCTATCTATGCCTCTTTCACCCAAAAATAAAATAGTGTCCAAAATTCTATATAAAATTTCTTTCCACTTTTGGGTTTCAGTGATTAGCTGTTCATTGATAAATTTATCAATTGTAGCCTCCTTTTGAATTAGATTTTGTAAAGATCGCCATTGAATATAACATTTAATTTGATCTTGAGTATTTTCGTGTGATGGCAGTTTATCGTATAGCTTCTTCCATACCTGGAATTTCGAATATCCGCCAGGACACCAACTTTTAGGTCGATTTAAAGTATTGGTGCTTAACAGACGACATGGTAGGCAATAAAAAGCATTGGTACTGGCACTCCCCATTAACCAGTCACGCTCCACTTTCTCTCCATTTGGCAAGATTCTGTTTAACAACGAGGTAGGAAATGCCTCGTCATGACAATCACGTGGAAAAATAACAGGACACTTCTGATGACCTCGACGAATTATTTCGTTGACTTCTTCAAATCGCAAAAGCCCATTATTCACGGTACCAATATCGAAGTCGTTTAAATAATCTGGACTTTGATAGAGAGTTGGTGGTATTTTTGGAAGACTTTTTGGAGATGAACCTTCATCAGTGTCACCACGAAAACTTTACGATTTCGGATTCATGTAAACATACATTTTTGTTTGATGTTTTTATTGTCTCCTCACTGTTCGAAGGCCCAGGCAAAAAATCATTATCAATATTCGTTGCTTTTGATATTCGGCTTAAAATTTGCACATGGAACAACTAAACTCTCCTGAATTAAAAAAAATGTCTTAGTGCCTCTAAATCGCGGCCCCCTGCGAAAACCCGGGCCCGGGAGGAATTCCCCCATTCCCCTTCCCCTCTCGTCGGGCCTGCTTTAAAGTCAATGAGTTCAGCACGTAAAAGGCGCCAATTTGTTCCCGATGTGTCGCTATTGTTGTTTCCAGGTAAAACACCCAACCTTGTTGTTATGAAATGGATAATGCATTCACTGCCCTTCAAGAATGCCAATGTCAAATGTATGATGATATGTTTGTAAAAGGCCTCACCCGGGGCACCAAAATGTTTGTGCGCTAATTCGCAAAGGTAAAACAACAACAAGTTTAAAGTCCAATGGTTGGTTTATTAAATTTATTAATTTTGGTACAGAGTAAACTCATTTATTTGCCTACTGTAGAATGACGACTGACTCTTATTGTTTTCCAATCATCTCCGCTAGCTGTGCAAATGATCTTATGTTTATCCAAAGAATTTGTGCATAAACGCACACATATAGCATGTTATTAAGAGAGCTGCATTTATCTGCGATGAGAACTCTATTCCCCGCTCCGTTTTACGTGTTGGTGCTGCATGGCGCTCAATCCGATTTTGGTTAATTTGGCAAGTTAGGGTACGCTCACACACTATTACCATCAAAAGTGACAACTCACGGCGTTGCCATCGAGAAAAAATGTATGCAATTTTATCTTAGGGTTGTATTTTCAAGCAAAGTGATGAATTAAATAAGTTAAGTGATTTTTGTTGAAACTTTATTTTGAACCGAGCCGAACCATATTTTTGGATGGTTTTCGGTTCGGTTTTTGGAGTTAAGAAAAAAAAGGTTCGGCTTGTGGTTCGGCTTAAAGCCCCAAAATGGTGGGTGGTTCATGAACCGGTGCGGTTCGAACCGGTTGGCAGCCCTGCTTTCAAATTGTTAGATTGACTGCAAACAAATTCTAACGTACGGTATTTAAATGTCTTCCAATTGCTCTTATGTTTTTTTTTAGTTGCCTCATCTGGTGGAAAACAACCCGCTAATATCTATCGAAATTTTACTGAAGCTCATGAATACCGTGGAAATAACAGAATATTTTAATGTTTTGGTTCAAATGGATATAACGTTACATTCAATGGAAGTGGTAAACAGGTAAAACTTTAGAACTTTTATATACAAGGGATGGCTAAATTTTCGGAATATGTTTTAAGATAGGATACGGTATAAGCAATATCCTCGTCTGTTAGTCGAATGAGATGAAGATATGAATGTGTTGGTTGGCAAGCTGCACATTGGTGGCGCTTTTGCTGTTAAATGGCAAATCTTTGACCTGATTCTTTTGAAAAATGTGCCAAAAGTTAGTAGGTTCGGTTGACCCTAAGTTTTCTAGCACCTAGAATAATTGCTGCCTTGAGATCTGGTACCATGCCGTTGGAGCCTTGACCTCGCGAGCACAGGACACGAACACAGAACGCGCTCAACCGTTGTTTCCTGAAGCTCACACTTACCTGATGTTACTGACTAGGCCTAACTTATTAGCATCCAGAAGACAGTGTCTAGTTAGTATTCCCATCGGGATTCCCACAGAGATGCCCTCAAGAACTTTCCTGAGCATCTAAAATTTATTCTGCGTTCAAATACAAGTCGGGACGGTGTTAATCCCTCTAGGTTGCCCCAGTCTTCCCGCTACACATTTTTGAAATTTGTACCCGTCCGCCGTAATGGGATTTCGAAAGCTTTTCCCCTATTCTACCCCATTAGGCAGATTATGAAGCTGACGTATGCATTATCTGCTCTCCTCTGCACCCTTCTTGATCTGCTTTTTGAACTTATCTGGTAGGGCTTCCATGTTATGGACAATGTAGCAGGATGCTAGGATAAAGGACGGTTCTTTTTTACCTCTATTGCGAACACTGATAGGTCTTCGGTGCTGAAGCTCCTTCCAATCCCGTGCTGGTATATTCGGGTTTTGACCCTACAGCATGTTTAGCGTATCCTCTTTTGTATCGTGGGCTAATCGATGACGTACCGATATACTGGGAGAGGCTAACAGGACTTTTAGCTGTGGGGGCTATTTGTTAACATTATAGAGCAAGGAAGAAGCAGGAGAAATGATCGCATGCACGTCAATTGTGGAGGGCAACAACACCCAACCAAACATCAACCATGAGGAAATTTTGAATTCAACCGAAACATACAGCGAACACACCAAAATAATAAAAAATTTTCCTAGACCATGAGCTGCATCGATTCGAGAAAATGAGTGGGACGTCTAATGTCGCTACACACAAGATAGTAATGCGGGATGACCGCCCCATTAAGCAAATGCACTCTTCACGTAACCCTAAGGTGCAAGAGGTGATAAACAAGGAAATCGATGAACTATTGCAGAAGAACTGAATAGAACCATCAAGGAGTCCCCACAGCGCACCGATAGTATTGGTAAAAAAGACAAATGACTATTGGATATTATGTTCCCCAGAATATCTGTTTTCGAAGCCTTCGTTTGCGCGGTCAACTCGTACTTGCAACCTTATTATACCGCACTTTAAGTACTCGGTGACATCCAGAATGTTTTTCGTTAGAGCTGTGCAATTGTGGAATGATTTCCCTAATAAAGTAAAGTCAGAACGAAATCCTAAGCGCTTCAAGTTAGCTGTACACCAGATCCTTTGTTAAGGAACTTATGAAAAATATCTATGCTTTTGTCTTACTTGATCTCACCTTTTGAATCTCGCTCTGTCAGTAACTAATATTCAATATATAAATAAGTAATAAATTTGTACTAGTATTAAGTAAACATTTGAAATATGACACTGTAAAAGACCATGTCTTATATGTGCATTAAATAAATGAATTGAATTGAATAACGACAGTTGAACACACGGTCAGTACCCTCTCCAACGCACATTTTGCATCGCTTGCGGTGTGCAAAGTTCGTAAGCAGCCTCGATTTAAAGAATGGCTACTGACAAATCCCAAGGGAGGAAGCTGGTAAGCAGTAGGGGAGAATGGTGTAGCCGTCAACGAAGTTTTTGGCATGACGTTTCTGGCATCATCAAATATCGACGCAAACTCACCCACCACCAATAATAATAACCATTTCAAAGTTGCACATCTCGAGCTGTATAACTGATACAAATAGCGTACTTTTGTGTTTTCGCGAGTGCCGATATAATATTCCAAGTCTTTTGTGCAAGTGACTTTCAATATTTATATGTGTCATTAAAAAAATAATTTATTGCAAGTGAAAGGTGAGAATGTGATGTTTGTGGTAAAGTGTAGTTAGGTTTTTTAAATAATTAATAAACCATAAAAAATGGAAAAATAAAAATTCAGGGTCCGGGGTAGACACAGCGTTTTTTAATGGGACAGGTCTCTGCGCCCGAATGTGCCCCATTAAGGCGCTGTATCTACCTCGGACATTAAATTCTTATAAAAACTTTCTTCCTGTTTAGAGATTTATCGCATTAAAAATGGTTTGAAATTACAAGCGCAAATCACAGAGAGACAAAGATGATGAAAATATAATGAAAAAGGCAATAGAAGATGCTTTGTCTGGCATAGAGACGGCAACATCTGCCGGTAGAAAATATCCCGTTAAGCGACAAACAATTGAATCTATAATAAACAAGTAAGGAAGGCTAAGTTCGGGTGTAACCGAACATTACATACTCAGTTGAGAGCTATGGAGATAAAATAAGGGAAATCACCATGTAGGAAAATGGACCTAGGGTAACCCTGGAATGTGGTTGTATGACATGTGTATCAAATGGAAGGTATTAAAGAGTATTTTAAGAGAGAGTAGGTCATAGTTCTATTGATGGACGCCATTTAGGGATATCGCCATAAAGGTGGACCAGGGCTGACTCTAGAATTTGTTTGTACGATATGGGTATCAAATGAAAGGTGTTACTGAGCATTTTAAGAGGGAGTGGGCCTTAGGTCTAGCGGTGGACGCCTTTTCGAGATATCGCCATTAAGGTGGACTAGTGGTGACTCTAGAATGTGTTTGTACGATATGGGTATCAAATGAAAGGTGGTAATGAGTATTTTAAAAGGGAATGGGCTTTAGTTCTATAGGTGAACGCCTTTTCGAGAAATCGCCATAAAGGTGTACCAGGGGTGACTCTAGAATATGTTTGTACGATATGGGTATCGAATGAAAGCTGTTAATGAGTATTTTAAAAGGGAGTAATCCTTAGTTCTATAGGTGGACGCCTTTTCGAGATATCGCCATAAAGGTGGACCAAGGGTGACTCTAGAATGTGTGTACGATATGGGTATCAAACGAAAGGTGTTACTGAGCATTTTAAGAGGGAGTGGGCATGAGGTCTATAGGTGGACGCCTTTTCGAGATATCGTCATTAGGGTGGGCAGGGGTGACTCTAGAATGTGTTTGTACGATATGGGTATCAAACGAAAGGTGTTACTGAGCATTTTAAGAGGGAGTGGTCATTAGGTCTATAGGTGGACGCCTTTTCGAGAAATCGCCATTAGGGTGGGCCAGGGGTGACTCTAGAATGTTTGTACGATATGGGTATCAAACGAAAGGTGTTACTGAGCATTTTAAGAGGGAGTGGGCATTAGGTCTATAGGTGGACGCCTTTTCGAGATATCGCCATTAGGGTGGGCCAGAGGTGACTCTAGAATGTGTTTGTACGATATGGGTATCAAATGAAAGGTGGTAATGAGTATTTTAAAAGGGAGTAATCCTTAGTTCAATAGGTGGACGCCTTTTCGAGATATCGCCATAAAGGTGGACCAAGGGTGACTAGAATGTTTGTACGATATGGGTATCAAACGAAAGGTGTTACTGAGCATTTCAAGAGAGAGTGGGCATTAGGTCTATAGGTGGACGCCTTTTCGAGATATCGCCATTAGGGTGGGCCAGGGGTGACTCTAGAATGTTTGTACGATATGGGTATGAAACGAAAGGTGTTACTGAGCATTTTAAGAGGGAGTGGACATTAGGTCTATAGGTGGACGCCTTTTCGAGATATCGCCATTAGGGTGGGCCAGGGGTGACTCTAGAATGTTTGTTCGATATGGGTATCAAACGAAAGGTGTTACTGAGCATTTTAAGAGGGAGTGGACATTAGGTCTATAGGTGGACGCCTTTTCGAGATACCGCCATTAGGGTGGGCCAGGGGTGACTCTAGAATGTTTGTACGATATGGGTATCAAACGAAAGGTGTTACTGAGCATTTCAATAGGGAGTGGGCATTAGGTCTATAGGTGGACGCCTTTTCGAGATATCGCTATTAGGGTGGGCCAGGGGTGACTCTAGAATGTTTGTACGATATGGGTATCATACGAAAGGTGTTACTGAGCATTTTAATAGGGAGTGGGCATTAGGTCTATAGGTGGACGCCTTTTCGAGATATCGCCATTAGGGTGGGCCAGGGGTGACTCTAGAATGTGTTTGTACGATATGGATATCAAATTAAAGGTATTAATGAGGGTTTTAAAAGCGAGTGGCCCTTAGATGTATATGTGAAGGCGTTCTCGGGATATCGACGAAAATGTGGACCAGGTGATCCAGAAAATCATCTGTCGGGTACTGCTAATTTATTTATATATGGAATACCACTAACAGTATTCCTGCCAAGATTCCAAGGGCTGTTGATTTCGCCTTGTAGAACTTTTTCATTTTCTTCTACTTAATATGGTAGGTGTCACACCCATTTTACAAAGTTTTTTCCAAAGTTATATTTTGCGTCAATAAACCAATCCAGTTACAATGTTTCATCCCTTTTTTCGTATTTGGTATAGAATTATGGCATTTTTTTATTTTTCGTAATTTTCGATATCGATAAAGTGGGCGTGGTTATGCTCGGATTTCGGCCATTTTTTATATCGAGATAAAGCGAGTTCAGATAAGTACGTGTGCTAAGTTTAGTAAAGATATATCGATTTTTGCTCAAGTTATTGTGTTAACGGCCGAGCGGAAGGACAGGCGGTGGACTATGTATAAAAACTGGGCGTGGCTTCAACCGATTTCGCCCTTTTTCACAGAAAACAGTTATCGTCCTAGGAGCCAAGCCTCTACCAAATTTCACAAGGATTGGTTAATTTTTGTTCGACTTATGGAATTAAAAGCATCCTAGACAAATTAAATGAAAAAGGGCGGAGCCACGCCCATTTTGAAATTTTCTTTTATTTTTGTAATTTGTTGCAGCACATCATTACTGGAGTTGAATGTTGGCATAATTTACTTATATGCTGTAAAGATATTAACTCTTCTTTTAAAATTTGAATTTAAAAAAAAATTTTTTTAAAAAGTGGGCGTGGTCGTTCTCCGATTTTGCTAATTTTTATTAAGCAGACATAAAGTTATAAGGGTAATGTTCCTGCCAAATTTCATCATGATATCTTTAACGACTGCCAAATTACAGCTTGCAAAACTTCTAAATTACCTTCATTTAAAAGTGGGCGGTGCCACGCCTAATGGCCAAAATTTTACTAGTTTTCTATTCTGCGTCATAAGCTCAACTCACCTACCAAGTTTCATCGCTTAATGCGTATTTGGTAATGAATTATCGCACTTTTTTGATTTTTCGAAATTTTCGATATCGAAAAATTGGGCGTGGTTATTGTCCGATATCGTTCATTTTAAATAGCGATCTGAGATGAAGATACCTCAAAATTTACTCAAGTTATCGTGTTAACGGACAGACGGACGGACGGACGGACGACTGTGTATAAAAACTGGGCGTGGCATCAACCGATTTCGCCCATTTTCACAGAAAACAGTTAACGTCGTAAAATCTACTCCCCTACCAAATTTCAAAAGGATTGGTTAATTTTTGTTCGACTTATGGCGTTAAAAGTATCCTAGACAAATTAAATGAAAAAGGGCGGAGCCACGCCCATTTTGAAAATTTCTTTTATTTTTGTATTTTGTTGCACCATATCATTACTGGAGTTGAATGTTGACATAATTTACTTATATACTGTAAAGATATTAAATTTTTTGTAAAAATTTTACTTTAAAAAAATTTTTTTTTTTAAAGTGGGCGTGGTCCTTCCCCGATTTTGCTTATTTTTATTAAGCGTACATATAGTAATAGTAGTAACGTTCCTGACAAATTTCATCATCATATCTTCAACGACTGCCAAATTACATCTTGCAAAAGTTTTAAATTACCTTCTTTTAAAAGTGGGCGGTGCCACGCCTATTGTCCAAAATTTTACTAATTTTCTATTCTGCGTCATAAGTTCAACTCATCTACCAAGTTTCGTCGCTTTATCGGTCTTTTGTAATGAATTATCACACTTTTTCGATTTTTCGAAATTTTCGATATCGAAAAAGTGGGCGTGGTTATAGTCCGATATCGTTCATTTTAAATAGCGATCTGAGATAAGTGCTCAGGAACCTACATACCAAATTTCATCAAGATACCTCAAAATTTACTCAAGTTATCGTGTTAACGGACGGACGGACGGACGGACGGACATGGCTCAATCAAAATTTTTTTCGATCCTGATTATTTTGATATATGGAAGTCTATATCTATCTCGATTCCTTTATATATGTACAACCAACCGTTATCCAATCAAACTTAATATACTCTGTGAGCTCTGCTCAACTGAGTATAAAAAATGTATACTTTGGGCGGTCGCACCTTTAAAGAAGCAGTCTTTCAGTCAACAAGTTTACTGCGAATCAAGTGTTCACAGCGCAGGAAGAACTCTATCTAGTGGACTATGTAAAAAAGTGTGCACTTTTCCAATACAGCCTATCGTATAAATAATTTCAGAAGTTGGCATAGCAATACGCTAAAGCTAATGGTAAGGTATTTCCCGGGAAATAGAATACTTCGCAGGAAGTAGGTCAAGATTGGTTCTATGGTTTCATTAAACGCAATCCGATCCTAACTTTATGTAAGCCAGAGCGCACCAGCTTGGCTAGATAAAAAGGGGTTTCAAAAAAAAAAATCTGTCAATGAATTTTACGAGAATTTGAAAAAACTCTTTGACACCTACTCTTTTACGCCAAACAGTATATACAATTTGGATAAAACGGGTATAACGACTGTCGTAGATTAGCGACTCTATGACACCTACTCTTTTACGACATACAATTTGGACGAAACGGGTATAACGACTGTCGTCGATTCGTTCAAGGGTTGCGAACTAGTTAAGTAATCAATCTTGATTTCAATAGTTCAGAGTTTTTCAAATATTTATAGTGGCAGAGATTGTTGATGAAATCATAATTGGAATGGACTTCTTTCTTGATCACCAGCATCAAGATCGACATGCAAAGCAAGACGATGCGATATAAGAACATGGATGTGCCACCGGCTACGAGGAAAACTACAGCAGTAAACGAGTGGGGGGAAGAGAGTCAGCAAATACCACCAAAATCAGAAGCAGTCATCTGGGCAAAGGTTTATGGAGATTGTGGGACAAACAAATCGGCACCGAACGTACTTGTAGGAAAAACCCTGGCTATGACTAAACAAGATGGCCGTATTCCGGTAAGAGTACTCAATGAGTTCAAGTCACCACTCAAACTACTTAAAAAAGGAGCTATATTGGGAAGATGTCACGAGGCTGAAGTAGATATTAACTGTGAACAGCTCCAGGAAAACATTTCAACTAGCAAGATTGATCTTTCAAATGACATCACGGCATGGACGGAGGGGCTAGAGGAAGACTAGCAGAGTCAGGCCAAACAACTGCTCCTAAAGTACGCAAACATATTTGAGCAGGATGGATCTACACCCGGCCGCACAACGTTTGTGAAACATCATTGACACTGGAGATGCGAGTCCAATCCGTCAAGCTCCTCGTAGTTTTCCACTCTCCAAGCGGGAATTTGTAAGTCGAATTATACAAGAAATGAGCAAAAGCGGCGTAATCGAACCATCATCTAGTCCATGGAGCTCACCGGTCGTACTTGTGAAGAAGAAGGATGGAAAAATGAGGTTTTGCGTAGACTACCTCAAGTTGAACGACGTCAAGAAAAAGGATAGCTACCCATTGCCAATAATTGACGACACTCTGAACTCGCTATCTGGTACGAAATGGTTGTCCACACTGGACTGGAAAAGTGGCTACTGGCAAGTGGAGATGAAGTAGGACGATAAGGAGAAAACCGCCTTCAGTGTCGGAGATGGTCTTTGGCAGTTTACAGTAATGCCCTTTGGACTATATAATGCACCAGATACTTTTGAAAGGCTTATGGATCAGGTGCTGAAAATCAGGTTGGAAAACATGATTGGTGTACCTAGATGACATCATCGTATTGGGAAAGCACTTTGAAGAACATCTTAAAAACTTGGAGGAAGCTTTCCAAAGAAAAGCTGGTGCTGCTCTGAAACTAAGTCACAAAAAGTGTTCACTGTTTAAAAAGGAAGACAGTTAGCGTAGTCCATAGAATCCACGTGCTCACGAGGAAAAATAAAACTTTTGATTAGAAGAAGTGGCAAGAAGTGGCTTTCCAAATATTGAAAGACCGTTTGTGCACTACCCCAATGTTGGCATATCCGATTCCAGGAGAAACTTTTATTCTAGATAGAGATGCGAGTGGATATGCTATAGGAGGAGTCTTGTCCCAACTGGTCGATGGACAGCAGAAGGTAGTTGCCTACTACAGCCTATCGATTGGAAACCCAGAGAGGAACTATTGCGTTAACGGAGAGAGCTGTTGGCATTGGTAGAATGCATTAAACATTTTCACAAGTATCTCTACGGGCAACGATTCCGCGTCAGGACAGGTCACACAGCGTTGAAATGGCTCCAGCAGCTGTATGAGCTAAGCTATGATTTTTCTAATGAGCATCGAAGAGGTAGTACCCATGGAAATGCTGATGCAATGTCAGGAAGACCGTGTAATTTGGAATCCAAACATTGTTTGAAAGCTGAGGCTTACTTACATAATTGGCGCTTAACCGTTTAAACGGTTTCGGCCGTCCAACAAGGCGGCCCAGTCGCTTCTTCGCTCTGCTAACCGGCGCCAATTGGTCGCACCAAGGGAGTTTAAATCGTTTTCCACCTGGTCCTTCCAGCGGAGTGGGGGCCGCCCTCTACCTCTGCTTCCATAGGCGGGTTCCGATAGAGAGACTTTCTTGGCCGGAGCGTCATCTTTCATTCGCATAACATAGCCTAGCCAGCGCAGCAGCTGCGTTTTAATTCGCTGGAATATGTTGATGTCTGCGTAGAGCTCGTACAGCTCATCGTTAAATTGTAAAGTGGGCAGTTTATACCCACATTTTTGGGCCGCAGCCCCACTCATACACAACACGAACTCACCTCTTTAATTTCATTTTAGTACAAATTGTTATTTTTAGTGGTATTTAAACTCTTTTTTTGTACTAAGCTGAGCAGAGCTCACAGATTATATTAACTTTGTTCGCATAACGGCAATCCGTAACGGCATAAACTAATAGAGATAGATAGAGACTTCTATATATCAAAATGATCGGGGGGAAAAAAGAAATTCATTTAACCATGTCCGTCCGTCCGTCCGACCGTAAACACGATAACTTGAGTAAATTTTGAGATATCCTGATGTGGGTTCCTGGGCGCTCATCTCAGATCGCTATTTAAAATGTACGAAATCGGACTGCAACCATGCCCACTTTTTCGATATCGAATTACAGAAAAAGTGCGATAATTCATTACCAAAGACGGATAAAACGATGGAACTTGGTATGTGGGTCGACCTTATGACGCAGAATAGAAAATTAGTAAAATTTTGGACAATGGGCGTGGCACCGCCCACTTTTAAAATAACATAATTTAAAAGTTTTGCAAGCTGTAATTTGGCATTCGTTGAAGATATCATGATGAAATTTGGCAGAAACGTTACTCCTATTACTATTTATGTGCTAAATAAAAACTATCAAAATCGGATGACGAACACGCCCACTTCAAAAAAAAAAATTTATTTTTAAGTCAAATTTTAACAAAAAATTTTATATCTTTACAGTATATAAGTAAATTATGCCAACATTCAAAAATAAAAGAAAATAAAAGAAAATTTCAAAATGGGCGTGGCTCCGCCCTTTTTATTTAATTCGTCTAGAATACTTTTTTTTAATGCCATAAGTCGAACAAAAATTTACCAATCCTTGTGAAATTTGGTAGGGTAATAGATTCTATGACGATAACTGTGAAAATAGCGAAATCGGTTGACGCCACGCCCAGTTTTTATACACAGTCGACCGCCTGTCCTTCCGGTTGGCCGTTAACATGATAACTTGAGCAAAAATCAATATATCTTTACTAAACTTAGTTCACGTACTTATCTGAACTCACTCTATCTTGGTATTAAAAATGCCATAATTCTATATCAAATATGAAAAAGGGATGAAACATGGTAATTGGATTGGTTTATTGACGCAAAATATAACTTTAGAAAAAACTTTGTAAAATGGGTGACATCTACAATATTAAGTAGAAGAAAATGAAAAATTTATGCACGGCGAAATCAAAAGGACTAGGAATCTTGGCAGGAATACTGTTCGTGGTATTACATATATAAATAAATTAGCGGTACGCAACAGATGATGTTCTGGGTCACCCTGGTCCACATTTTGGTCGATATCTCGAAAACGCCACTCCCTTTTAAAACCCTCATTAATACCTTTATTTTGATACCCATAACGTACAAACACGTTCACTCCTGGTCCATCTTTATGGCGATATCTCGAAAAGGCGTCCACCTATAGAAATAACATTTAATCATTAACATCTTTCATTTGATACCCATATCGTACAAAGAGATTCTAGAGTCACCCCTGGTCCACCTTTGTGGCAATATCTCGAAAAGGCGCCCACCTATAGAACTAAGGATCACTCCCTTTCAAAATACTCATTACCACGTTTCATTTGATACCCATATCGTACAAACTCACTCCCTTTAAAAATACTCATTACCACCTTTCATTTGGTACCCATATCGTACAAACTCATTCTAGAGTCACCCCTGGTCCACCTTTATGGCGATATCTCGAAAAGGCGTCCACCTATAGAACTAAGGATCACTGCCTTTTAAAATACTCATTACCACGTTTCATTTGATACCCATATCGTACAAACACATTCTAGAGTCACCCTTGGTCCACCTTTATGGCGATATCTCGAAATGGCGTCCACCTATAGAACTATGGCCCACTCCATTTTAAAATACTGATTAACACCTTTCATTTGATACGCATATCGTACAAAGAGATTCTATAGTAACCCCTGGTCCACCTTTATGACGATATCTCGAAAAGGCGCCCTTCTATAGAACTAAGGATCACTCCCTTTTAAAATACTCATTACCACTTTTCATTTGATACCCATATCGTACAAACTCATTCTAGACTCACCCCTGGTCCACCTTTATGGCGATATCCCGAAATGGCGTCCACCTATAGAACTATGGCCCACTTCCTTTTAAAATACTCTTTAATACCTTCCATTTGATACCCATGTCATACAAACACATTCCAGGGTTATTACCCTAGGTTCATTTTCCTAAATGGTGATTTTCCCTTATTTTGTCTCCAAAGGTCTCAGCTGAGTATGTAATGTTCGGTTACACCTGAACTTAGCCTTCCTTACTTGTTTTTATAAACTATTTACATGTTCTTTACATTTTTAGTTTTTAGGTATACTTACTTCTTAACACTGTAGTTTCTTTTGCTTAGTTTTATCAAAGCTAATTTAGGTTCTGTACATTTTAGTTTTAACACATTTTTCATTTTTGTCCTACCGTTTTACAATTCTTGTGTGTTCATCGGGTGCCGGCTCAATCCAAACTCGCCGCCTTTATCCAAAATGCAAATTAGCAACCTTGTTGGTATGCCTTTTGTATCAGTACAATGGCGTGATGGAGTCGAATAACGGAGGATTCACCCAATCAGAATTCCCTCCGTCATTCGGCTCCTTCACCAAGGGCATACATGCAGTGCATGTTAGTGTATTGTCTACTTATAATTAGGTAGTTGCCAGCTAGATTAACACGACGTAACGCTGACACTGCACCATCTCCCTTTGGAAAAGAAGAATTTGGCAAGGTAATTAATCCTGCCACATTCTTCTTTAACCTTTAACAAATTGTTGTATTGTTCTAAATGAACCAGTTTTAGGGTGGTTCATTCACCACAGTGCAACTTTGCAAATATCGTTAAAATTGATTTTACGAAGAAAATGAAAAAAATTTATTTTTGGATTTAGATAATTTATAGATGTTGTGTTTGAAGTGCGTGAAATATTTAAAAAGTTAAATTTTTAGATTTTTATAATTTATAAAAGTTTGTTTGAAGTGAGCATTTAAAAAATTTTTTTTTGTGCTTATTGTATTTTACGTAAGTAAATTTAATATATTAAGCATTTCAGATAACATTTGTTTATATGGTTATACATGGCACATTAGCCTTTGTAAAAAAATTTAACATTAGAAAAAAATTGTTTTTCCCATTGGTGGGTTCTTAAAATATATTTATATATAAAGATTATTTGCTAAAATTTTTAATGATACAAGTTCGAAAAACAGTTAAAATATGTTTATTATATAAACTACTAATACTACTACGTGTTAACGTAACTTTATGTGTATTATGTAATTCATGTAACATTTTTTTGTTATATGGGGTACATTAGCCTGTATCAAAAATTAACACTAACAAAAAGTTTTTTTTTTGACATTCATTGGTGGGTTATTAAAATTTATTTATATTTAAATATTGTTTAGTAAAATCTTTAAGGAGAAAAGTTCGAAAAAGTATTAATTTAATTAATTTTTTGAATAAGACTTTTATGTACAGTCTTTTCATTTTGGTCAATTTCATTACAAATTGTTACATTTGGTCCATCAATATTCTTTACAATGTAGGGACCTTGGTATATATTTTTATGTTTATTTTTCGGTTCTGTTTCTTGTCTGTCACGTGCTCTACGGCGTCCTTCAGTATTATTTTTAAAAGTTTATTTCCGCGGATCTTAATTGAAAAATTTAATTAAAAATATATCATTTTTTGCTTGGCCATTCTAGTTGTTTAATATTGTGTGTCGGCTGCTTTTTCGAGCCTCGAAGGTAACTCATCAAAATTCCTTATTTCGTTAACAGTCACAAGATTAAGTAAATTATATTATCGTTTTCATGTTTTGATGTTTATAAATTGGAGATCTCATTATAAATTATTATATTGTATAGCCGTTTTTTCTTGGCCATTCTAATTGTTTAATATTGTGATTGTCGGCTGCTTTTTCAAGCCTCGAAAGTAACTCATCTAAATTCTTTATTTCGTTAACAGTGGCAGGATAAAGTAAATTATATTTTTGCTTTCATGTTTTAAATGCGCATAAATTTGTAAATTGGAGATCTCATTATTTATTACTATACTGTATAGTTGCTTTTACTCGCGGTATCTTTTTTGAAAATTATTATCCTTGTAAATCAGGCAAATATTTTGTAAATCCGAACATTATTTGTAAATCCGGTTGGTATTTGTCGTGTTGGGTATAAATTTTATAAAATGGTAAGTCTGGTAAAAATAATTTTATAATTTGTTTATTTATTGTTTTTTTTTTTAACAAAGGAACATCCGGTCTGCGGGTTTTCTCTAAGTTCTAGGCTAGAGAAATGCCTAACCAGAAAAAATATTTTTTTCAATTTTGAATATACGGTAGTGTTTACGGTCACACCGCTATATATCGGAATTATAGAGAAGGTATTTTGTCTCAAGGAGGCACCGCTTTATATCAAAAAAATGTTCTTTTATATCACGGACGCACCGCTCCTAATAAAATTTTAAAACTGTTTCTCTAATTTCTATAGCAACCGAGAAAATATTTTAATTTTCCATATCAAATTCACTTATTTTATATATAAAGGCAAAAATTTCATTTAATGGCGTAACAGAAAAATAGGGGAGTTCAGGATCTTGTGCAATAGGTCGTTGTATTTACAAACTGGTGTAGTGCTTTTACATAAAACGCGAAAAATTTATATGGCTATGCATTTGCTACGTCATGACAAATTCGCAACAACAAAAACCGAAGTTAATTTTTCCAACATTGTCAATACAAAACAAAATATAAAAGGAATGTTTTCAAATTAAAAAATTGTTTCCAATTCGTAGGTTGTAATTGTTTTTTTTTTTTTAATATCAAATGCACAAAACTCTGAATTGCCTTAATGTATTTTTAATAATTTTTTTTTCTTGGAAATTTCTAAAACTATTTCCGCAAGATAATGGCAATAATTGATTGACATAGAAAAATTTATCGTTTAAAAAGCATTACGAAAATATTTAAAAAGAATCTTTATTTTAACAAATTTATTTTGCTTACAATTAAAATAGAATATATTTTAAAATGAATACATACTTTGCTCCTTCCCATGATTTTTCGCGGTTCATTTCAAAATTGACATCTTCTAAAAATGTGGCATTTTAAAAAATTTCGCTTATTTCACTATCATTTATTGAGTTGTTATTTGGTTGTTGTGTTTTCCGACGCAGACGTGTCGGGCGTGGTTTATTGCCGTGTACGAAATCTAAGTGAGCTTTTATACCCATTAATCGTTGATATGATTCATTGCAATATGGACATTGGTAAATGCGTGGACTTTTCAAATGATGCTTGGTGATTAGATGTCCTTTATACCATTTTGACTTGTTCGAAGTGTATTCGCAATGTGTGCAAAAAAAATTCCAACCCGAAAGCAGTGTCTCTGATTGAAATTTGATTCCGAAATCTTGTTCATTTTCTTCATCTGTATGATCCTTACGTCCACTCCACCGTGCTTGCTTTGTTGGAGACCTAAATGCATCTTCGCCTTTCAGTATTACTACCCGTAAATGTTTTAATATTATTTCTGCTTGCACTAGGGCTAATGCACATTCGTTCCATATGAGAAAATTTGCCGGGAGCACTACTGATTGAACGGCTAATATATTTTTAATTATGTTGAATAGCTCTGTATCAAGAAATTTTTCTCTAAGTTTAAGTAACTTATTATTAATATTTTTGCATAAACTGCAAGCCATTTCTTTATAAAATTTCTATAATTTTCGCGCATGTCACGGTCGCCATGTAAAGTGGCATTTTGATGCCACTTATTTTTGGGCCGGCAGCCCCAAGCACACACAACACTCACCTCTTCAATTTCTTTTTAGTACAAATTGTTATTCTTAGTGGTATTTAAACTCTTTTTATTTATAAACTATTTACATGTTCTTTACATTTTTAGTTTTTGGGCATACTTAGTTCTTAACACTGTAGTTTTTTTGTTTAGTTTTATCACTGCTAATTTAGGTTATGTACATTTTAGTTTTAACACATTTTTCACTTTTGTTCTACCGTTTTACAATTCGTGCGTGTTCACTCAATCCAAACTCACCGCCTTTATCCACAATGCAATTCAGCAACCTTGTTGGTATGCCTTTTGTGCATACCGGTACAATGGCGTGATGGAGTCGAATAACGGACCAACCAATCAGAATTCTCTCCGTCATTCGACTCCTTCACCAAGGGCATACATGCAGGGTTGCATGATAGTGTATTGTCTACTTATAATTGGGGAGTTACCAGCTAGATTAACACGACGACACGCTGACACTACAAAATCTTCTTCGGTACTCGCCATCGCCAACGCGTAGAGGTCCATAAATCTTTCGAACACTCAATGTGTTGGTATCCGACAGTCGGATGTCGAATTTCTGCAGAATTCCGAGCAACGTTTTTTTTGTAAAATCTGCGCAACTCAGCGTCGCAACTCCCTACGCTCACCTCCCCCACCAACTGCTGGTGAGAAATCAACAAATTCTTTGAGTGATAGTATATGCAAATCGGCTTCTAATGCTCCGAACTCTCTAAATCGGAAGCCCGACGAGGCTATAAAGAAATGTGATAAATCGACTGATAATGTTAACAAACAACAATTCACATTAGAAGGTTTGTTTAACGTGATTTCATCTCTTCGCGCCGAGAATGCCCGTGTGCATAGCTTGGTTAGTGCACTAAAAAAAGATAACAACAAACAGGCGGTGGAAATTGAATAAATGAATTTGGCGCTTCTCTCAGTACAGAGCAATTTATCTGAAAGAGATGATACCATTGCTGCTCTTAATAATGAAGTAAAAAGCCTGCGTAACTCTATTGACGTTGCCCTCGACAATCTTTTTAGTAACAACGTTATGCTCAAAGATAATATTAAGGCAATTGCTCTTCTTTATTGAATTCTATACATCATGCTCCATTCCCTTCACCTTCTATTACTATTGGCGAAATTCCTATTGTAAGTGCTGCTGCTTCCGTTACAACTACACTATGTGCTGTGACATCGGCGCCAATAGTTATTTCTTCCGATGCTGCTCTCTCACCTGTTTCAACGAACGTGTCTGCTGTTAAGTCAACTTCTAGGGCCTGCACTGATACTAGTTCGTTGATTTCATGTATTGTGTCGTCGATGCCAGAAGCTGATGCTAATGTTGATGCCCGTAAAGTAAATGCTTTGCCGGCACTACATATTCTTCTGTTTTAGCTGCGCCTGTTGTTAATTCTGATAATGGACAGTGTGCGAAGGAGCCAGAAAAACGGCTTAATAACAATAATAATAATAATGTGAATAAAAATAAAGAGGTACGTATAAGGGGTACAAATTCTTGCACCTACATTGTTGTTGCGGCAAGGTATAAATGGCTACATTTAGCTCCTTTTTCTCCGACCGTATCTGAAGATGATATCAGAGATTATGTGGCTAAACGAATTAATTTAGATAAATCTTCCTTATCATGCTCTAAGCTGGTAAAAAGAAATGTCTCAGTATCAACTCTCCATAGAGTTAATTTCAAATTGGAAGTTCCTGAATCTTCTTACGAGAAACTGTTGTGTTCCGATATTTGGCCGACAAACGTAACGGTCAAACCCTTCCAGTTTTTTCGGAAGGCTCAACAAAAACCACAAAAAGCGTAGCAAGGAGTACTCTCCAGCCTGCAAACTATAAAAGTGGACTAAAAATTTATTTCCAAAACTTATCCGGCATGAGAACCAAGTCTGCTATTTTGCACAATTTCAGTACGCATATGGATTATGACATCTTCGTTTTCGTCTAGACCTGGCTTAACATTAGCTTTTTTGATAGTGAGTTCTTTGACTCGCATATATTTAACGTATTTCGTAAGGATCGAGACCCAGAAAAAACTGGTCGCCTCCGGGGCGGTGGCGTTCTAATTGCCGTCAAGTGTCAATTGCATGCATTCTTAGTCCCACTCAATAATGGGGTCTCTTTTGCTTGATCAGATTTGCATCTGTATAAATGGGTCTACTACGCAAGGCTCTCTATATTTTTTGGCGCCGTACGTGCCACCGGCAGTACATTTGAGCTTTACAAGGCACATGCTGATAATATTGTATATTTGGCCCTAAGCAACTTGAACGATAATCATCTCTGCGTGCTAGGTGACTTTAACCTTTGTAATATTCATTGGTCGAATAAGTCTTCTAACTATGGTCTCACTCCTAATAATCTTGTTTCAAATCATGAATTATACTTTATCGATAATGCATTTAGTATTAATTTATGTCAAATTGTTTTTGTTTTTATCGGCCTATTGATAAATCATTCAAGGTTCGAATCGAGCTTAAGGCCAGAACAATAATTTTTTTTCTAATGATAATTATTGTTATTTTTTAATTTTTCTAAATTTGAAAAATTGTATTTTGTTTTTGGAATAGTAAGTAGAAAATTTTTCAGACAACCTGCCATAGCTGCGCAGATAGATCCATTTCGAAGGGTGCTAAGCCTTCATCATCAGTACGCTTTAGGCATGCTGCGCTAACCATTTAGCTATACAGCGGTGGTTTGTTTGACTGGCAAATTTGCTACTTCTATTCCTTTTTACCAACTATATTTATTTAGTGTTGCGCCATCTGGTGCAAATCACTGATAATGCTGGATTTTTGTTTATTGTCAATTACTTTGTTTGACATTCCCAAGTGCTCATGGTTTATTAACAATTGTTTTTGTTTTTATCGGCCTATTGATAAATCATTCAAGGTTCGAATCGAGCTCAAAGCCAGAACAATAATTTTTTTTTCTAATGATAATTATTGTTATTTTTTAATTTTTCTAAATTTGAAAAATTGTATTTTGTTTTTGGAATAGTAAGTAGAAAATTTTTCAGACAACCTGCCATAGCTGCGCAGATAGATCCATTTCGAAGGGTGCTAAGCCTTCATCATCAGTACGCTTTAGGCATGCTGCGCTAAGCATTTAGCTATACAGCGGTGGTTTGTTTGACTGGCAAATTTGCTACTTCTATTCCTTTTTACCAACTATATTTATTCAGTGTTGCGCCATCTGGTGCAAATCACTGATAATGCTGGATTTTTGTTTATTGTCAATTACTTTGTTTGACATTCCCAAGTGCTCATGGTTTATTAACAATTGTTTTTGTTTTTATCGGCCTATTGATAAATCATTCAAGGTTCGAATCGAGCTCAAGACCAGAACAATAATTTTTTTTTTTTTTTCTAATGATAATTATTGTTATTTTTAAATTTTTCTAAATTTCAAAAATTGTATTTTGTTTTTGGAATAGCAAGTAGAAAATTTTTCAGACAACCTGCCATAGCTGCGCAGATATATCCATTTCGAAGGGTGCTAAGCCTTCATCATCAGTACGCTTTAGGCATGCTGCGCTAACCATTTAGCTATACAGCGGTGGTTTGTTTGACTGGCAAATTTGCTATTTCTATTCCTTTTTACCAACTATATTTATTCAGTGTTGCGCCATCTGGTGCAAATCCAGGTTTAAGCTTGCAAAGACTGCGGAAAACCAAGCTTGCCGGGATTAGTATATGGATCTATTGAGGATCTACAAGCGTGAAATTTTCAGGGCGAAGAGAATCTCATGGAAAATTTTCTGTGCGGACATAGAGGGCTCCAGCGAAACAGCAGTGTTGAAAATAGTCCTAGCAGGGGGTAACATAGTCCAGGGACTAAGAAAGAAGGAGAAGGGGCAATGGTCCCGTAATAGTAAAGAGTCCCTTGAGGTACTTTTCGATACACATTTCCCATCGGGTTGATTCAGAAGAGCCAGCCGACAGCACTGCTGCCCAAATGTCAAGTATTTCGGAACGCCCAAGCTGTAAGTTAGCTGAAAGTATTTAAAAGAGAGGAAAAATTTTCAAAATAAATGTTCACAACCTTTTTAAATACACTTCAATAGATACCACTATGTCATTAGCTTTATGCAGCTATATAAATTTTATTGTATAAATAACAAACATTATCAAAGCTTTTTCGTGTAAAATATATCCTTTAAGAAAACTGTTTAAAATTATATTCTACTTACTTCCTTCCATTTTATTCAGGGATGGAAACTATTATTACTTTTATAATATAATTCCTTGCAAAGCTATTAATTTTGGACTTTTAATATATTTAGATCAAGATAAAAAATTATTTTCGGATTTTTATTACCTGCGTCCGATAGAACTAGTTAAACGCGGACTTTTAAAAGTAAAAGTCCGAAAATAAAAGTTAAATCCGTACTTTTATTATTTAAGACCAAAATAAAAATTTGGTATCAATCGATTCTCCTGGATCCCTAAAATTTAAAACCTTATGGACTTTTGAAAATTTATGTTAATAATACGAGAAATTTATCATAAACAAACTATATCGAAAATCTCGTAGTATAAATAGTGAACTTGCAGTGGATTTTTGCAATAAATTTCGTTCCAATACAACTATTAGAGAGAAAATTCGTTAACCGCATTCTGCTATGATGGCAAATCCTTCTAAAAAATGGACGTAATTGGTCAGTAGCCACGCCTCTTTTTGTATATACAAATTTCCGCACAGAACATGCGATATTTGAGTATCTAAAGAAGCCATGTTATTTAAATTTGGCGTGACATTGCATGTAGTTGATCCACATAATGTTTTTGGACAATGGGCGTGGCACCGCCTACTTTCCAACTAAGACTTTTTGGACTTTCAAGAGGGATAACTCGTACACTCTTTGAGCTTTGTTTTTGCAAATTGGTAAGCAAACTTCATATTTGTATTTGTACATGCCGACAGAAAAATTTTAAAATCGTATTAAAGTCAATCCCACTTGTATATAAAAATATCAAAACTGGCTACTTGAAGTCATTGCTAAGTACGTGGATATGTATGTACATTAGAGCGTGTCAAATTTTTTCTATCAGGAGTATAGCAAAAACGTAATCTACAGTGGATTCTAAGAAAAATTGCTGAAGACACCATAGCTCTTAGTCCGATTTCGAGTCCCCCACTTTTGCAAAATAGATATTTTGCCATATGAATGAGGGTTTGGCCATAAAATCTTCATAGCTTGTGATAGAATTATAAGAAAAATATCGCATTGGGCTTACTTTAAAGGTATTCTACGTACATTTCAGAGTCTGTATTAATATCTATAGTGTTTTTGAATTTTAGTAGAGATATCAGGTTTAAATTATGAGAAATTAGCCTAAAATGAACTTTTAACTACTATATTATCATTTTTAACAAATTTCTTATGGAAAATTTTTTTTATTTACAGCTTTTTGTATTTAAATTTAAAATGGATGAACCAAATCCTTCTACATCATCTGAATCCACTTTATCACATATACTTGAACACGATATTATTGCATTTGGTTTATCAAGTGAATCAAATAATCTGAATTTACCACCGTCCAGTCGTGACATTTTAAGATTTAATTTTTTTTAAGTGATCATGCTAAAATCCAAAGTAAAATGTTTTCGCATAAAAATTTAACTCCTCATGTAATTGATAAATTGGTTGAAATTTGGAATAAATTGAATATACAACTAATTGATAGACGTAGTATTCTAAGAAAACTAAATGTTTTAATTGAAAAATATCACGAAAGCATTAAACACAGAACAAAAGTTCAGGACTTTACAGCATTCGTACATACAATCAACAAATGAATTATTTTACATTGGAAAATGTAAATGCAAGTTAAAAACAACAGAATGCTCATGTGGTTTAATATCAAACAATTTAAAAGGATTTATGATGGACCAACATAATGATAGAAAATTCACAATAGCTCAATATATGGATGACATTGTTGAAGAAACACCTACAACAAATACCAACAGTTAGTGATGATCCAACATACGAACCACTTGTGTAATGTTTAGAAAATGGAAACAAGTCCACTTAAGTGTAGCGCAAAATAGTCATATTACCGAAATCCATTTCTATTTATACAAAAGTTCTTAACCTACACATACATAGTTACATTAATGCTTACATACTAAAAGTGCATGATTTCATAATGAATAATTGTTTGTCAGCATACCTACATATTGTCAATATGATCCGCGCGTATGCTGGTTGATATGACGATTCGATATATTGGGCGGTTTGGCAAATGCGAATGAACTCATAGTAGTTATCTGGGTCAGTTAAATATGAACGTGGGTGTGTATGTATATTTGCAACGTTAAGCGTATTCGAAGTGAGGTGAATTCCACGCAACACTACACCATCGGCCTTTCAAGAGTGAACGTATATAATTTCGCGCTTAATTATAGACGGTCACTGTAATGTTACTGATATAAGTGTGCCGTGTTGTTTCATTTTACGTTTAATGACCCAGTCAACTTGCTTGGTGTTACCAAATTTTATATCCTTTTTTTTTTTGTAATTTGTGTCATAGTGGTAACTTGATGTTATAAGTAATGAATTGTTTGTGTATGTGTTTCCTTTTTGCTTTTATTCGTATGCATTTGCTTTACATATGTACCCGTTATGCTGACTCTCGTTTTTTTTTCATAATATGCTATTATGTAAAATTATAACCTCTTTATTTGTGGGGTTTTCTTAAATGATATGACAATACATTTATAATTATTTTTTAATGTGATATTTCTAATAACTAAAGATGAATGATTCTTATATTAACTATTTTTATTAAACCACACTTTTCATTGTTTATTGAGTTCTACTAAACTAAGAGCATATAAAGTAAGAACTCGAAAAATTTAGGAGTTGTGATTGCTGGAAAAGCAAAGTAGATAATTATTGGTAGTAGTTCTATTAATGGGAAAATGAATGGCACAGTGGGTGCAAAAATTTTCATATCTTTATATTTTTTAGACTTTCATATTTTCCAGCAATATGTTTTTGATCTTAAGTGTGTCATGCGATTTCTGCGGCCACCAAGACAGAATCGTCATGATATTGATGAAGAACTATTTTAGTTTTTACCGGGATTTGTCACTTTCACAACCCTTGGGTTTGTGCAATTGTTTGAGATTAGAGAACTTGGGTACCAATTTTTATTTTTTAAATTTGCCTACTGCAGTATATATTATTATTATTATTCACCAATTTGTCCCTCAGGACAACTGTGTTTTTTATTCTATACAAGTCCTAGATTGCAGGCACAGCCTAATAAGCAATTGTCCTAAGTCAATTTTATCATTAACAATTTCGTTGCTTGTTTTCCTTACGCTACAATTTTTCTATGAGAAGGAACGCGACATGTCTCATTGTTGCAAATTTATATAGCGCTTTGTGTTTTTTTTATGTTCTCTTTGTGACTTTTTCTTCATTTTTTGTTGTTCTTATTGGCTGGTTTTTTAGTATTTTTTTTTTTCGTTCTTAGTTTTTGCATATTCCCACTGTCCTATTGCTTCATGACCATCGTTGTCAGGAGCATTCATAGGAATTATGCAAATTTTGATTTGCTATTAAACTTGGGCGGATTTAATGAAGCTGACTTTACTGTCAATTGAGACATTTTGAAGGTTACTTTTTGGAGTTATTTTAATTATTCGTTGCTCTTCCTCCGTTTTGGGTTCGGCTTTAGGTAATGGGTTGCAAAAAATGCTATTTCTTAGATACGATCTGTGACGGGTTTATTTATGCTTCATATAATTTTTGAGCATCATAGCTATTGTGATGATCAATAGCATGAATACACAACCTATAACTGCTAACCAAACATCTGGAATGTTCGGAATATTTTCTGTATCTACCTTAGTTGGTGGCTCATAATTTACTATTCTATTCTCTGACGTTTCAGAGTTTTCTTTCCCTAGTTCGTATCCGGCTATCGCTATCATGATGCCGTGCGCAATCTTTGCCCACCCAGCCATGTTAAAATTTCCTATAATTTCAATAAAATTTCTTTGATTTTAATCTTTATCCTCAGCATTCCATCTTACTTAAAATTTTTGTTAATTTATAAAAATTATTATTTTAAAAGTTTTATTCTAAAAAAAAATTTTTTGTTATAAATGTGTTTGTTTACGTTAAAATTTTTAACATTTCGAAAAAGAATTAATAATTTTTTTTTCAAATTATTAATGGTTGAGTATAGTTTATTTTTCTTTTAACTAATTTTACAAAATATTATTTAAGCTTAATTTCTATGCTATTTTTATGCCATTTTCTTTTCTATGCCACTCTGGGCTTTAAAATTTTTCTATTTTTAGGCTGAATATGTGCCATTTTTCAAAGATAATGTTCAGTTTAAACATTTTATAATTAAAAAAAATTTTTTTTCTTTAGTTAAACATAAGTTCTAGTTTTCAAAAAAAAAAAAAAAAAAAAAAATTCCCAACCAAAAACAAAAGTTCTTGCTCATGGTGGAGCGTCCATAAGGCCGCTCAATTGATTCTAAATATACTTATAAAAAATAGTTGTTCCCGCTTGCAGCCAGTCAGGATTGTTCCCACTCAATTGTTATCCGCCGTGCTGCTAGATATTCCTTTATTTGCTAGTATGGCTATGTTATATTCCATTTCGTTTATTCGCGTTTGTTGTTGAGATTCTGTTTTACTTTTCTCTCTTCTTCAGCTACTCGTCCAGTATGTGTATTTTAATCTTCCACTCTATTATGCAGCTGGAACTTCATTCATTAGCTCGATTGTTCTGTCTGTGCCAGGGCTGCTTAATAACTTAGTACCATTTTTTGTTGTTTTTTTGTTGCTCTGCGAAGGTGGGCTTTGCCCGCAGGTATGAATATTCGCTTAATTTTGAGCTTGTAGACCAATGGAATTGTTAATTTTGCCTTACTGGCAGGACTATTAATTTTTACTTTACTTTAGACTTGGCAAGATCTCTTCCAGTAAGATCTTTTTAGCGTTGCTTGATCAACAACTTTTAATGATCGAATTGGCAGGATCTTCCTCCAGCTAGATCTTTAGAAGTTTTGCTAATTCTTGATCTAAACTGGCAGGATCGCCATGTAATGGTTAAGGAAATGAAAACAAGTCCGCTTAAGTGTAGCGCAAAATAGTCATTCTTGTTTATTAACGAACTCCATTTCTATTTATAAAAGAGTTCTTAACCTACACATATATACTTACATTAATGCTTACGTACTAAATATGCATGATTTCATAATGAATAATTGTTTGGCAGCATATTGTTGTATTGACCTACATATTGTCAATATGATCCGCGAGTAAGCTGGTTGGTATGACGAATCGATATATTGGGCGGTTTGGCAAATGCGAATGAACTCATAGTGGTTATCTGGGTCAGTTAAATATGAACGTGGGTGTGTATGTATATTTGTAACGTTAAGCGCATTCAAAGTGAGGTGAATTCCACGCAACACTACACTTGGAACAGATATGGAAACAGGTGAAGCACAAATTGCAAATAAAGCAGTTGCAGAAGTATCTGTTACAACGAAACGAGGACATTATACTCAACGATACGATGCTAAAAATTTTGCTATGATGTGTGACAGATTCGGTGTTTCAGATAGAGTTGCTTCATGTTTAGTAACATCCCTTTTCGAACATATACATTTTCGAGATGTTCGTGGTGAACTTGTCATAATGGATAAATCTAAAGTTGCAAGAGAAATAATTTAAGCTAGAGATGAAGTCCTTCGTAAACGATACATAGTTTCCAACATAACTGCATTTTCTTTCGATCGCAGAAAAAATGATTCATTATCTAGACAGAAAATTGATGAGAAATTTCATACGAATATGGTAAAAGAACCCCATTTAGTTGTTCTAAAAGAGCCTAATGCTAAATTACTTGGGTGAAGAAGAAAATGCAAAACACAAATTAAAAAAATTAAATGAATTCTTCAATAGCAAAAAACTGTCAATACATCAATTAATTGGCATATGCAGCGACGGAGAACCAGCTAATACTGGAATAGAGAATGGTGTTATAAGACTTTTTGAAAAGCATTTAACGGGATTACAAATAAGATGAAGCTAATTATAAAAACATGTTAATAAGGCAGCAGGCGCTTTGAAGCGAATGAAGAGTTACAAACAAACATACAGGTAAAGCTAAAAAAAGGGTCCCCAAATGATCCCGGAAAAGTTCCGTTAGAGGACTTTGATGACAATTTGTGAGTGGTCGTATCCATTGAATGGGCGAAGCACTGTTAATACAACAACAACAAGAGTTACAAACAAACATATAAAATAAAATAAACGTAAGGCGCTATAACCTCCCAAGGGATCTAAGGCCGAGCTTCTCTTCCAATTTGCGTCGCGCTCCTCTTGATTTTCCCTACAAATTGGCCGGACTGGACCTACATGTGTTATGCCGACCCCGAACGGCATCTGCAAGGCAGATGTGTTTTCACTGAGAGTTTTTCATGGCAGAAATACACCCGGAGCGTTTGTCAAACACTGCCGAGGGGCGACCCCGCTTAAAAAAAGTTTTCTTCTAATTGAAAAACCTTATTTCTAAAATTTTGATGTTGCTTTTCCCCGGGTGTGAACCCAGGGCAAACAAACTTATAGGTGAAACTAATAAAAGCGTATTAATAAAAACAGTTGACGAAGGGCGGATGGCGGGAGGAGAAGGGGAGCACCACCGATCGTTTCTCATAAATTATTTAGATCTCGATCTGTATGAGCCAGATACCAAAAATTATTGATTTAGGAGAAAATTTATATTGAGTTATAACAATTTATAGACTTTGTACCAGAGGTGGAGAGGGGGGAAAAGGGTGTCACTACTCAGTTTGTAATATTGGTGAAGGTCAGTATACCTAAAGTTATAATGTGCAAAAATTATTAAAAAGTAACTGTACGAAGGGGTCGTGGAACCTCCCCCCTTTCCATTTTGAAAAAAATTTTAGCCAGTAGACTATTGTCTATCTGTGTCCCAAATTTAATCAAAATCCCCGTATACGTTGTGGCGTGATTCAGTCACAATGACGAAAAAATATAATAATTGAATTATAACCGTTCCTATGGGGCGGGGACCTCCCCCCTTTTCAAAAACGTATAGCTAGTAGATCCTTCTAGACTATTAGCTATATGGGTGCCAAATTTCATCTAAATCCGTCCAGCCGTTCTTGCGTGACTGAGTCACAAAGGCAAACGTCTGGACATAAAAACATCCAAACTTTCGCATTTTAATATAATACTAGGCTTTACCCGCGGCCCCGTCCGCAAGGAGAAAATAAAATATATGTGCTATTCACGTTAGCCTGCTTATCAAGTTATCTGTTTAAAAATTATTTTTGTCTAATGTATTTTATTTTTATAATTTAATGAAAAAAAAAAGAACTAAATGAGAAGATAAGCTGAAAGGCACGCTTTCATGAATAGTACAATACAGTTTTTTCGAATTAAAAATATAAATTTTGTTTTTAAATTAAATTAACTGATATGAAAGGGGTGAAAGAATTACTACTCATAGAACAAAGGAGTGAAACTACAATTAGCTAAAACCAAAGAGAATTTTTTAGACGAAAATAGTGTTGCTTTTTCGGGTATTTAGTTGGTTAAAATATTACAAAAGGTGTAATTATAGTTATAACAGTTCCTTACACGATTATAGAACGAAAAAGCTGTGTTAGATTGAAGATAAAACATACCCAATTTTAATTACGAATAATTAGCAGCAAATCCACGGCCATAAAAGCTCATAATTTAAAAACGCATGTGTGCTGAACTACCGGTTGCGAAGAGACCTAAAATGATCCCTGAAGGGTCCCAAGATGATACTAAAATTCCAGGACAGATCCCGAAAATCATCCAGAAATCAACCAGGAGGGGTCCCAAAATGATTCAGAAATAGTCCCGAAAAAGTCCCGAAATTACCCTTATGGGTTCCCGTACAGATACCGAAAACCATCCAGAAATGATGCTGGAAGGGACCCCAAATGATCCCGTATTAGTCGATAAGAAGTCCCGAAATGACCCCGACGGAATCCCGGATGAATCCCTAAAACAATCCAGAAATGATGTTGAAAGGGTCCCCAAATGATCCCGTATTAGTCGAGAAAAAGTCCCGAAATGACCCCGACGGGATCCCGGGCGAATCCCGAAAGCCATCCAGAAATGATGCCGGAAGAGACCCCAAAAAATCTCGAAAAATTCCCGAAATGACCCCGACGGGATCCTGGACGGATACCGAAAACCATCTAGAAATGATGCCGGTAGGTACCCCAAAATTATCCCGAAATAGTCCCAAAATGACCCCGTCGGGATCCCGGACGGATCCCTAAAACCATCCAGAAATGATGCCCTGAAATTACACCGACGGTATCCCAAAAACCATCCAGAAATGATGCCGGAAGGGACCCCAAAAAATCCCGAAAAAGTCCCGAAATGACGCCGAAGGGATCCCGGACGGATACCGAAAACCACCCCGAAATGATGCCGGTAGGTACCCCAAATAATCCCGAAAAAGTCCCGAAATGACCCCGGCGGGATCCCGGACGGATACCGAAAACCATCCAGAAATTATGCCGGTAGGTACCCCAAGTGATCCCGAAAAAGTCCCGAAATGATTGCGACGGGATCCCGGACGGATGCCAAAAACCATCCAGATGTGATCCCGGTAGGTACCCCAAATGATCCGGAAATAGTCCCGAAATTACCCCGTCGAGAGCCCCGACGGATCCAGGAAACTATGCAGAAATGAGGCCGGAGAGGTCCTCAAATGATCCCCTAAGAGTCCCGAAATGATCCCGCGCGGATCCCGGACGGATCCCGAAAACCATCCAGTAACGATGCCGAAAGGGTCCCCAAATAATCACGTATGTTTAGAGAAAAAGTCCCAAAATGACCAAGACGGGATCCCCGAAGGATACCGAAGTCCATCCAGAAATGATGCCGAAAGGGTCCTCAAATTATCTCGTATTAGTCGAGAAAAAGTCCCGAAATGACCCCGACGGTATCTCGGACGAACCCCGGAAACTATGCAGAAATGATTCCGAAATGACCCCGTCGAGATCTCCGACGGATCCCGGAAACTATGCAGAAATGATGCCGGAAAGGTCTTCAAATGATCTCCTAATAGTCCCGAAATGATCCCCGACGAATCCCGGAAGCTATGCAGAAATGATGCCGGAAAGGTCTTCAAATGATCCCCTAATAGTCCCGAAATGATCCCGAACGGATCCCGAAAACCATCCAGAAATGATGCCGGAAGGGACCCCAAATGATCCCGAAAAAGTCGCGAAATGACCCCGACGGGATCCCGAAAACCATCCAGAAATAATGGCGGAAGGGACCTAAAATTACCATGAATAAGTCCCGTAATGATCCCGGAAACCATCAAGAATTTATCTCTCAAAGGTACGCAAATGATCCCGAAAATACCCCGACTGGATGCCGAACGGATCCCGAAACCCATCCAGAAATGTTGCCGGAAAGGTAACTAAATGTTCCCGAAAAAGTCCCGAAATGATCCCGGAATAGTCCCGAAAATATCCCAAAATAACCCCGACGGGATCCCGGACGGATCCCGAAAACTATACAGAAATGATCCCGGAAGTGTCCCAAAATTAACCCGAAATAGTACCGAAGAAGTCCCGAAATGACCCCGGCGGAATCCCGGACGCATCCCGAAAACCATCCAAAAATGATCCCGGAAGGGTCTCGATATGACCCCAACGGGATTACAAATAAGGCGAAGCTAATTGTAGAACCATTTTAATAAGGCAGCAGGCGCGTTGGAGCGAATGAAGAGTTACAAATAAACATACAGGTAAAGCTAATAAAAGCGTGCTAATAAAAACAATTGATGGAGGGCGGATGGGGGGAGGAGAAGTACCGCTGCTCGTTTTTCCAAAATTGTTTAGATCTCGATCTGTGTGTGCCAGATACCAAAAACTATTGATTTAGGAGAAAATTTATATTGAGTTATAACAATTTATAGATTTTACACCAAAGGGTTAGAAAGGGAGAGGGGGTGGGGGGGCCGAGGGTGTCACTGCTCACTTTGTAAGCCCTCGACTTATTTGACCCATTGAGTCTGTGATATTGGTGAAGGCCAGTATACGTAAAGTTATTATGTGTAAAAATTATTAAAAAGGAATTGCTCGAAGGGGTCGTGGGACCCCCACCCCTCTTTCCATGTTCGAAAAAAATTTCGCTAGTAGACTACTGTCTGTGTCCCAAAGGTCATCAAAATCCGTGTAGCCGTTCTGGCGTGATTCAGTCGCAAATACTAAAAAATATATTAATTAAATTATAACTGTTCGTGGGGGGCGGGGACCTCCCCCCTTTTGAAAAATATATAGCTAGTAGATCCTTCTGGAGTATTGGCTATATGTGTGCCAAATTTCATTCAAATCCGTCCAGCCGTTCTTGCGTGATTGAGTCACAAAGACAAACGTCTGGACAAACATCCAAACTTTGCCATTTATAATATACTAGCCTTTACCCGCCGCCCCGTCCGCAAGGAGAATTTTAAATGTATGGGCTATTCGCGTTAGCCTGCTTATTATCTGTTTAAAATTTTGTTTTCTGTCTAATGCATTTTATTTTTGTAATTGAGTAAAAAAAAGAACTAAATGAGCTGATAACCTGATAGGATCCCAAATGATCCCGAAATTATCCAGAAAAAGCTACGAAATGACCCCCACGCTATCGCGGACGGATCCCGAAAACCATCCAGAAATGCCCCGAAAGGGTCTCCAAAAGTTCCCCGAATAGTCCCAAAAAAACCCGAAATGACAGCGACACGATTCTAGACCTATCCAGAGAACCACACAGAAGTGATCCCTGAAGGTGTTCCGAAATGATCCCGAAGAGGTTCCGAAATGACCCTGACGGGCTCCCGGGCGGATCTCAAAAACCATCCAGAAAATATCCAGGAAGGGTCCCTAAATTATCCCGACATACTCCAGAAAAAGTTCCGAATTGGCTCCGAGGGGATCCACGACGGATCGCGAAAACCATACAGAAATGATTCCGGAAGGATCCCAATGATCCCGAAAAGTCCCGTAATGATCCCGGAAACCATCAAGAATTTATCTCTCGAAGGTACGCAAATGATCCCGAAAGTACCCCGACGGCATCCCGGACGGATCCCGAAAACCATCCAGAAATGATGCCGGAAGGGTCCCCAAATGATCGCGAAATAGTCCCGAAATGATTCCGGAATAGCCCCGAAAATGTCCCAAAATAACCCCGACGGCATCCCGGACTGATCCCGAAATCCATCCAGAAATGATCTTGGGAAAGTCCCGAAATAGTCTCGGAAAAGTTCAGAAATTACCCTGACGGGTTCCCGGACGAATCCTGAAAGCCATCTCTAAATGATCCCGAAAAAGTCCCGAAAAGACCCTGACGGGATTCCGAACTGATCCCGGCAACTATCTAGAAATGATGCCGAAAGAGCCCGCAAATGATCCCGTATTAGTCGAGAAAAAGTCCCGAAATGACCCCGACGGGATGCCGGACGAATCCCAAAAACCATCCAGAAATGATGTCGGAAGGGACCCCAATGATCCCGAAAAGTCCCGTAATGATCCCGGAAACCATCAAGAATTTATCTCTCGAAGGTACGCAAATGATCCCGAAAGTACCCCGACGGGATCCCGGACGGATCCCGAAAACCATCCAGAAATGATGCCGGAAGGGTCCCCAAATGATCGCGAAATAGTCCCGAAATGATTCCGGAATAGCCCCGAAAATGTCCCAAAATAACCCCGACGGGATCCCGAACGGATCCCGAAAACTATACAGAAATGATCCCGGAAGGGTCCCAAAATGATCCCGAAATAGTCCTGAAAAAGTCCCGAAATTACCCCGGCGTAATCCGGGACCGATCCCGAAAACCATCCAGAAATGATCCCGGAAGGGTCTCGATATGACCCTTACGGGATTACAAATAAGGTGAGGCTAATTATAAAACCATGTTAATAAGGCAGCAGGCGCATTGGAGCGAATAAAAAGTTACATAGAAACATACAGGTAAAGCTAATAAAAGCGTGCTAATAAAAACAATTGATGGGAGGGCGGATGGCGGGAGTAGAGGAGAGGACCACTGATCGTTCCTCCAAAATTGTCTAGATTTCGTTCTGTATGTACCAGATACCAAAAACTATTGATTTAGGAGAAAATTTATATTGAGTTATAACAATTTATAGATTTTACACCAGAGGGGGAGATAAAGTGGGCGGGCGGAGGGTGTCACTGCTTACTTTGTAAGCCCTCGACTTATTTGACCCCTTGAGTCTGTGATATTGGTGCAGGCCAGTATACGTAAAGTTATAATTTCGCTAGTAAACTACTGTCTGTGTCCCAAATTTCATCAAAATCCGTGTAGCCATTCTGGCGTGATTCAGTCGCAAAGACGAAAAAATATAATAATTTAATTATAACTGTTCCTAGGGGGCGGAGACCACGCCCCTTTTGAAAAATATATAGCTAGTAGATCCTTCTAGACTATTGGCTATATGTGTGCAAAATTTCATCCAAATCGGTCCAGCCGTTCTTGCGTGATTGAGTCACAAAGACAAACGTCTGGACAAACATCCAAACATCCAAACATCTAAACATCCAAACATCCAAACTTTGCCATTTATAATATATATTAGAATTAGATATATTAGATTATAATATATATTAGATATTAGATATTAGATTAGATAGATTAGATAAAAAATATAATAATTAAATTATAACTGTTCGTGGGGGGGGAGGGAGCGGGGACTTCCCCCCTTTTGAAAAATATATAGCTAGTAGATCCTTCTGGACTATTGGCTATATGTGTGCCAAATTTCATTCAAATCCGTCCAGCCGTTCTTGCGTGATTGAGTCACAAAGACAAACGTCTGGACAAACATCCAAACATCCAAACTTTGCCATTTATAATATATATTAGATTAGATTACTAGCCTTTATCCGCGGCCCCGTCCGCAAGGAGAAAATAAAACATATGGGCTATTCACGTTATCCTGCTAATCAAGTTATCAGTTTAAACAAATATGTCTGTCTAATGTATTGTAACGAATTTACTTGCAAATACTCTTATTTGCCCTTTTGCTAGGTTCGTATCGCTAAACTGTTGAATAAATAACTCCAATATTGAATAATGGGAAAATGGCCTTTATTAAAATACTTCACAATAACACTCAAACTGTGCAACGAATAGCTTAATAACCAAACGGATAGCTTAAATGAAACTCTACTATTCAAAATAATACTGCTTTTGCTCGCTAGATATCGTCTTAGTCGTAACTGCTTGACAACTCAAATCAAACTGAATTCCAGCGCCTCTACATATGCGGCCTTTTATACTTTCTGGTTTCCTCGTTCGCATCTTCTAGAATCTACTAGCATTGTCCATGAGCTCTCAAACTTCTCAGCTATAACTAAAATTGCACGATTTTATAGCTTCTCTCATACCCCATGCTTGTATGTGTGAGCGATACTTCCACAATTATAATTGCCTACATTTGGGAGCATCTCAAATAAGATGTCTGCATATGGTTGTGCTTTGCTTCTCAGCTGCGTGTACCTACATATGTGTAGACATAATGATTGATTCGTTTATGTAGATACAAGTGACTGTCTGCTTTATTGATGTTGTGACTTTATTTACTTAGCATCAGACTAGGGATGTGAGTATCACTTAGTGTCACTCATAGTCGTCACAGTATTTTATTTATGTAATAGTAAAAAAAATAGCTGCTAACCTTATAGGGTCCCCAAATGATCGAAAGGCACAAATTACCCCGCCGGTATCGAAATGATCCTGTAAAAGTCCCGAAATGACATTTCCCAGAAAAAGTTCTGAAATTACCCTGACAGGATCCCAGACGGATCCCGGAAACTTCCCAGTAATGATCCCGGAAGGGTCCCAAAAAGATACCGAAATAGTCCCGAAAAAGTCCCGATATGATCCGACGGAATCCACAGAACCCTCCAGAAATGATGCCGGAAGTGTTAACAAATGATCCCGAAAGTCCCGAGATGATCCTGACGGAATCCCGAATACCATCTAGAAATGATACCGGAATAGTCCTGAAAAAGTCCCAAAATAACCACGACGGGATATCGGACGGATCCCGAATACCATCCAGAAATGATCCCGTAAAGGTACCAAAATTATCCCGAAAAAGTCCCGAAGCGACCCTGACGGATCCCGAAAACCATCCAGAAATGATGCCGGAAGGGTCCCAAAATTATTCCGAAATAGTCCCGAAATGACCCTGACGGGATTCCGGACTGATCCCGAAAACTGTACAGAAATGATGAGGGTCCGCAAATGATCCAGAGATAGTCCGGAAAAAGTCCTAAAAAAACTACGACGGGATCCCGAACAGATTCCGAAAATCATACAGGAATTATCCCGGCAGGATCCCCAAATAAACCCGGAATAGTCACAAAATAACTCCGACTGGAACCCAAACTGATCCCGAAAACCATCCAGAAATGATCCTGTAAAAGTCCCGAAATTGTCCCGACAGGATCCCAGACGGATCCCGAAAACTTCCCAGAAATGATCCCGGAAGGGTCGCAAAATGATAACGAAATAGTCCCGAAATAGTCCTGATATGACCCGACGGAATCCGCAAAACCATCCAGAAATGATACTGGAAGTGTTAACAAATGATCCCGAAAGTCCCGAGATGACCCTGACGGAATCCAGAATACCATCTAGAAATAATACCGGAATAGTCCCGAAAAAGTCCAAAAATAACCACGACGGGATCCCGGACGGATCCCGAAACCATACAGAAATAATCTTGGAAGAGTCCCAAAATGATCCCGAGAGTCCCGAATTGACCCCGACGGGATCCCGGACGGATCCCGAAAGCCATGCAGAAATTATTCCGGAAAAGTCCCAAAGTGATCCCGAAATAGTTCCAAAATAACCCCGACGGGATCCCGGACGGATCCCGAAAACTGTACAGAAATGATCCCGGAAGAGTCCAAAAATGATCCCGAAATAGTCCAAAAATCATCCCGAAAAAATCCCGAATGACCCCGACGGGATCCCGGAGTCCCAAAGTGATCCCGAAAGAGTACCGAAATGACCCCGCCGGGATCTCGAAGACCATCCTAAAAAGATCCAGGAAGGATCTCGATATGACCGTGACGGGATTACAAATAAGTTGAAGCTAATTATAAAAGCATGTTAATAAGGCAGCAGGCGCGTTGAAGCGAATAAAGAGTTACAAACAAACAAACATACGGGTAATGCTAATAAAAGCATGCTAATAAAACAATTGAAGGAGGGCGGATGGCGGGAGGAGGAGAGCACCACTGATCGTTTTTCCAAAATTGTTTAGATCTCGATCTGTAGGAGCCAGATACCAAAAACTATTGATTTAAGAGAAAATTTACATTGAGTTATAACAATTTATAGATTTTGCACGAGAGGGGCGTGGAGGGGGGGGGGGGGGGTGGAGGGTGTCACTGCTCACTTTGTAAGCCCTCGACTTATTTGTAATATTGGTGAAGGTCAGTATACGTGAAGTTATAATGTGCAAAAATTATTAAAAAGTAATTATTCGAAGGGGTTGTGGAACCTCCACCCCCCTTTCCGTGTTCGAAAAAAAATTTCGCCAGTAGACTATTGTCTCTGTCCCAAATTTCATCAATACCCGCGTAGCCGTTCTGGCGTGATTCCGTCACAAAGACGAAAAAATACAATAATTAAATTATAACTGTTCCTATGAGGCGGGGACCTCCCCCTTTTCAAAAAAATATACTTAGTAGATCCTTCTAGACTATTGGCTATATGTGTGCCAAATTTCATCCAAATCCGTCTTTTACTCACTCCTCCCTCCGTCTTTTCGCTTCATATATCTCTATCTTCGTCTCACATCCCTTCGTGGCATGCTGGCTTTGCGATGGGCTTGCCCATATGAAGTGCGCCGGTTTATCAGCACGAGTGGTTGACGCACTTAACGATAACGATAAGGGAGTACGTTGGGCTTGAAATGTAGGCCTACCCAAATTGACCTTTTCAAGGTCTTCAAACAGGCCCGAGATGGATTTTCTGAAATAGGCAGAGAGATTCCGCTTTATCCGAGAAGTTTAAGCATTATGAAAGCTTATTTAAGTCTTTCAAACATTCAAATGTGAACATTCCGGATAATAATCGTAGGTCTATCGATGTTTCCCTTCCAGCTCCGACTATGGATGCTGATCCCAAAGTTCCTTCACCACCAGATCTTCCACTCCCAACTATTGAATTGATAAATCTGTCCTCTCCGAGTCCCTTAGCAGTTCAACCATCGACATCGAATGCTCATTCAGCTGTATCTACTGTACCCTCCACAAAAATGAACCAGGTTCCCCAAAACCCCTCTGCGGAATTTGAACCGCCGGCTGGTAGATTGATTACTGTCCCTATTAAAAAGTCAATTTTCGTCTCCAGATTCGAGAGAGACACTACAGAAGAGGACCTGAAGTCGTACATCATAAGTAAACTTAAATCTGAAAATGTGTCTATTCGCAAATTTAATTTTAATTATCCTAGAGGTATTTCGTCATTTAGGATTGACGTATCAGCGCAACATTTTGAAACAATTTTGAATAATTCATTTTGGCCACCCGGAGCCTTTGTGCGTTAATTCGAGCATAGACGCAACGTTAATATTCGTCATCTTGCTACCGTTCCTAAAACCAATAATGCTGCAAAAAAAGTAAATATTAAACCTGTCCTTAATATATTTTATCAAAATGTAAGAGGCCTAAAGACAAAACTAACTGAACTATACTTGAGATCATTTAACTGTAATTACAATATCATCGCTTTTACTGAAACTTGGTTAAAGCCTCATATTTTTAATTCGGATATTCTTTGCAATGATTACCAAATATATAGAAATGACCGCTTGAACAGAGTTGGAGTTAGAGTTTTGCTCGCGGTACATTCTTCTATACCTTCCGCTGAGGTAAATTTACCTGTTATTGAAGCTACGGAATTTAAGTGCATTAGAACCCAGCTGGGAATAGGTTTTACCTATATAGCCATTTGCTATATCCCACCATCTTCATGTATATGAACCATATTTCGTTACTGAAAGATATCAGTTCAATGTTGAAGCCTATTAACTCGATAATTGTCTTGGGTGATTTTAATCTTCCGCACGTATCATGGACCACATCAGACCATGGTATTGTACCGGTTTCTCCAAAATTGTCCAGCATCGACTTTTTAGCTGAAATAACTGAACTTTGCCTAAGACAGATAAATATAGTGCCAAACATGTACGGGAGGGTACTTGATCTGGTATTACTTTTTGGAGTTATTTTAATTATTCGTTGCTCTTCCTCCGTTTTGGGTTCGCTTTTAGGTAATGGGTTGCAAAAAATGCTATTTCTTAGATACGATCTGTGACGGGTTTATTTATGCTTCATATAATTTTTGAGCATCATAGCTATTGTGATGATCAATAGCATGAATACACAACCTATAACTGCTAACCAAACATCTGGAATGTTCGGAATATTTTCTGTATCTACCTTAGTTGGTGGCTCATAATTTACTATTCTATTCTCTGACGTTTCAGAGTTTTCTTTCCCTAGTTCGTATCCGGCTATCGCTATCATGATGCCGTGCGCAATCTTTGCCCACCCAGCCATGTTAAAATTTCCTATAATTTCAATAAAATTTCTTTGATTTTAATCTTTATCCTCAGCATTCCATCTTACTTATAATTTTTGTTAATTTATAAAAATTATTATTTTAAAAGTTTTATTCTAAAAAAAAAAAAAAAATTTTGTTATAAATGTGTTTGTTTACGTTAAAATTTTTAACATTTCGAAAAAGAATTAATAATTTTTTTTTTTCAAATTATTAATGGTTGAGTATAGTTTATTTTTCTTTTAACTAATTTTACAAAATATTATTTAAGCTTAATTTCTATGCTATTTTTATGCCATTTTCTTTTCTATGCCACTCTGGGCTTTAAAATTTTTCTATTTTTAGGCTGAATATGTGCCATTTTTCAAAGATAATGTTCAGTTTAAACATTTTATAATTAAAAAAAAATTTTTATCTTTAGTTAAACATAAGTTCTAGTTTTCAAAAAAAAAAAAAAATTCCCAACCAAAAACAAAAGTTCTTGCTCATGGTGGAGCGTCCATAAGGCCGCTCAATTGATTCTAAATATACTTATAAAAAATAGTTGTTCCCGCTTGCTGCCAGTCAGGATTGTTTCCACTCAATTGTTATCCGCCGTGCTGCTAGATATTCCTTTATTTGCTAGTATGGCTATGTTATATTCCACTTCGTTTATTCGCGTTTGTTGTTGAGATCCTGTTTTACTTTTCTCTCTTCTTCAGCTGCTCGTACAGTATGTGTATTTTAATCTTCCACTCTATTATGCAGCTGGAACTTCATTCATTAGCTCGATTGTTCTGTCTGTACCAGGGCTACTTAATAACTTAGTACCATTTGTTGTTGTTTTTTTGTTGCTCTGCGAAGGTGGGCTTTGCCCGCAGGTATGAATATTCGCTTAATTTTGAGCTTGTAGACCAATGGAATTGTTAATTTTGCCTTACTGGTAGGACTATTAATTTTTACTTTACTTTAGACTTGGCAAGATCTCTTCCAGTAAGATCTTTTTAGCGTTGCTTGATCAGCAACTTTTAATGATCGAATTGGCAGGATCTTCCTCCAGCTAGATCTTTAGAAGTTTTGCTAATTCTTGACCTAAACTGGCAGGATCGCCATGTAATTTTTAAGGAAACGAAAACAAGTCCGCTTAAGTGTAGCGCAAAATAGTCATTCTTGTTTATTAACGAACTCCATTTCTATTTATAAAAGAGTTCTTAACCTACACATATATACTTACATTAATGCTTACGTACTAAATATGCATGATTTCATAATGAATAATTGTTTGCCAGCATATTATTGTATTGACCTACATATTGTCAATATGATCCGCGCGTAAGCTGGTTGGTATGACGAATCGATATATTGGGCGGTTTGGCAAATGCGAATGAACTCATAGTGGTTATCTGGGTCAGTTAAATATGAACGTGGGTGTGTATGTATATTTGTAACGTTAAGCGCATTCAAAGTGAGGTGAATTCCACGCATCACTACACTTGGAACAGATATGGAAACAGGTGAAGCACAAATTGCAAATAAAGCAGTTGCAGAAGTATCTGTTACAACGAAACGAGGACATTATACTCAACGATACGATGCTAAAAATTTTGCTATGATGTGTGACAGATTCAGTGTTTCAGATAGAGTTGCTTCATGTTTAGTAACATCCCTTTTCGAACATATACATTTTCGAGATGTTCGTGGTGAACTTGTCATAATGGATAAATCTAAAGTTGCAAGAGAAATAATTTAAGCTAGAGATGAAGTCCTTCGTAAACGATACATAGTTTCCAACATAACTGCATTTTCTTTCGATCGCAGAAAAAATGATTCATTATCTAGACAGAAAATTGATGAGAAATTTCATACGAATATGGTAAAATAACCCCATTTAGTTGTTCTAAAAGAGCCTAAAGCTAAATTACTTGGGTGAAGAAGAAAATGCAAAACACAAATTTAAAAAATTAAATGAATTTTTCAATAGCAAAAAACTGTCAATACATCAATTAATTGGCATATGCAGCGACGGAGAACCAGCTAATACTGGAATAGAGAATGGTGTTATAAGACTAAAAATATAAATTTTGTTTTTAAATTAAATTAACTGATATGAAAGGGGTGAAAGAATTACTACTCATAGAACAAAGGAATGAAACTACAATTAGCTAAAACCAAAGAGAATTTTTTAGACGAAAATAGTGTTGCTTTTTAGGGTATTTAGTTGGTTAAGATATTACAAAAGGTGTAATTATAGTTATAACAGTTCCTTACACGATTATAGAACGAAAAAGCTGTGTTAGATTGAAGATAAAACATACCCAATTTTAATTACGAATAATTAGCAGCAAATCCACGGCCATAAAAGCTCATAATTTAAAAACGCATGTGTGCTGAACTACCGGTTGCGAAGAGACCTAAAATGATCTTGGAAGGGTCCCAAGATGATACTAAAATTCCAGGACAGATCCCGAAAATCATCCAGAAATCAACCAGGAGGGGTCCCAAACTGATTCAGAAATAGTCCCGAAAAAGTCCCGAAATTACCCTTATGGGTTCCCGTTGATTTTAATCTTTATCCTCAGCATTCCATCTTACTTATAATTTTTGTTAATTTATAAAAATTATTATTTTAAAAGTTTTATTCTAAAAAAAAATTTTTTGTTATAAATGTGTTTGTTTACGTTAAAATTTTTAACATTTCGAAAAAGAATTAATAATTTTTTTTTTTCAAATTATTAATGGTTGAGTATAGTTTGTTTTTCTTTTAACTAATTTTTCAAAATATTATTTAAGCTTAATTTCTATGCTATTTTTATGCCATTTTCTTTTCTATGCCACTCTGGGCTTTAAAATTTTTCTATTTTTAGGCTGAATATGTGCCATTTTTCAAAGATAATGTTCAGTTTAAACATTTTATAATTAAAAAAAAATTTTTTTCTTTAGTTAAACATAAGTTCTAGTTTTCAAAAAAAAAAAAAAAAATCCCAACCAAAAACAAAAGTTCTTGCTCATGGTGGAGCGTCCATAAGGCCGCTCAATTGATTCTAAATATACTTATAAAAAATAGTTGTTCCCGCTTGCTGCCAGTCAGGATTGTTTCCACTCAATTGTTATCCGCCGTGCTGCTAGATATTCCTTTATTTGCTAGTATGGCTATGTTATATTCCACTTCGTTTATTCGCGTTTGTTGTTGAGATCCTGTTTTACTTTTCTCTCTTCTTCAGCTACTCGCCCAGTATGTGTATTTTAATCTTCCACTCTATTATGCAGCTGGAACTTCATTCATTAGCTCGATTGTTCTGTCTGTGCCAGGGCTGCTTAATAACTTAGTACCATTTTTTGTTGTTTTTTTGTTGCTCTGCGAAGGTGGGCTTTGCCCGCAGGTATGAATATTCGCTTAATTTTGAGCTTGTAGACCAATGGAATTGTTAATTTTGCCTTACTGGCAGGACTATTAATTTTTACTTTACTTTAGACTTGGCAAGATCTCTTCCAGTAAGATCTTTTTAGCGTTCCTTGATCAGCAACTTTTAATGATCGAATTGGCAGGATTTTCCTCCAGCTACATCTTTAGAAGTTTTGCTAATTCTTGACCTAAACTGGCAGGATCGCCATGTAATGTGTAAGGAAATGAAAACAAGTCCGCTTAAGTATAGCGCAAAATAGTCATTCTTGTTTATTAACGAACTCCATTTCTATTTATAAAAGAGTTCTTAACCTACACATATATACTTCCATTAATGCTTTCGTACTAAATATGCATGATTTCATAATGAATAATTGTTTGCCAGCATATTATTGTATTGACCTACATATTGTCGATATGATCCGCGCGTAAGCTGGTTGGTATGACGAATCGATATATTGGGCGGTTTGGCAAATGCGAATGAACTCATAGTGGTTATCTGGGTCAGTTAAATATGAACGTGGGTGTGTATGTATATTTGTAACGTTAAGCGCATTCAAAGTGAGGTGAATTCCACGCAACACTACACTTGGAACAGATATGGAAACAGGTGAAGCACAAATTGCAAATAAAGCAGTTGCAGAAGTATCTGTTACAACGAAACGAGGACATTATACTCAACGATACGATGCTAAAAATTTTGCTATGATGTGTGACAGATTCGGTGTTTCAGATAGAGCTGCTTCATGTTTAGTAACATCCCTTTTCGAACATATACATTTTCGAGATGTTCGTGGTGAACTTGTCATAATGGATAAATCTAAAGTTGCAAGAGAAATAATTTAAGCTAGAGATGAAGTCCTTCGTAAACGATACATAGTTTCCAACATAACTGCATTTTCTTTCGATCGCAGAAAAAATGATTCATTATCTAGACAGAAAATTGATGAGAAATTTCATACGAATATGGTAAAATAACCCCATTTAGTTGTTCTAAAAGAGCCTAATGTTAAATTACTTGGGTGAAGAAGAAAATGCAAAACACAAATTAAAAAAATTAAATGAATTCTTCAATAGCAAAAAACTGTCAATACATCAATTAATTGGCATATGCAGCGACGGAGAACCAGCTAATACTGGAATAGAGAATGGTGTTATAAGACTAAAAATATAAATTTTGTTTTTAAATTAAATTAACTGATATGAAAGGGGTGAAAGAATTACTACTCATAGAACAAAGGAGTGAAACTACAATTAGCTAAAACCAAAGAGAATTTTTTAGACGAAAATAGTGTTGCTTTTTAGGGTATTTAGTTGGTTAAAATATTACAAAAGGTGTAATTATAGTTATAACAGTTCCTTACACGATTATAGAACGAAAAAGCTGTGTTAGATTGAAGATAAAACATACCCAATTTTAATTACGAATAATTAGCAGCAAATCCACGGCCATAAAAGCTCATAATTTAAAAACGCATGTGTGCTGAACTACCGGTTGCGAAGAGACCTAAAATGATCCCGGAAGGGTCCCAAGATGATACTAAAATTCCAGGACAGATCCCGAAAATCATCCAGAAATCAACCAGGAGGGGTCCCAAACTGATTCAGAAATAGTCCCGAAAAAGTCCCGAAATTACCCTTATGGGTTCCCGTACAGATACCGAAAACCATCCAGAAATGATGCTGGAAGGGACCCCAAATGATCCCGTATTAGTCGATAAAAAGTCCCGAAATGACCCCGACGGAATCCCGGATGAATCCCTAAAACAATCCAGAAATGATGCTGAAAGGGTCCCCAAATGATCCCGTATTAGTCGAGAAAAAGTCCCGAAATGACCCCGACGGGATCCCGGGCGAATCCCGAAAGCCATCCAGAAATGATGCCGGAAGAGACCCCAAAAAATCTCGAAAAATTCCCGAAATGACCCCGACGGGATCCTGGACGGATACCGAAAACCATCTAGAAATGATGCCGGTAGGTACCCCAAAATGATCCCGAAATATTCCCAAAATGACCCCGTCGGGATCCCGGACGGATCCCTAAAACCATACAGAAATGATGCCCTGAAATTACCCCGACGGTATCCCAAAAACCATCCAGAAATGATGCCGGAAGGGACCCCAAAAAATCCCGAAAAAGTCCCGAAATGACGCCGAAGGGATCCCGGACGGATACCGAAAACCACCCAGAAATGATGGCGGTAGGTACCCCAAATAATCCCGAAAAAGTCCCGAAATGACCCCGGCGGGATCCCGGACGGATACCGAAAACCATCCAGAAATGATGCCGGTAGGTACCCCAAGAGATCCCGAAAAAGTCCCGAAATGATTGCGACGGGATCCCGGACGGATACCAAAAACCATCCAGATGTGATCCCGGTAGGTACCCCAAATGATCCGGAAATAGTCCCGAAATTACCCCGTCGAGAGCCCCGACGGATCCAGGAAACTATGCAGAAATGATGCCGGAGGTCCTCAAATGATCCCCTAAGAGTCCCGAAATGATCCCGCGCGGATCCCGGACGGATCCCCAAAACCATCCAGTAACGATGCCGAAAGAGTCCCCAAATAATCCCGTATTTTTAGAGAAAAAGTCCCAAAATGACCAAGACGGGATCCCCGACGGATACCGAAATCCATCCAGAAATGATGCTGGAAGGGAACCCAAATGATCCCGTATTAGTCGAGAAAAAGTCCCGAAATGACCCCGACGGTATCTCGGACGAACCCAGGAAACTATGCAGAAATGATCCCGAAATAGTCCCGAAATGGCCCAGTCGAGATCCCCGACGGATCCCGGAAACTATGCAGAAATGATGCCGGAAAGGTCTTCAAATGATCCCCTAATTGTCCCGAAATGATCCCGCGCGGATCCCGGACGTATCCCGAAAACCATCCAGAAATGATGCCGGTAGGTACCCCAAATGATCCCGAAAAAGTCCCGAAATGACTCCGGCGGGATCCCGGACGGATACCGAAAACCATCCAGAAATGATGCCGGTAGGTACCCTAAGTGATCCCGAAAAAGTCCCGAAATGATTGCGACGGGATCCCGGACGGATACCAAAAAACATCCAGATGTGATCCCGGTAGGTACACCAAATGATCCGGAAATAGTCCTGAAATTACCCCGTCGAGAGCCCCGACGGATCCTGGAAACTATGCAGAAATGAGGCCGGAGAGGTCCTCAAATGATCCCCTAAGAGTCCCGAAATGATCCCGCGCGGATCCTGGACGGATCCCGAAAACCATTCAGTAACGATGCCGATAGGGTCCCCAAATAATCACGTATTTTTAGAGAAAAAGTCCCAAAATGACCAAGACGGGATCCCCAAAGGATACCGAAATCCATCCAGAAATGATGCCGAAAGGGTCCCCAAATTATCTCGTATTAGTCGAGAAAAAGTCCCGAAATGACCCCGACGGTATCTCGGACGAACCCCGAACTATGCAGAAATGATCCCGAAATGACCCCGTCGAGATCTCCGACGGATCCCGGAAACTATGCAGAAATGATGCCGGAAAGGTCTTCAAATGATCTCCTAATAGTCCCGAAATGATCCCCGACGAATCCCGGAAGCTATGCAGAAATGATGCCGGAAAGGTCTTCAAATGATCCCCTAATAGTCCCGAAATGATCCCGAACGGATCCCGAAAACCATCCAGAAATGATGCCGGAAGGGACCCCAAATGATCCCGAAAAAGTCGCGAAATGACCCCGACGGGATCCCGAAAACCATCCAGAAATAATGGCGGAAGGGACCTAAAATTACCATGAAAAAGTCCCGTAATGACCCCGGAAACCATCAAGAATTTATCTCTCAAAGGTACGCAAATGATCCCGAAAATACCCCGACTGGATGCCGAACGGATCCCGAAACCCATTCAGAAATGTTGCCGGAAAGGTCCCTAAATGTTCCCGAAAAAGTCCCGAAATGATCCCGGAATAGTCCCGAAAATATCCCAAAATAACCCCGACGGGATCCCGGACGGATCCCGAAAACTATACAGAAATGATCCCGGAAGGGTCCCAAAATTAACCCGAAATAGTACCGAAGAAGTCCCGAAATGACCCCGGCGGAATCCCGGACGCATCCCGAAAACCATCCAAAAATGATCCCGGAAGGGTCTCGATATGACCCCAACGGGATTACAAATAAGGCGAAGCTAATTGTAGAACCATTTTAATAAGGCAGCAGGCGCGTTGGAGCGAATGAAGAGTTACAAATAAACATACAGGTAAAGCTAATAAAAGCGTGCTAATAAAAACAATTGATGGAGGGCGGAAGGGGGGAGGAGAAGTACCGCTGCTCGTTTTTCCAAAATTGTTTAGATCTCGATCTGTGTGTGCCAGATACCAAAAACTATTGATTTAGGAGAAAATTTATATTGAGTTATAACAATTTATAGATTTTACACCAAAGGGTTAGAAAGGGAGAGGGGGTGGGGGGGGGGGGGGGGCGAGGGTGTCACTGCTCACTTTGTAAGCCCTCGACTTATTTGACCCATTGAGTCTGTGATATTGGTGAAGGCCAGTATACGTAAAGTTATTATGTGTAAAAATTATTAAAAAGGAATTGCTCGAAGGGGTCGTGGGACCCCCACCCATCTTTCCATGTTCGAAAAAAATTTCGCTAGTAGACTACTGTCTGTGTCCCAAAGGTCATCAAAATCCGTGTAGCCGTTCTGGCGTGATTCAGTCGGAAAGACTAAAAAATATGTTAATTAAATTATAACTGTTCGTGGGGGGCGGGGACCTCCCCCCCTTTGAAAAATATATAGCTAGTAGATCCTTCTGGACTATTGGCTATATGTGTGCCAAATTTCATTCAAATCCGTCCAGCCGTTCTTGCGTGATTGAGTCACAAAGACAAACGTCTGGACAAACATCCAAACATCCAAACTTTGCCATTTATAATATACTAGCCTTTACCCGCCGCCCCGTCCGCAAGGAGAAATTTAAATGTATGGGCTATTCGCGTTAGCCTGCTTATTATCTGTTTAAAATTTTGTTTTCTGTCTAATACATTTTATTTTTGTAATTGAGTAAAAAAAAGAACTAAATGAGCTGATAACCTGATAGGATCCCAAATGATCCCGAACTTATCCAGAAAAAGCTACGAAATGGCCCCCACGCTATCGCGGACGGATCCCGAAAACCATCCAGAAATGCCCCGAAAAGGTCTCCAAAAGTTCCCCGAATAGTCCCAAAAAACCCGAAATCAGCGACACGATTCTAGACCTATCCAGAGAACCACACAGAAATGATCCCCGAAGGTGTTCCAAAATGATCCCGAAAAGGTTCCGAAATGACCCTGACGGGCTCCCGGGCGGATCTCAAAAACCATCCAGAAAATATCCAGGAAGGGTCCCTAAATTATCCCGACATACTCCAGAAAAAGTTCCGAAATGGCTCCGAGGGGATCCACGACGGATCGCGAAAACCATACAGAAATGATTCCGGAAGGATCCCAAAATGATCCCGAAATAGTCCGGAAATGACCTAGATGGGATCCCGCACAGATCCAGAAATGATCCCGGAAGGGTGCAAAAACTATCCCGGAAAAGTAACAAAAAATCCCGAAATCGCTCCTACGGCATCCCGGACGGATCCAGAAATGATCTCTGAAGGGTCTCCAAATGGTCCCGAAATGACCCTGATGGATCCGGCAAACCATCAAGAAATTATGCCGAAAGGGTCCCAAAATGATCCCGAAATAATACAGAAAAAGTCGCGAAACGACCCCTAAGGATCCCCAAATGATCCCGTATCAGCCCCGAAATAACCCCGACGGGATCCCGGACAAATGCCGAAAACCATCCAGAAATGATGCCGGAAGGAATCCCAAATGATTCCGACGGGATCCCGAACGGATACCGAAAATCATCCAGAAGTGATGCCGGAAAGGTCCTCAAATGATCACCTAATAGTCCCGAAATGACCCTTAAGGGGTCATGGACGGATCCCATAAACCATCCAGAAATGATCCCGATATAGTCCCGAAATGACCCTGACGGGATCTCGAAAGCACCCCTAAATGACCCTGACGGGATCCCAGACAGATCCCGAAATCCATCCAGAAATGATCTTGGGAGAGACCCCAAATGATCCCGAAAAAGTCCCGCAATGATTCCGACGGGATCCTGATCGGATACCAAAACCATCTAGAAGTGATGCCGGAAAGGTCCTCAAATGATCACCTAATACCAAAATGACCCTGACGGCATCCCGGACTGATCCCGAAATCCATCCAGAAATGATCTTGGGAAGGTCCCGAAATAGTCTCGGAAAAGTTCAGAAATTACCCTGACGGGTTCCCGGACGAATCCTGAAAGCCATCTCTAAATGATCCCAAAAAAGTCCCGAAAAGACCCTGACGGGATCCCGAACTGATCCCGGCAACTATCTAGAAATGATGCCGAAAGAGCCCGCAAATGATCCCGTATTAGTCGAGAAAAAGTCCCGAAATGACTCCGACGGGATGCCGGACGAATCCCAAAAACCATCCAGAAATGATGTCGGAAGGGACCCCAATGATCCCGAAAAGTCCCGTAATGATCCCGGAAACCATCAAGAATTTATCTCTCGAAGGTACGCAAATGATCCCGAAAGTACCCCGACGGGATCCCGGACGGATCCCGAAAACCATCCAGAAATGATGCCGGAAGGGTCCCCAAATGATCGCGAAATAGTCCCGAAATGATTCCAGAATAGCCCCGAAAATGTCCCAAAATAACCCCGACGGGATCCCGGACGGATCCCGAAAACTATACAGAAATGATCCCGGAAGGGTCCAAAATGATCCCGAAATAGTCCTGAAAAAGTCCCGAAATTACCCCGGCGTAATCCCGGACCGATCCCGAAAACCATCCAGAAATGATCGGTCATATCGAGACCCTTCCGGGATTATAAATAAGGTGAAGCTAATTATAAAACCATGTTAATAAGGCAGCAGGCGCATTGGAGCGAATAAAAAGTTACATAGAAACATACAGGTAAAGCTAATAAAAGCGTGCTAATAAAAACAATTGATGGGAGGGCGGATGGCGGGAGTAGAGGAGAGGACCACTGATCGTTCCTCCAAAATTGTCTAGATTTCGTTCTGTATGTACCAGATACCAAAAACTATTGATTTAGGAGAAAATTTATATTGAGTTATAACAATTTATAGATTTTACACCAGAGGGGGAGATAAAGTGGGCGGGCGGAGGGTGTCACTGCTTACTTTGTAAGCCCTCGACTTATTTGACCCCTTGAGTCTGTGATATTGGTGAAGGCCAGTATACGTAAAGTTATAATGTGTAAAAATTATTGAAAAATTATTTCTCGAAGGGGTCGTGGGACCCCCACCCCTCTTTCCATGTTCGAAAAAAATTTCGCTAGTAGACTACTGTCTGTGTCCCAAAGGTCATCCGTGTAGCCGTTCTGGCGTGATTCAGTCGCAAAGACTAAAAAATATATTAATTAAATTATAACTGTTCGTGGGGGGCGGGGACCTCCCCCCCTTTGAAAAATATATAGCTAGTAGATCCTTCTGGGCTATTGGCTATATGTGTGCCAAATTTCATTCAAATCCGTCCAGCCGTTCTTGCGTGATTGAGTCACAAAGACAAACGTCTGGACAAACATCCAAACATCCAAACATCCAAACATCTAAACATCCAAACATCCAAACTTTGCCATTTATAATATATATTAGAATTAGATATATTAGATTATAATATATATTAGATATTAGATTAGATAGATTAGATAAAAAATATAATAATTAAATTATAACTGTTCGTGGGGGGGAGGGAGCGGGGACCTCCCCCCTTTTGAAAAATATATAGCTAGTAGATCCTTCTGGACTATTGGCTATATGTGTGCCAAATTTCATTCAAATCCGTCCAGCCGTTCTTACGTGATTGAGTCACAAAGACAAACGTCTGGACAAACATCCAAACATCCAAACTTTGCCATTTATAATATATATTAGATTAGATTACTAGCCTTTATCCGCGGCCCCGTCCGCAAGGAGAAAATAAAACATATGGGCTATTCACGTTATCCTGCTAATCAAGTTATCAGTTTAAACAAATATGTCTGTCTAATGTATTGTAACGAATTTACTTGCAAATACTCTTATTTGCCCTTTTGCTAGGTTCGTATCGCTAAACTGTTGAATAAATAACTCCAATATTGAATAATGGAAAAATGGCCTTTATTAAAATACTTCACAATAACACTCAAACTGTGCAACGAATAGCTTAATAACCAAACGGATAGCTTAAATGAAACTCTACTATTCAAAATAATACTGCTTTTGCTCGCTAGATATCGTCTTAGTCGTAACTGCTTGACAACTCAAATCAAACTGAATTCCAGCGCCTCTACATATGCGGCCTTTTATACTTTCTGGTTTCCTCGTTCGCATCTTCTAGAATCTACTAGCATTGTCCATGAGCTCTCAAACTTCTCAGCTATAACTAAAATTGCACGATTTTATAGCTTCTCTCATACCCCATGCTTGTATGTGTGAGCGATACTTCCACAATTATAATTGCCTACATTTAGGAGCATCTCAAATAAGATGTCTGCATATGGTTGTGCTTTGCTTCTCAGCTGCGTGTACCTACATATGTGTAGACATAATGATTGATTCGTTTATGTAGATACAAGTGACTGTCTGCTTTATTGATGTTGTGACTTTATTTACTTAGCATCAGACTAGGGATGTGAGTATCACTTAGTGTCACTCATAGTCGTCACAGTATTTTATTTATGTAATAGTAAAAAAAAATAGCTGCTAACCTTATAGGGTCCCCAAATGATCGAAAGGCACAAATTACCCCGCCGGTATCGAAATGATCCTGTAAAAGTCCCGAAATGACATTTCCCAGAAAAAGTTCTGAAATTACCCTGACAGGATCCCAGACGGATCCCGGAAACTTCCCAGAAATGATCCCGGAAGGGTCCCAAAAAGATACCGAAATAGTCCCGAAAAAGTCCCGATATGATCCGACGGAATCCACAGAACCCTCCAGAAATGATGCCGGAAGTGTTAACAAATGATCCCGAAAGTCCCGAGATGATCCTGACGGAATCCCGAATACCATCTAGAAATGATACCGGAATAGTCCCGAAAAAGTCCCAAAATAACCACGACGGGATCCCGGACGGATCCCGAATACCATCCAGAAATGATCCCGTAAAGGTACCAAAATTATCCCGAAAAAGTCCCGAAGCGACCCTGACGGATCCCGAAAACCATCCAGAAATGATGCCGGAAGGGTCCCAAAATTATTCCGAAATAGTTCCGAAATGACCCTGACGGGATTCCGGACTGATCCCGAAAACTGTACAGAATTGATCTCTGAAGGGTCCGCAAATGATCCAGAGATAGTTCGGAAAAAGTCCTAAAAAAACTACGACGGGATCCCGAACAGATTCCGAAAATCATACAGGAATTATCCCGGCAGGATCCCCAAATAAACCCGGAATAGTCACAAAATAACTCCGACGGGAACCCAAACTGATCCCGAAAACCATCCAGAAATGATCCTGTAAAAGTCCCGAAATTGTCCCGACAGGATCCCAGACGGATCCCGAAAACTTCCCAGAAATGATCCCGGAAGGGTCGCAAAATGATAACGAAATAGTCCCGAAATAGTCCTGATTTGACCCGACGGAGTCCGCAAAACCATCCAGAAATGATACTGGAAGTGTTAACAAATGATCCCGAAAGTCCCGAGATGACCATGACGGAATCCAGAATACCATCTAGAAATAATACCGGAATAGTCCCGAAAAAGTCCAAAAATAACCACGCCGGGATCCCGGACGGATCCCGAAAACCATACAGAAATGATCTTGGAAGAGTCCCAAAATGATCCCGAGAGTCCCGAATTGACCCCGACGGGATCCCGGACGGATCCCGAAAGCCATGCAGAAATTATTCCGGAAAAGTCCCAAAGTGATCCCGAAATAGTTCCAAAATAACCCCGACGGGATCCCGGACGGATCCCGAAAACTACAGAAATGATCCCGGAAGAGTCCAAAAATGATCCCGAAATAGTCCAAAAATCATCCCGAAAAAATCCCGAATGACCCCGACGGGATCCCGGAGTCCCAAAGTGATCCCGAAAGAGTCCCGAAATGACCCCGCCGGGATCTCGAAGACCATCCTAAAAAGATCCAGGAAGGATCTCGATATGACCGTGACGGGATTACAAATAAGTTGAAGCTAATTATAAAAGCATGTTAATAAGGCAGCAGGCGCGTTGAAGCGAATAAAGAGTTACAAACAAACAAACATACGGGTAATGCTAATAAAAGCATGCTAATAAAACAATTGAAGGAGGGCGGATGGCGGGAGGAGGAGAGCACCACTGATCGTTTTTCCAAAATTGTTTAGATCTCGATCTGTAGGAGCCAGATACCAAAAACTATTGATTTAAGAGAAAATTTACATTGAGTTATAACAATTTATAGATTTTGCACGAGAGGGGCGAGGAGGGGGGGGGGGGTGGAGGGTGTCACTGCTCACTTTGTAAGCCCTCGACTTATTTGTAATATTGGTGAAGGTCAGTATACGTGAAGTTATAATGTGCAAAAATTATTAAAAAGTAATTATTCGAAGGGGTTGTGGAACCTCCCCCCCCCCCCCCTTTCCGTGTTCGAAAAAAATTTCGCCAGTAGACTATTGTCTCTGTCCCAAATTTCATCAATACCCGCGTAGCCGGGTATGTTCCTATGAGGCGGGGACCTCCCCCTTTTCAAAAAAATATAGCTAGTAGATCCTTCTAGACTATTGGCTGTATGTGTGCCAAATTTCATCCAAATCCGTCTTTTACTCACTCCTCCCTCCGTCTTTTCGCTTCATATATCTCTATCTTCGTCTCACATCCCTTCGTGGCATGTTGGCTTTGCGATGGGCTTGCCCATATGAAGTGCGCCGGTTTATCAGCACGAGTGGTTGACGCACTTAACGATAACGATAAGGGAGTACGTTGGGCTTGTTTGAAATGTAGGCCTACCCAAATTGACCTTTTCAAGGTCTTTAAACAGGCCCGAGATGGATTTTCTGAAATAGGCAGAGAGATTTCCGCTTTATCCGAGAAGTTTAAGTATTATGAAAGCTTATTTAAGTCTTTCAAACATTCAAATGTGAACATTCCGGATAATTATCGTAGGTCTATCGATGTTTCCCTTCCAGCTCCGACTATGGATGCTGATCCCAAAGTTCCTTCACCTCCAGATCTTCCGCTCCCAACTATTGAATTGATAAATCTGTCCTCTCCGAGTCCCTTAGCAGTTCAACCATCGACATCGAATGCTCATTCAGCTGTATCTACTGTACCCTCCACAAAAATGAACCAGGTTCCCCAAAACCCCTCTGCGGAATTTGAACCGCCGACTGGTAGATTGATTACTTTCCCGATTAAAAAGTCGATTTTCGTCTCCTGATTCGAGAGAGACACTACAGAAGAGGACCTGAAGTCGTACATCATAAGTAAACTTAAATCTGAAAATGTGTCTATTCGTAAATTTAATTTTAATTATCCTAGAGATATTTCGTCATTTAGGATTGACGTATCGGCGCAACATTTTGAAACAATTTTGAATAATTCATTTTGGCCACCCGGAGCCTTTGTGCGTTAATTCGAGCATAGACGCAACGTTAATATTCGTCATCTTGCTACCGCCTCAAACCAATAATGCTGCAAAAAAAGTAAATATTAAACCTGTCCTTAATATATTTTATCAAAATGTAAGAGGCCTAAACACAAAACTAACTGAACTATACTTGAGATCATTTAACTGTAATTACAATATCATCGCTTTTACTGAAACTTGGTTAAAGCCTCATATTTTTAATTCGGAGATTCTTTGCAATGATTACCAAATATATAGAAATGACCGCTTGAACAGAGTTGGAGGTAGAGTTTTGCTCGCGGTACATTATTCTATACCTTCCGCTGAGGTAAATTTACCTGTTATTGAAGCTACGGAATTTAAGTGCATTAGAACCCAGCTGGGAATAGGTTTTACCTATATAGCCATTTGCTATATCCCACCATCTTCAGATCCCTCGGTGTATATGAACCATATTTCGTTACTGAAAGATATCAGTTCAATGTTGAAGCCTATTGACTCGATAATTGTCTTGGGTGATTTTAATCTTCCGCACGTATCATGGACCATATCAGACCATGGTATTGTACCGGTTTCTTCAAAATTGTCCAGCATCGACTTTTTAGCTGAAATAACTGAACTTTGCCTAAGACAGATAAATATAGTGCCAAACATGTACGGGAGGGTACTTGATCTGGTATTTGTTGGTGATACATCAAAATCCATTCTTAAGAGGTGTGAACCTCTTACTGTACCTGAGGATCCTTACCATCCTTCGCTGGAAATTGTTTACGAATTGGAAGAGAGTTCTCGGAGTTGCACTACCACAGAAAACGACTCTAGTTTTAGATTCGAATTCGCGGAAGCTAATTTTAATAAACTCAACGAAATTTTATCTACAATAATTTGGCCCAAATACGGTGCAGATATTGACAAAAACGTTTCTGACTTCAACGCCGTCATTCACGCTATTCTGGAAAGACATGTACCTAAGCGTAAACGTGTTTTCACTGAACGAAATATGGTACACCAAAGAACTGAAATCTTAAAAAAACAAAAAATCGCGTTCCTTCAAGCTGTACAAGAAAACGGGGTCACACTCCGACTACTTGAAGTACTCTATATTGCGCCATATATATTTTGAATTAAATAAAAATTATTACAATACCTATCTCTGTGCCATGAAAAAGAAAATAACTTGCAAAAAAATCTCAACATGGATTCTGTAGAAGCAAAATTACCATTACCAGCCTACTTGAATTCACAACGCATGTTTCTAATGGATTTAGAGAAAATCTTCACACCGATGTTATTTATACTGATTTCAGTAAAGCATTTGACAAAGTTTCCCATTCATTGCTTATCCACAAGCTGGATCGACTTGGTTTCCAACCAGGTCTCACTCAGTTGATATCTTCTTATCTCTACGGTAGAACGCAACAAATAATTTTTAAAAATACTCTTTCAGAGGTCATTAATGTTCCCTCTGGCACCCCACAGGGCAGTCATCTCGGTCCAATTCTGTTCTTGCTATTTATTAATGATATCTGTACCATAATAAAATATTCCAAAATTTTAATGTATGCTGATGATGTAAAACTTCTTAGGTCTTATGCGTCTATTGAAGAACGTCCATTGCTTCAAGCGGATTTAAACTGCTTAGTTCCTTGGTGCAACGCGAATTCAATGCCGCTGAACATCAATAAATGTAAGTTCATGTGCCTCTCTCGGAGCGTTTGCCAGCAGCCTCTTACGTAATTGATAATTTTTGTCTTGCGTCAGTAAATTATTTTGTTGACTTGGGAGTCACGATGGATGCTAAACTTAGTTTCAACCTTCATATTATGACTACTGCCAATAAGGCTAGATGTGTTCTATCATTCGTGAAGAGATGGTCTAAAGAATTTAGTGACCCTTATGTAACCAAAGCCCTTTTTACCACATTAGTTAGACCGATACTAGAATATGGATCAGTAGTCTGGAATCCACGATATCAAGTTCATGCAGATAGGCTTGAGTCAATACAGAAGCAATTTTTACTTTTTTCTTTAAGGAATTTTCACTGAGACTCTGCGTATAATCTTCCACCTTATACTAGTCGGTTAAAGCTTATCAATCTTCCAACTCTCGCTAGACGTAGAGAAATGCTAGGCGTATTATTTATGGCTAAACTACTGAATGGACTAATTTCTAGCCCCTTTCTTTTGAACGAAGTAAACTTCAATGTCCCATCACGAGCGTCAAGACATTACAAACCTCTTCTTTTGAGGCAGTGTAGAACTAATTTCGAATTAAATGAACCTTTCCGGTGTTTGTGTTAAGATTTTAAATCTCAATCGAATTCATTTGATATAACGGATTCACTTTTTACTATAAGGAAAACTGTCCTATCCTATCTTAACTCGTAACAAAATAAAAATAAAAAAAATAAAAATCTTTATATGCTAAATCGTTAACTTATTTAGCAATTTACTATATGTATAATTTTCTACTGTTATGTATATAATACTCAGCTGATGATTTTTATTCTGTAGCTGAGCAGTTTTAGATCTCGACGCTTAACAAACCTCCGCCTATCAACAACTCAGCAAAAACAAAAACAAATCCGTGCGTCATGCGGATGCGCCCCTCGTGTCGGTTTGGCGGGCTTTGGAGGGTATTAATCCGTTGGGTTTATTATTATTATTATATTCACGTACTTGGCAATGAATTCAAGTAGCCAGTTTTGATATTTTTATATACAAGTGGGTGTGACTTTAATTCGATTTTAAAATTTTTCTGTCGGCATGTAAAAATACAAACATGAAGTTCGATTACCAATTTGCAAAATCATAGCTCAAAGAGTGTACGAGTTATCGCTCTTGAAAGTCCAAAAAATCTTATTTGGAAAGTAGGCGGTGCCACGCCCATTGTCCAAGAACATTATGTGGATCAACTACATGCAATGTCACGCAATATTTAAATAACATGGCTTCTTTAGATACTCAAATATCGCATGTTCTGTGCAGAAATTTCTATATACAGAAAGAGGCGTGGCTACTGACCGATTACGCCCATTTTTTAGAAGGCTTTGCCATCATAGCAGAATGCGGTTTACCAATTTTGACTCTAATAGTTCTATTGGAACGAAATTTATTGCAAAAATCCACTGCAGGTTCACTATTTATACTACGAGATTTTCGATATAGTTTGCTTCTGATAAATTGCTAGTATTATTAACATAAATTCTCACAAGTCCATAAGGTTTTTAATTTTAGGAATCCAGGAGAATCGATGGGTACCAAATTTTAATTCGGGTAAGCCGTTTCTTTGTTATCAAACCGGACTTTTATTTTGGCCTTAAAAAATAAAAGTCCGGATTTAACTTTTATTTCCGCACTTTTATTTTTAAAAGTCCGAGTTTAACTTGTTCCATCGGACTCAAAAAATAAAAATACAGATTTTACTTTTATGGAAAAAATTAGAAAAATAAAAAGGATGCATGATTCGACATGATATTACTATAGGGATACCTGGGATCTCAAAAATTTTTGCCTTGGAAAATTTTTGACGCGGACTTCGAAAAAAAAAAAGGTATTTAAATAGCGATGTTATCTACCTTAAATAGTTTTAGTTTAAACCAACACTTTTGATTATAAATCACTTAATATCACAACATGAGTGTTTAAGCCGCCTCCATCCCCAGTAGACGGCGGCAATTCCTATGCGCAGCCGTGCGCGGCGAATGGAAAGGCGCCAACGAATACCCACCACTGCCATCGGCGATGAACAATATTCCATTCGCCAGTCTAGCACTATAAACCGGCAACCGCAGACGCAATCCTTTTGGGTATTTATTTAAAATACGCAAACATATTAATATTTTGAATTTGAATTTTTAAAGTCAAGTTTTTAAGGAGTTAATTACTTAGTTATTAAATTATAAATAAAAGGCATTTATAACGTTTTTAAAGAAAAACTATTGACCTTTTTAATTGGAATTGTTAAGTGTAGCGAAGAAAGACCACACAGTTGTTCATGGTCCTTCGCAGCCATCTTTGGCCCAACCCCTAATATTTAAAAACAAAATAAAATAATTAAATTATACATAATCGAATTTTCTCGTTCGACAAAAAAAATAAAAATAAAACCTAAGCAAAAAACAAAGTAGTGTGTGCTTAAAATATATTTATCTAGACATACAAAATAACATATATGCAACTATAAAATAAAAGTGACAGTGTGTGCTCAAAATATACACATAGCTATACATGAAAAGAAAATAATTTTTTCTTGTAAATTTACACGAAAATTGAATTTTCACCATCAGTTTAGTGCTTTCGAGTCCACAACTCCGATTTTGTAAAGAGCTCCAGTCCTCGAACAAAACACAAACAAAACTACAAACACATATATTTATAAAAAATTGCGAAAAAAAAGAGAGCAAAATTTTTGAAAATTGTCGGCGCACTTATCATAAGTGCCTGTTTTGAAAAAATCAAAAATAAAAACCAGCTTTACAAGCAGTAGCATCAACAGCCAGCTAAGGAACAATCAACAAGCCATACAACAACCCCATAAGGAACAGAATACAGGAATCGGTGAGTAGGTATTTTTTTTTATTTTTCATAAAAAACATAGAAAATAATACAACTTTTTCCACAAAAGTTATATTATTTTTGTTAACTGCAAAATCATATATATATATATCCACATATATACATGAATATTGCGGAAATTTTCTTACCGTTGGTTTTACTGCAACCTTTTTGCAACCAAAAATTGGTGGAAAATATTCCGCTATACAAATAGGCAAAATCCGCCAATCATATATATGTATATGTATACATATTTCTAGTGGTATTTAAACAACAAAAAAATTGCAGTTTACTTGCTTACTCAAACCCACTGTGCAAGAACAACATTAGCAAAAATTTCTTCTACAGCTGAGTTTACCCCGTTGTTCGCACAGAGCGTTGAACGTGTCGATACAGTTCAACTTCTTCCAAGTCATTTTTTCTTGCTTGTCAGCATATCTAAAAATCATAATATTCACACGTACGTACTGACATACATGTACAAATAATTTCAAGTTGCTTTTCCAGCATTCATACTTCTCCACTCAGAGAACATCATACGTGTTTACTCACACGTTCAAGTCGCTCTTCTAGCGACATTCTCCCAGCACATAGAGCTACATTAGCAACGAGAGTTGTGTACTGCTGATCAAATTTCTCAACCTCTCTCATATTTGCAATTTTTTCATCTTTCTTTGCTGCACTCTCCCAACAGTGCAATCAAGCGCACTCAGCTTCACAAAAGAAACCCGACATTAAAGTGACGAAGAAGCGAATCAAAACAAACTCTTCTGTTTGAAAACATAAACAGAGAAGCTCATCTGATTCACGTGCACACGTTCGCACAAACAAACATATATACATACGTTTGTATATTGCGCACGTACATTTGTACTTATTCTGGCGTACAAAACCAAGTTTGAGATATTTTCGTCCCTACAGGAACTTTTCAAAAAATATCCCTACAAACCTCGAAGTATAATTATTTTCTAATATATACATACCTATATATACCAGTAATTTACAAATACACGTTTATTTCCACACGTATATTTACACGTATATATAAGTGAAAAGTGTTTGTGATTTTTTTTAATTTCATATTTTTTGTTTTTACAAAACATTATACATACTATTGAAATCCGAATTTCGCGGATTTAAATTATTTAAGGAACGTCCCGTTGTCCGTGCTTGACTCTATTTTTCAAAAAAAAAAAACACAAACACCGCCACCAATTTAAATTCCCTTTTTTAAATTTCTGTGGCACGAAGAGTTTTCCATCTTCGAATTTTGCGAACGTTCTCTGAGCGTACAAATATTTTATTGGGGTTTTTTTTTGGTGAAAACCCAAAACTCAGTCCCCCAAAAACGTCCGAAACCGGGACAAAACCAAAAGGTGGTCCAAAGGAAGAAACGGCCAAGGAAAGGTCAACATCCCCCCGCCGGAAATCCAAATCAGTTGACCCATCCGCGCAAAAGTTCAACGCGGAAAGGGAAAATCTGATGAGATACTGTGCAAAATTTAACGAAGCACCGATTCAAGATCACACTGAATCCTATCTCATGATGAAGGGCAAATCACTAGATGATTATTGGGCACGACTTTAATCGGTTTACGATTTGGTATTTTCGAAACTAGACGAAAGTTTCCCTGAAAATTTTAAGAGTTCAGTACAAGGCAAACAATGCGCCTGCCTTGATACGTATGAAGTGACAAAAGCAAAGATTTCCGATGAACTTTCCTTGATCAAAATGATGGCAACGCCGAGTCCACCACCCCGCGTGGAACAACCCCCGGCTGAGGCAAATATTTACCTCAAAGTCCCATGTAGCGGTGTACATTAACCACCCAAGGCTCTCCTGTGCTCAGAAATTGTACCATCTCCGGTACAAAACGCAAGGCAAAGCCGGCTCCATCGTCAAACAATATGCGTTGAGCGATGATAACTTTGACCTTGCCTGGGAAGCTTTACGGTCACGATACGAAAACAAGCGTATCTTGGTTGACAACCAGATAAATCCTTACTGACTCTTGCCACTATTTCATCCGAAAACAGTGAGCAACTTCAGAAATTGCAAAATACAATCAACAACTGCCTATCCGTCCTTCACTCCCAAGGAGTTACGACAGACAGTTGGGATCCGATTCTGGTGTACATTTGTTCATCAAAGCTCCCAGAAAAAACCCTGTCACTTTGGGAACAGTCTCTCTCTTCTCGAAGAGATCTACCCTCATGATCACAAATGAACGACTTTCTCACCTCGAGATATGAAGTCGTTGAAAGGGTCAATAGGCTTCAACCAAGCAAACAAAAGCCAGTCGCTCATCAAAATTCTGCGCAAAACAGGTCCTTCAACAGGACGCAAACCCTTGTGGCAGAATCTAAAAAGGAAACTTGCCAATGTTGCAACTCCCCGCACCTTATTAGATTCTGTCCACGATTCAAACGAATGTCTGTGCAAAACCGGACACAATTCATAAAACAAGCTAAGCCGTGTACAAACTGCCTTAGCAGCACTCATATCATCAATGAGTGCACGAGCAAGTGGTCATGTTCGACATGTCATCAGCGGCATCACACGCTGTTGCATGCGAGCCCACAAGCTCAACGTTCCACTCCGCGAACGAATGCACCAAACGTGTAGCACACAACTGCTGAGTCAACATCTCCCGTTCGACAAACGCAGAATAGCTCCGATTCTAGCGAGCTAACGTGTTGTTAAAAACACGCACCGGTTCAATCATTGCATGCAGCCAATGATAACCAAATTCTCCTTCCTACTGCTATGGTCGCAGTCGAACACGAAGGGGAATTATTTCAACTGAGAGCCCTTATTGATCAGGGCTCGGAAAGGACTTTCATTTCCTCGAAAGTGCAAAAACGGTTGAAACTTCCATTCGAACATTCAAAGTTCGAAATCTCTGGCATGGCTGGACAAGTCGTACAAAAGTCCTCCAAGCTTTTTCCTTTGACACTGGTTGCATCCAAGGTCATGAAAAGGATAAAGGCTCATGCCATTGTGTTGCCGCAACTGACAAAAGATCTGCCAACATCCACCATTAGTCGCAAAATATGGCAGCAGTTCAAACTCCTGGAGCTCGCTGATCCCAGGTGCCACATACCGGGTCAGACTGGCATGGTCATTGGCAGCGACATACTTCCACAAATTCTGCTGGAAGGTATAAAAAAGGTGGGCGGTAGCATACTTGCCCAACAAACCATTTTTGGTTGGATTCTTAGTGGTCCAATAACTGAAAATGTTGTGTCATTCTCGACGCAAGTCCAAGCGTCAAACGAGACACTCAGTTCTCAACTGAGAAAATTTTGAGAAGAGGAGGAAATTCCACAACCTCCACAGATATCCCCCGAGGATCAAGCGTGTGAGCAGATATAAGCAACAACCACGACACGTGCACCAAACGGTCGATACATTGTGCGACTTCCATTCAAGGAAGAGTTTCCTGAAAAACTCTCCCTCGGAAAATCCTGTCCGGCTGCTCTCTAGCAGTTTTTCAGCATGGAGGGATCGCTTCAGAAAAAGGGGGAGTTAGGTACAATGTACAACAATGTGTTGCAAGAATATCTCGACCTTGATCACATGGAATCTGCCGACCCATGCGAAATTACTTCGAATGGCAAGGTCTTCGCATTTTACTTGCCACATCATGCGGTAGTCAAACCAGATAAGGTCACCACCAAAGTTCGTGTGGTTTTCAACGCCTCTAAAAAATCTGGGTCAGGAAAATCCCTGAATGACGTGCTATACACTGGTCCAACTCTCCAACCAGATCTCATGCTACTAATTCTACAGTGGCGCATGCATAAGTATGTGTTCAATGGAGACATTGACAAAATGTACCGTCAGATCCTCATACACGAGGATGACAAAGATTTTCAGCGAATCCTATTTCGCAAATCGGCCAACTCCAATGTTAGCGATTTCAATCTAAAAACGATTACATTCGGCGTCAATTGTGCGTCATATCTCGCTATTCGTACGTTGCATCAACTATCCGATGACACGAAAGCGACATTCCCGTTGGCTGCAACAATTCTCAAGACGCAAACGTATGTGGTCCTATCCGGAAGTCATACCATCGATAACGCCACTGAATCACTCGTTCAAGTGATAAACGCCCTAAAATCAACTGGTTTCGTACTAAAGAAACTAACGGCTAATCACCCGGCCATATTAGAACAGTTTCCGAAGGAGGATCTTCTAGACTCCAACTTCTTGAAATTTGAGAGCACTTCCAATACCAAAACTCTTGGCATTCGATGTAACGCGCTCACGGATAAATTTTCATACACCATTCTGCCGGAACACATCCAAAATGCGGTCACAAAGCCACAAATTTTATCCTCTGTTGCAAAACTTTTTGACCCGGCAGGATGGCTGCCGCCAGTTATGATCCAGGCCAAGATGCTTCTCCAATAAATCTGGCTGGATGGCAGCGATTGGGATGAAAGCGCCAAGCCCGCAACATTATCAAAGTGGCAACATTTCGCAGAAAATCTGCCAGCCATTTGCCACATCGGAATCCCTCGATGGGTTAATGTCGTTCCAGGGCAAGACACCCAAATCCACGGGTTCTGTGATGCCTCGGAAAAAGCATACTGCGCAGCGATTTACATCCGCACACATGTGGGCAACCAAATAAAATCTTCACTTTTGGTTGCGAAAGGCAAAGTTGCCCCCATAAAAACTGTAAGCTTACCCCGCTTAGAGCTATGTGGTGCAGTCCTACTCGCCAAACTGGCTTCAACTGTTCGAAAACAGCTCGACTTACAAGCATGCAACACATTCTTATGGTCAGATTCTGAGACTGTACTAGCCTGGCTAGAAAAATCTCCATCGACCTGGAAGACTTATGTGGCCAACCGTACCTCTCAAATTCGAGAATATCTTCCCAGCGGCACCTGGCGCCATGTATCTAGCCAAGACAACCCTGCTTATCTTGGCACACGTGGTTGCAAGCCGCATGATTTGATAGGCTCTTCACTTTGGTGGCACGGACCACAATGGCTTTCTTGCCACATTTCGGCATGGCCAAAGCCGAAAGCAAGTAGCGCTTCTCCACCCGAGAAACGCAAGGTCGAAGCATATCACGCACTCGAGGAAGAGGACGACATTCTTCAACGTTTCTCCTCATACTCTCGAGCTCTCCGTGTGATTGAATACGTGTTCCGCTTTGCGAACAATGCCTGCAACAAATCCTAATCGGTGGCAACAACACATAATCCCCATCTGACGTACAAAGAGTTGCAACATGTGAAAACGCGACTTGTGGCAATGGCAAAATCTCGCCATTTCGGGGCGGAAAAGAGCGCCTTACAAAACAATATGCCAATAAGCAAAAATAGTTCCCTTCTGGCTCTTGACCCATTTCTGGATGGATACGGGCTCCTACGTATCGGTGGAAGATTGGAACATTCTACAATGCAATACAACGAGAAGCATCCAGTAATCCTTCCTCCGGATTCAAGGCTCTGCCAGTTGTATCTAGAGTTTTTACACCGCCTGCTTCTTCATGCAGAAATACGGTTGATGCTCCAAATGGTGAGGCAAGAGTACTACATACCAAAACTAAAGCCTCTAATTAAAAAATGCATTTTCCAATGCAAATCGTGCACGCTGTTCAAACAGAAAACGCGCACGCAAATAATGGCAGCGCTACCACCTGAGCGCTGCAGTTTCTCACTCCCCTTTTCCACAACAGGAGTAGACTTTGCAGGTCCATTCCAAATAAAAGCATCGGTTCTGAGGTCGACCACTAGCTTAAAAGGGTACGTAGCTGTATTCGTCTGTTTTTCCACAAAGGCAATACACCTCGAGCTATGCTCGGACCTCACTACTGAAGTCTTTCGAGCAGCATTCGCCCGATTCGTTGGCAGACGAGGTTATCCCTCAAAAATGATGAGCGACAATGGTAAAACGTTCATTGGCGCTCAGCGCGCACTCGAACGCGACTTCGTTAAATTTCTTAACGAATGCTCTGCGGACATTGTGCAGAAATATGCCCCTCAGGGAATAAACTGGCAGTATATTCCACCCAGCGCCCCTCATATGGGCGGCTTGTGGGAATCCGCAGTAAAAAGTTTTAAAACCCACTTCAAAAAATCGCTGCATCCCACAAGTTTACATTCGAAGAATTCACGACGCTGTTGGTGCGTATTGAAGCAGTTCTCAATTCGAGGCCTCTAACCTCACTATCCCAGGACCCAGCTGACATCACAGCGCTCACTCCGGGTCACTTCCTTCGAGGAACACCGCTATTAGCCATTCCTGAGCCAAACGCGGAAGACCTCTCCTGGATAAAGCGATGGGAAAAGCTCAAATCGCTTCATCACCAATTCAGTCGACGCTGGAAAGAGGATTATCTGAAGGACCTTCAGAAACGCTATAAATGGCAAACGCCACAGCGAAATCCTCAACCAGGCGACCTCGTTGTAATTAAAGAAGATTCACTCCCACCCACCGAGTGGCGTCTGGGACGAATCGAGAACGTTCGCCCCGGACCTGACAACCATGTTCGGGTTGTAGAGGTTCGCACCAAAAATGGGCTTGTCATGCGCCCCTTAGTTAAACTGTGCTTCCTTCCAATGGAGCACTCTTCGAGCGCAGCGCTCTAAACTGATATACGTTTCCCCTGTATAATTAAATTTCCGTTTATCATCCGCTGTTTCCAACTACTTCTCGTTTCTCTGTCTGCTCTTATACTTCCAGGACGACATCCATCGGGCTCTCACGGCAGAGACCGACAACTGCCTTCAGTGTCGGCTCTGCCTCCACTACCACGCGCAGCGGACCGATTGAAGAAACCAGCGGCAACCCCCAAACCGGAACATATGGCCAAGCGCACGATCACGCGCACCCCACGAGGCCTGCCAACGACGTAATATAGCCAGTCGCGCCTCAAATATCACCATCCGCGCCTTCCAGGAACTGCAGAAGGTCCTTACAAGCACCTCCCTGCAGGGCGGGCAGGATGTTTAAGCCGCCTCCAATAAGATCCAGACGGCGGCGAAATTCTTATGCGCAGCCGTGCGCGGCGAGTGGAAAGGCGCAAATTCACAAGCACTGCCATCGTCAGCAACGATCCTTTTTTCAACGAACCATTCAAGTACTATTAGCCGGCAATCGCGGACGCGCCTCTTTGCATAGTTATATACGAATACTTTTATATATATATTTTGCATACGAAGTTTGTGGAAAGTTATTGTTTAAACTCAAAAGCTCAAATAATAAATAAAAGGTGCATTTTATAACGTTTTATGAAAAAACTAAATAAATATCTTTTATTGGTGCGTTTGAGTGTAGCGAAGAGAGACCATCGTTTGTTCAGATATAATATAACATATTTTTTGTTGTTATGTAATATAAAATTTCTTTTATTTTCAGACTAACTACCTCTGTGGATTTACCAACAGAATTTATTCATTTGTATATTAGCAACTGCATATCAAAGTGTGAAACTGTTAAGGATAAATATATGCAATCACGACTGGTGCGTTTAGTTTGTGTGTTTCTGCAATCGCTTATTAGGAACAAAATAATAAATGTGAAGGTATGTTATTGATAAAATTTAGTCCTTGCAACCCCAACAAACTTTATAGCTAATGTACAAAAATTATCTGATAATACAACAATGATATTATTGAAGTAACAACTTCAATCAATTGTCAACGATTAGGCATTTCTGTAGCTTGTCGGCATTAACGCAAAAAAGTATCCTACAGCTATTTTCGAGAAAAACAGCCTTAAAGTTTTTGAAGTGCTTGTAAAAAGTTGCAAACTCTCATGAGTTTTTCTTTTATGATATTGGTTGATATGGTATGCTTGCTGATATGGTTGCTGAAGTTAAAAAATTTAAAAATAAAAAACATCAACAAAACGTAATAGAGAAGAAAAATCAGTCTCAAAATCTATTACTTGAAAGTAAAGCGAATGACAGGAAAGGGCAAACAAAAGAATCATTCATCGTTGATCGTCAAAGCTCATATCTATTTATTTTGAACGCATCAAAAAATGCAAATAAAGTTGAGAATGTTTTGTATACAGATTCTGGTGCAACAGATCACATGTCATTTCAGAAAGAACTTTTAACGAATTTTAATAACAAAATTAGCAACGTATATGTAAAAGTTGGCGACGGCAGGCGTCTCAAAGTTGAAGGTAAAGGCGATATCGAGGTACGTGGGTACATGAACTGCTTGCACATAATCAAGGACGTTTTACTAGTTCCAGATTTAGACAAAAATTTCATTTCAATATCTAAAGCAACCAGAGGTGGTGCAAGTGTAGTACGTTTACTTTATGAATGAAAAAGTGTAATTAGCAAAGGTCAAATTGAGAGCGGCTTGTATCGTATGAACTTGAAACCAGAGGTGGCATCAGCTGCAAATATTCTAACTTCTGAGACTGCAATGTTATGGCATGGGAGATTGGGTGAAGTGAACTTTATTACACTTCTAAAAATGTGCGAGGGGAGTGGGGTAGATGGGCTGAATCTAACCGATATGCAAACAACCAATGTATTTTGTGAAGGCTGCGCATGCGGCAAACAGCACAGACAGTCTTTTCCAAAAAGCGGTGCGAAACGTGCCCAAGTACCCGGAGAAGTTTTTCACATGGACCTATGTTAAAAAATGAGTATTCTATCGGCTGGTGGGTCCAATTATTTTCTTCTTTTGAAAGATGACTACTCGCGTTATTGTTTTGTTTATTTTTTGAAAAATAGGGCAGATGTTTATAAAAGGCTTTCGCAGTTCTTGGTAGACGTTCGAACAGATGGACATTCTGTACAGCGCAAACGTTCAGATGGTGGTTTAGAGTTCTGGTAATGAACAAATTAATCAATTGCTACTGAAAAACAGCATAAAACACGAAGTTACTACGCCTAGAGCGCCCAAACAAAATGGTTTTATGGAAAGGCAAAACAGAACCATAGCTGAAAGTGCAAAATCAATGCTTCACAGTAGGCCTTTGCATTTATGGGCTGATGCTACACATACAGCAGTTTATTTAAAAAATAGAACAGCTTCGAGCATTATTGGTTGGCGTACCCCATATGAATTGTGGTTTGGTGAGAAACCGTCAGTGACACATCTTCGGGTTTTTGGTGGTGACGTGTATGTTCACATACACATTTTAGTTGGCTACAATGAAGAGAGCAAATCATATAGAGTATATGATCCTGAGACCAGAAGGGTCCTAATCCGGCGTGATGTTATTTTTAATGAAATACCTACAACAATCAAAGAGGTATGTGAAAAGAAAATGGATGATAGTACAGTGCCAGAGGGAGTGGGCACAAAACCCACAGTATCATCCACATCACCTGAACGAAGAAACTCGCTAGAAACATTAGAAAAGCAACAAACATTAATGAGAAGTCCATATAATGCGAGAAGTGTAACAAAGACCCAAAAGCAAATTCCAGACACAGTGGTTGGTGAATAATACATAGCATCTATAGAACCTTCATCGTTAGCAGAGGCTTTGTCAAGTGAAGGCTGCGAAAAATGGACTGAAGCGATCCAAAGTGAAATTCAATCTTTCAGAGCAAATAATATATGGATTTTGGTACCACGTACGAGTGATATGCACGTTATCACAAATCGTTGGGTTTTTAAGAAAAAGTTTAAGAGCGACGGGGAGATAGACAAGTTTAAGGCCCGATTAGTGGTGCTCTCAAAAATTTGGCATCGACTATGAAGAGGTTTTTGCTCACGTTGTCAGACATGAATCAGTACGAATGGTTATAGCCCTGCTGCAATGGCGTGGTTTGTATATGGTTCAATTCGACGTTAAAACTGCTTTTCTACATGGGATTTTAGAAGAAGTCATATACATGGAACAACCGTATGGATTTGTCACAGATTATCGAGTTTGCTTATTAAAAAGAGCTAGCGGCGAAGTATTTCTGGATGGGCTGCTTTCTTAAATGGTGGTCCACTTGCATGGAGCTCACGAAAACAAACAATCACTGCTACGTCAACTACAGAGGCCGAGTTCGTTTCGTTATGTGCAGCAGCAAAAGCGTCGAAGTGGCTCACGGAGATTATGTATGAGTGTGTGCATAATTAGCAATCGCCTACAAAGTTGTATTCAGACAATCAGCGTGCTATAACTTTGGTTAAAATTCCCTCGTCGGCAAAGCGAACAAAACACATTGACATTCAATATTTTTATACATGCGACATGCAAGCTTAGGACGAAAGCGATGTTCAGTATATGAAAACAAAGGAACAACTAGCCGACATATTCACCAAGCCACTAAGCAAAGACAAGTTTATTTTTCTTGTCAATAAGTTCGTTCTATCTTAACAAACGTTTAATTGTAAAAGCGAGAGGGAGTGTTGAGGTTTTCACTTTTAGCAATTAAATTGTCTCTTACTATGTGGCAACTACATTTCGTTTCTTGTATGTCATAATTAAAGACATGGCGGATTTTGTAATTATTCTTCCGTCTTTTGTTATCTCTCTCCCTAAAAGATCTCGCTAAGGTGAACACGTTTCTTTTGATACGTCTTATATATTTCATAAATTGTAATCAATACTCATCTAATAATTACTTGAATTAAATCATTTATCACATTGGGTACACCTTCGTCGTTATTACTTTGGTCTGTTCTGCGTTTTTGTTTTGGGTGATCCTGGAAAAATCTTCATTATATTAACAAGTTATATACTTGTATATCTGTAGTTTATGTTTTTCTTATTGTCATATGCTTGTGTATCTGTGAGTAACCAGTTCTGCTTTTAGCTTGCGGCTACATATATGTAAGAGTAAATAATCTCTCTGCTTCAAGCTGCTGGTTATGTGCATGCAATATTCCTTGTTGCCTGTACATAAGTGTGACTGCTTGCTGTTTTTGTTGTTGTGATTATTTACTAACAGAATAGCGATACTAATATTCGCCACAATACGTAAGAGTATATCTTTAAAAAATTTCTTAATGCGTAATATGTTAACATGTATGTAGGGCTATTAGTTTTAATTATATTTATTTTCATGAAATAACCTTTACCTTTGTTATAATTGTACTTTGCAGGTTTGTGTGAGATTGTTCTGAATAATTTTAGTTTGTTTTTAATAAATGAGAAACCTACATTTAGGCGTTTATTATAATAAAGCAATTTGTATATTAAAATATAAAATAGATACATATATTATTATTGATCAACCACGACTTCCACATTGGCGATCCTGCCTAAACGGTATTTAAGAAAAAAAAAAAAATAGTGATAAAAAAGAATCAATATATTTGTATTACACTCTGAAAAAATATAGTTTTAACACCACAAGCTGCAATGGCGCAGGTCAGATAAACAACAATTACAACCAAACCATCTGCAATATGTATATTAAAAGCAATTTGTATATTAAAACAGAAAATAGATACATATATTATTATTCATCAACCACGACTTCCACATTGGCGATCCTGCCTAAACGGTATTTAAAAAAAATAAAAAATAGTGATAAAAAGAATCAATATATTTGTATTACACTCTGAAAAAATATATTTTTAACACCACAAACAGGTCAGATAAACAACAATTACAACCAAACCATCGAATTCAACCTTAATAGTTTTATGTGAAGATCCGTAAATATTCGGACGCCAGCACCAAAAGCGCTACCTTCAGGGTGGTCGGTGAAAACGCTACCATAGCACATCGCACATTGGCTGCCGCCGTTAAATGAAATATTGATTTTGCACCCAGCAAAGGCGATAGAACGAGATTGGTGCATTCAATTGTAATTTAAAAACCCCTGCACTACGTATTGAATATTAAAAATCCAACAACAGCAACAATTACAGTCACACCAACGTCATCACCTGGTGAGCCGTATACATCATTTATTTTAATTTTTTCTTGTGTATGTGGGTTTTAAATAAAACACAACCGATTTCGTAGTTAATTTAAATGTTTAATTTAATTCATTTCATTAAAACTGTACATTCTAATTCTAAACTAGTTACTACGCGGCCATATTAGCGTACGGTCGTTTCGGTGGTTACATTAAAACTGAAAACTTAATTTAATCGCCGGTATTGTTTGAACCTGCCAACCGACGCTTCGATATTTCTTCGACCAGTTACAAGGTTACCACTTGTCTTCATTTTCGGCACCTTTTAAGAAGGTTGCCGCCTTTAAGTATTTTACTCTCTTCTATTAATCCTATTCTTATTTCTATTCATACAATCGACCATCCTGATCTATGATTTGACCTCGAATACGTCCTTATGTCCATCTTCATATTTCCGCTAATGTCGTGGTTCTACGCGATTCCTCTTGATATCCTACCTTTTCGGCCTCGTATCTGTCCTGACTTAGTTTGGCGACTATTTTATATGGCCCCAGATACTTCGGCCTTAACTTCATTGCTACCCCGAATTGTGTTCTTTTAATAGCTACAATATCGTTTACCTCCTATTTAGTCCCTTCTGTTCTTCCTTTATCAACGGTTTTTCCGTTCTGTATTTTCTCTATGTTTTCCCGAGCACTCTGCCTGACTGTGTCACGCTCAATGTTCAACTCTTCCATTTCTATTTCATTAAAATTTTCTGTAAATCTGGGTAATCCGAAGTTCGCATATCCAATCCCATAAGAATTTTAAAGGGTGTCACCTTCGTGCTACGAGGTGCGTTATTATTTAAAATTTTTTGCACTTTTGCGCCTTGATTGTACCACTGGGTTGGGTTACTTTGACATTTCTTCGCTAACATTGCAACAACCGTCCTGTAAACGCGCTCTACCTGACCACTTCCCCGAGGTACACCAGTAGCGATCAACAAGTGTTGAACATCTTCTTTCATGCAGTAGTCCCTAAACGCATTTGCCGTAAACGCAGCCCCTCTGTCCGTAATAATCCGTTTTGGATTCCCAAAAATTGCTGATTGCTTTTCCAGCCTCTCTATTACTTCCTCTACTCCAGTTGATTTCGTTGGGTACAACCATACGAATTTTGAAAACCCATCTATAATGACTAAGATATAGTTGTATTTTTTACGAGCTTCAGTTAGTGGACCAACATGGTTTATGTCGTAAGTCCCTAACGGTTCAGAAGCATTGTCGATTGGCGTCAACAAACCCTCCTTTTTGCCTCTCTTAGCCGCAACTATAATGCACTCTACACACGACTTTACTACATTGTGTACCTTTTTGCTCAAATTTGGTATGTTATAATTCCTCTCAACCATCTCCAATGATCTTTTAGCACCAAAATGACTTTGAGTGTGTGCTAATTTAATAATTTCATCATCCATGCTGGAAGGCACGACTAATAGTCCTTTGATTGAGTCGTTGTACAAAAGGCCATTCCTTATAAAAAAAGTCCTCGTATGATCCCGCTTCCAACGCTTTTCTAAATGTCCTTACCCAGTCATCCTGCACTTGCGCTTCCCTTATTCTAAACTTTAACGAGTATTCGACTAAGAGGCAATATACCCGACTAAGAGCGTCAACGTGCCTCATGCGCGTTCCCGACCTATGTTCCACCGTGTAGTTGTACTCCTGTATGTACGTCGCCCACCTCATGATCCTATATGGTACGTCTTGTTTCTTAACCGTCATAGCCAAGGCATTACAATCGCTTACGATTTTAAATTGCATTTCTTTTAAGTATATGCGCCACTTCTTCAATGCGTTAATGACTGCTAAGACTTCGAGCTCAAACGCACCTTTCTTCTACTGGTGTTGTTTTGTAGCTCATGTACTCCACTGGATGCAACAAGCGACCCTCTGAGTCTCTTCGAAGCAGAACCGCTCCATACCCAAACTTAGACGCATCCGCGTCCAGTTCTGTTTCCGCCGAAGGGTTAAACAATTTCAATGCCGGCGCACTTGCCAACGCGCGCTTAAGTCCCTGGATTGCCAACAAGTGTTCGCTCTCCCGTTTAAACTTCTCATCCTTTCGCAGTAGATCTGTGAGTGGTTTAGCGGCCACTGCATAATCTTGAATGAACCTCCTGAAAAAAAGAAGTTAGTCCTAAGAATCGTTGTAAGTTCTTCTTCCCCACGGGTACTGGAAAACTACTAACCGTCTTAGTTTTCTCCTCTGAAGGAAGACTCCTTCCAATTTCCACTAAAAATCCCTGGAAGCTTATTTGTTTCTGCACCTGACACTTTTCCCACCTGATATGTAATCCGCTCTGACTATTCTTGTCGAAAGACTCATCGTGGACTGGCACAACCACTCCAGTATCACCATACACACCAGCAGTATCCATCTCAGATACTACGCGCTGACTATTTTTGTCGAAAGACTCATCGTGCACTGGCACAACCACTCCAGTACCACCATACGCACCGGCAGAAGCTCTCTCAGCTACTGCGTGCTCAGTATTCATTTCCACTTCTCTTTTAGGTTTTCTAAACTCCACGCTACCTGTTTTAAAGACTAGCTCCACGTCTTGCAGCACATCATTTCCAATGATTGCACCAGCGTTTTAATTTGAACCCTTCAATAAACGCATCCACAAAAATCATTCCGCCATTGTTCCCAGACTTAGCTGACCCAATTGTATTCACTCGCTGGCTTTTTATTTCTTTGCCTTTTTTATATTGGCATTCGTGCGCATAATGTCCTTTCTGCTTACACTTGAAGCATGTTATACCTTTGGACCCATACCCTGGACAAGCCCTTGTTATATGCCCTTCCTTGTCGCACTTGAAACATTTTTTATTTGAGGAGCCTTTCGCCCTCGCGGAAGCTGTACCCGAACTATTTTTATTACCAGATGTCGTATGCCTTTCACCTTTTTGTATACGCGAATATGCTCTTTTAATTCGCTTAATGTACGAGCCTGGTACAACATGCTCTTGTTTTACCTAACATCTGGTATACCCTCCACGAAGTACTCGACTATACTCCTTTCGTCTAATGAGATTTGTTTCCCTAACTCTACTAGTGCATACAAATATTCTTGAAATGTTTCTTTTGGCTGCTTCCGCCGGTTTCTTAGCGCACGGTGTACCTCGGAAGCACATAGCTTTTTGTCAAACTCGTTTATAAGCGCTTGTTTTAAGCTGCACCAATATCTTACTCCCACTAATCCCCCAACAAACAATTTTGCAGCTCCTTGAACAATTGTTTCGCGTATACAAATCTTTGTAAATCATTCCAACTGACTCTGTCAGCTGTATCGTCAAACTCCTCAACCCAGTGTTCAACATCATAAGTGCCGTCACCAAAAAAGAACGAAACGTTATCTTTCACGTCGCGCAACGTAAATAACACCCTTTGCGCACGCGAGTTAGTTGTAGCTGCATCAGCGTATACCGAATTTGTCGGTCCCGCTTTCAGCAGCTTCTCCTTCTCCATCATTCCCCAGAATTACATGTTGCAACAAACGTAATTGCAATTCTTTTTTCCTGCCTGCTCCTAGCTCCCGTAACTTCGCCTTTAGCATCTCCACTGTCATCGATGTAATTGTATCCGCTTCCATCTTTTCTACTTCTATCAATTACACCAACTTATATAACACTAGCTTTATACTGCTCTAAACTTCCATGCGTTCTAACCTGAAACGAAGCACTCATGCAACTGCTTAACATGAACGTTTGTCATTTTCTCTCTTGGATTTTACATGTACATGAAAATTTTCGTTTATAGACGGCAATCATAAATGGACAAACACTCTACGTGATCAATTTCTCTTGGTCACGAATGCATTCGAGCACACATGCAACTGCTGTACATCTGTAACAAAAAAATTATACCCTACCGATGACCACATCAAAAAATCTTTTGTTTGGAACCACATACGCTAACAAACAAGCAAACAAACTAAATATAAATATATATGGATGTGTATACGTATATTATCATATTAGAAATCCTTCTGCTACGCTGCTGCGGCCCGTCATATGTTGTTGCTTGTCGTATTTACATTTATTTTTTCTTTTTATTCAAATATGATTTCCCTTAGTTGCTGATGTTTTTGTTTTTTCTTTTCTTTGTAAATATGTATATTGTTCGTACTTTCCTCTCACTTTGTTTCATTGAACATTATACCAAATTTTACTTTCTGTATTTCTGTTGATTTCACTTCGTGGCATTTACTTACATTTCTAATTTCTTCACTTCCGCTGTTTCATTTCTAGTGCCATCTTTTTTACACCTCTCTGTTTTCACCTGGCTCTTTGAATTCTTGCCTCATTTTTATATTTTTAATTTATGGTTTCCTCACTCTTGATTTTCGTTTCTTTTGACATGTAAAGAATATTTCGTCGTGTCGTGTCGGCTACTGTCGCGAAATATTGCCTCGGCTTTTCGAAATAACTTATATTTCTCTGCCCACGCTGGCGTTCTGCCCGTTGGAGCACCTCTTTTCGGCGTTTCTTATGAAAACTTGCCGGGTGATCCTTTCCAAATGCTCACTTCCACCTTTAGTTAACCATAACCTTAAAATTTTCCTTTTTTAAATTTTCTTTTATTTTTCAGATAAATTTCATTTTCCACCACATTTATTACTGTGTGCAATATTTCATTTTGTGGCTTTTTATTTGCATTTCACCGCCATCTTTAAATCTTTATTCTATAGTTCACTTTTCGCACTTAATTTTTGACGCGAAATCCCGGTTGAGCCCCCAATTGTGGGTTTTAAATAAAACACAACCGATTTCGTAGTTAATTTAAATGTATAATTAATTCATTTCATTAAAACTATACATTCTAGTTCTAAACTGGTTACTATGAGATCGCCTTTTCGAGGCGGAGGTTGGGTTGTCTTCCATCGATATCGTTTGTGCAGCTCCATGAGATAATCATTCTTCCAGCGTTTGCTGAACTGGTGATGGAAAACTTTCAGCCGTTCCCAACGGTTAATCGTAGAGAGGTTTTCGTAGTTCGGTTCGGGGATGGAGAACAGGGGCGCACCTCGGAGGAAATGACCAGGTGTGAGGGCGGTGAGGTCCGCTGGGTCCTGTGAAAGCAGGGAAATGGGACGAGAATTGAGTACGGCCTCTATACGAATTAATAAAGTCGAGAATTCTTCAAAGGTAAAGCTGTGTGTTCCGGCGGCCTTTTGAAATGAGTTTTAAAGCTTTTGACGGCAGATTCCCATAATCCGCCCATATGGGGTGCGCCGGGGGGTATAAATTTCCAATCGATGCCTTATGGCGCGTACTGTTGGACGATATCTATCGAGACTTCGTTGAGGAAGGTGACGAACTCTACTTCGGTAGCTCGCTTGGCACCGATGAATGTTTTGCCGTTGTCGCTCATCATTTTGTTTCGGGTTCCCTCGATGCCCTGCGAATCGGGCGAAGGCAAAGAGATAAGCCTTACTGGCGAGATCCGAACACAATTCCAGATGGACCGCCTTGGTGGTGAAGCAAACGAAAACAGCCACATAGCCTTTTACGAGGGTCGGAGATCGAAGCATCGAAGCTTTTATTTTTTTTATCAAGGGCTTAAACCGGGCTATGAAGAACCAGTAATCATTCTACCAGCCGGCGGTTCAAATTCCGCAGAGGGGTTTTGGGGAGCCTGGTTCATTTTTGTGGAGGGTACAGTAGATACAGCTGAATGAGTATTCGATGTCGATGGTCGAACTGCTAAGGGACTCGGAGAGGACAGATTTATCAATAGTTGGGAGTGGAAGATCTGGAGGTGAAGGAACTTTGGGATCAGCATCCATAGTCGGAGCTGGAAGGGAAACATCGATAGACCTACGATTATTATCCGGAATGTTTACATTTGAATGTTTGAAATACTTAAATAAGCTTTCATAATACTTAAACTTCTCGGATAAAGCGGAAATCTCTCTCCCTATTTCAGAAAATCCATCTCGGGCCTGGTTGAAGACCTTGAAAAGATCAATTTCGGTAGGCCTACATTTCAAACAAGCCCAGCGTACTCCCTTATCGTTATCGTTAAGTGCGTCAACCACTCGTGCTGATATACCGGGACACTTCATATGGGCAAGCCCATCGCAAAGCCAGCATGCCACGAAGGGGTGTGATTCACTTTTTACTAAGCAGTTAGGATATAAACACAACATTCTTAATAAATTTATAGAGGATGAGGAATAAATATATATATAAATGCTACAGAAAACCGAGAATTAATAAAATAGGAAAAGTATGAATATTAATTGAACGATAGCACAACGGGTTATAAGAAAAAATACAACAGTTTGAAAGTAGCTGTTAGAAAGAGATATGCTGTATGAGCAGTTTGAGATACACTGTAATAACACTGAACAAACCGCGCAAACAGCTGTGACACTGAGGAAAGAATGTGCACGCAAAAAATCAAAAACAAAAACAAAGTACACTATTAAAAAACTGAAGCCTATCGACAGCAACAACACAATGAAAATTACTCGGCAATTAAACTGCAAATAAATATGTACATATGTGTATATGCAAAATTGATGAAAATTTTAATTTTTAATATTAAAACTTTAAGTAAAAGCAATTGAATTTAAATAAAATTTCTTGATTCAGCATACACAAATTATAGCACTTCACCAACTATGTGAACAATAAAACTATATTTAGTAATATTAAACACTATATTTATTGAAAACACAAGAGCACAGGTAAAAAAAAATCAACTACACAGCTTGACGTTTGCGTTTACTTTATGATGAATATGATTCATTTTTTTTAGGATTAAGCATGATGAGTGTACAGAGGAAAATGGTCAAAGATAAAGGAAAGGATATGGTACTCAGAGTTTTAGAACGATTTGCACAAGATCCACGCCGTTTGGCACTTGTATAATTCATTGCTTCTTGTTTCTTGACATTAAATTGGATGGAATTGACCAAAGCCTGACCCCGACAGACGTTGAGCTTAGTGCTCAACCTACCTCCCTACGGAATACTTGACGGTGGTCCCGGGGGTATATGGTACTCAGACAATAGGAGGTTTAGTGCGATTAAAGTCCCACACTAACTTTGAGTCTTTCGACGCTTCCTCGTAAAAAAAAATATTTAATTGGATTGCCCTCCCTCCCTCCCCCCCCCTGATTGTTCCAAAATCAAATCCGCCCTTGATGCTGGGACTTTTATAACATAAATTGTGTGATAATTACTATGTTACTTTAAAAATTCCTACAAAAATAATTATATATGATTCATACAATTTTACGTCACTCATAATTATCATACAAACATTTTTTTTGTTCATATTACAAAGTAATAATATAGTTTCGACTTTTAGAAATATTTACTATAATTATTATGTCTCTGGTTCTTATATTTTACAGGAGCTGCTGATTGAAATTGAGGCTTTCTGTGTGGGATTTAGTCGCATAAAAGAAGCCGTAGGTTTATATCGCTTACTAAAGAACCTGGAGCTTGGTGAAAGTGCATCTGGTACAAACAACTTACAAAGCTCTATTAACAAGAATGAAAGTATATCACCAAAATAAAAATAGAAATGATATTAAAAGTGCACGAAATAAAAATAAACATCCACTATTAATGTAACGATGATAACTATTATATACACAATCAGTACAATAAAAGAAAAATTACTAAAAATGAGAAAAATTGTTTTGTAATTAGAAATACTTCACTCAGTGTAAACCATGGCATGGTAATACATACATATATCGACCTATCCTTAAAACTTTTGTTAACTTATCTCAGAGATTCTGTTAATAAGGCCGTATCTGAGCGAAGTTGTAAATAGACTCGTATATCAGGAGACCGGTGAAAAAGGTAACCGAAACAAGTAAGGAAGGCTAAGTTCGGGTGTAACCGAACATTACATACTCAGTTGAGAGCTGTGGAGACAAAGTAAGGGAAAATCACCATGTTGTAAAAAGAACCTAGGGTAACCCTGGAATGTGTTTGTATGACATGTGTATCAAATGGAAGGTATCAAATAGTATTTTAAGAGGGAGTTGGCCATAGTTCTATAGATGGACGCCATTTAGGGATATCGCCATAACGGTGGACCAGGGCTGACTCTAGAATTTTTTTGTACGTCATGGGTATCAAATAAAAGTGTTAATGAGTATTTTAAAAGGGAGGGGGTCTAAGTTCTATAGGTGGACGCCTTTTCGAGATATCGCCATAAAGGTGGACCAGGGGTGACTCTAGAATTTGTTTGTACGATATGGGTATCAAATGAAAGGTGTTAATGAGTATTTTAAAAGGGCGTGGGCCTTAGTTCTATAGGTGGACGCCTTTTCGAAATATCGCCATAAAGGTGAACCAGGGGTGACTCTAGAACTTGTTTGTACGATATGGGTATCAAATGAAAGGTGTTAATGAGTATTTTAAAAGGGCGTGGGCCTTAGTTCTATAGGTGGATGCCTTTTCGCGATATCGCCATAAGCGTGGACCAGGGGTGACTCTAGAATTTGTTTGTACGATATGGGTATCAAATGAAAGGTATTAATGAGTATCTTAAAAGTACGTGGGCCTTAGTTCTATAGGTGGACGCCTTTTCGAAATATCGCCATAAAGGTGGACCAGGGGCGACTCTAGAATTTGTTTGTACGATATGGGTATCAAATGAAAGGTGTTAATGAGCATCTTAAAAGGACGTGGGCCTTAGTTCTATAGGTGGACGCCTTTTCGAAAAATCGCCATAAAGGTGGACCAGGGGCGACTCTAGAATTTGTTTGTACGATATGGGTATCAAATCAAAGGTGTTAATGAGTATTTTAAAAAGGAGTGGGCCTTAGTTCTATAGGTGGACGCCTTTTCGAAATATCGCCATAAAGGTGGACCAGGGGTGACTCTAGAATTTGTTTGTACTATATGGGTATCAAATGAAAGGTGTTAATGAGTATTTTAAAAGGGAGTGGGCCTTAGTTCAATAGGTGGACGCCTTTTCGGAATATCGTTATAAAAGTGGACCAGGGTTGATTCTAGAATGCGTTTGTACAATATGGGTATCAAACGAAAGGTGTTAATAAGTGTTTTAAAAGGGAGTGGGCCTTAGTTCTATAGGTGGACGCCTTTTCGGAATATCGTTATAAAAGTGGACCAGGGGTGACTCTAGGATTTGTTTGTACTATATGGGTATCAAATGAAAGGTGTTAATGAGTATTTTAAAAAGGAGTGGGCCTTAGTTCTATAGGTGGACGCCTTTTCGAAATTTCGCCATAAAGGTGGACCAGGGGTGACTCTAGAACTTGTTTGTACGATATGGGTATCAAATGAAAGGTGTTAATGAGTATTTTAAAAGGGCGTGGGAGTTAGTTCTATAGGTGGACGCCTTTTCGAAATATTGCCATAAAGGTGGGCCAGGGGTGACTCTAGAATTTTTTTGTACGATATGGGTATCAAATGAAAGGTGTTAATGAGTATTTTAAAAGGGCGTGGGCCTTAGTTCTATAGGTGGACGCCTTTTCGAAATATCGCCATAAAGGTGGACCAGGGGTGACTCTAGAACTTGTTTGTACGATATGGGTATCAAATGAAAGGTGTTAATGAGTATTTTAAAAGGGAGTGGGCCTTAGTTCTATAGGTGGATGCCTTTTCGAGATATCGCCATAAACGTGGACCAGGGGTGACTCTAGAATTTGTTTGTACGATATGGGTATCAAATGAAAGGTGTTAATGAGTATTTTAAAAGGGCGTGGGCCTTAGTTCTACAGGTGGACGCCTTTTCGAAATATCGCCATAAAGGTGGACCAGGGGTGACTCTAGAATTTGTTTGTACGATATGGGTATCAAATGAAAGGTGTTAATGAGTATTTTAAAAGGGCGTGGGCGTTAGTTCTATAGGTGGACGCCTTTTCGAAATATCGCCATAAAGGTGGACCAGGGGTGACTCTAGAACTTGTTTGTACGATATGGGTATCAAATGAAAGGTGTTAATGAGTATTTTAAAAGGGCGTGGGCGTTAGTTCTATAGGTGGACGCCTTTTCGAAATATTGCCATAAAGGTGAGCCAGGGGTGACTCTAGAATTTTTTTGTACGATATGGGTATCAAATGAAAGGTGTTAATGAGTATTTTAAAAGGGCGCGGGCGTTAGTTCTATAGGTGGACGCCTTTTCGAAATATCGCCATAAAGGTGGACCAGGGGCGACTCTAGAATTTGTTTGTACGATATGGGTATCAAATGAAAGGTTTTAATGAGTATTTTAAAAAGGAGTGGGCCTTAGTTCTATGTGTGGACGCCTTTTCGAGATATCGCCATAAACGTGGACCAGGGGTGACTCTAGAATTTGTTTGTACTATATGGGTATCAAATGAAAGGTGTTAATGAGTATTTTAAAAGGGAGTGGGCCTTAGTTCTATAGGTGGATGCCTTTTCGAGATATCGCCATAAACGTGGACCAGGGGTGACTCTAGAATTTGTTTGTACGATATGGGTATCAAATGAAAGGTGTTAATGAGTATTTTAAAAAGGAGTGGGCCTTAGTTCTATATGTGGACGCCTTTTCGAGATATCGCCATAAACGTGGACCAGGGGTGACTCTAGAATTTGTTTGTACTATATGGGTATCAAATGAAAGGTGTTAATGAGTATTTTAAAAGGGCGTGGGCCTTAGTTCTATAGGTGGACGCCTTTTCGAAATATCGCCATAAAGGTGGACCAGGGGTGACTCTAGAATTTGTTTGTACGATATGGGTATCAAATGAAAGGTGTTAATGAGTATTTTAAAAGGGCGTGGGCCTTAGTTCTATAGGTGGACGCCTTTTCGAAATATCGCCATAAAGGTGGACCAGGGGTGACTCTAGAACTTGTTTGTACGATATGGGTATCAAATGAAAGGTGTTAATGAGTATTTTAAAAGGGCGTGGGCCTTAGTTGCATAGGTGGACGCCTTTTCGAAATATTGCCATAAAGGTGGGCCAGGGGTGACTCTAGAATTTTTTTGTACGATATGGGTATCAAATGAAAGGTGTTAATGAGTATTTTAAAAAGGAGTGGGCCTTAGTTCTATATGTGGACGCCTTTTCGAGATATCGCCATAAACGTGGACCAGGGGTGACTCTAGAATTTGTTTGTACTATATGGGTATCAAATGAAAGGTGTTAATGAGTATTTTAAAAGGGAGTGGGCCTTAGTTCTATAGGTGGATGCCTTTTCGAGATATCGCCATAAACGTGGAACAGGGGTGAATCTAGAATGTGTTTGTACGATACGGGTATCAAATTAAAGGTGTAAATCGATGTGACCCCCTTGCCCTGCCTGAAGATGTGTATCATCCTGCTCTCGCGATGTTTATGGAATCTTACAATTTTTCTGAGCGTTCCTCCAACGTAGTGCGAAAGACCCCTCACCGATTTCTGTTTAGAAAAGCCAATTGGTCTAAAGCAATACTCGAAGTATCGAGAATAAATTGGCCTGAGTACGATGGGGATATTGATGACAGTATATCCCATTTTAATAATGTATTATACGGAATATTTAAAAAATGCATACCTACGTCAGAAACCACTGCTATATCATCATCGGCTTGGAGCACTAAAGAATTGAAACGCCTGAAAAACCAGAAGACGCGTTCATTCAAACGTTATAAACTTTCTGGATCAATGACTGACTATGCGGCCTACTCAATTTTACGTCACAAATATAACACATTAAACAGAATTTGTTACAAGAACTATATCAGTAGGATTAAATGCCAAATTTTTGTCAATCCTAAGTCGTTTTACAGCTTCGTTAATTCAAAAAGGAAGATAAAAGGGTTTCGTTCTACAATGAAGCTAAATGATCAGATTTCCAACGATAGCTTCGAAATTGCTAACATGTTTGCGGATTTCTTCGAATCTAATTATTCAAACACCTATGATTACCCGCCATCGAATTATCCTTTCAGATTGTCTCCTCTGGATTCCCAGGCAGTCCCATATATATGTACTGATGATGTTTTAACTCATCTGGAAAATCTAAAAATTTCTTACTCTAGTGGTCCGGATCATATTCCGTCGGTAGTGCTGAAATTTTGTGCTCGATACTTATACCGTCCCTGAAGCAAGGGGTATTCCCCAAGAAGTGGAAAGAATCATTCATTATACCACTGCATAAAAATGGAAGCAGAACGTGGGTTATAAATTATAGAGGAATAGCCAAACTCAACACTATTCCTAAGCTATTTGAATTGATTATCACAAAACAGATTGCTTTTAGAGTATCTTCATTAATTGACTTTTCACAACACGGCTTTTGCAAGGGTAAATCAACGGTGTCCAACCTGCTCGAGTTTACAACCTTTGTATCCAAAAGTTTTAAGACTAATTGTGAAGTTGATGTTATTTATACTGATTTTAGTAAGGCATTTGATAAAGTTTCTCATTCTATACTTTTATTCAAACTTGATCGGTTAGGATTTCCTCCTTTGCTTCTATCTTGGGTTTCTTCTTATGTGAGGGAAAGAAAACAAACAGTTATATTTAATAATTGTTGGTCTCGGTTCATAAACGTAACTTCTGGTGTTCCCCAAGGCAGCCATCTTGGTCCGGTTTTGTTCCTGTTGTTCATTAATGACCTTCCTAGTGTTTTGAAGAGCTGTAATCCGTTGATGTACGCTGATGATGTCAAACTTGTAATGCCTATCCGCTCACCCGTGGATAGGGCATGTCTTCAGGCTGATCTGAATAGTCTTGGTGACTGGTGTAATGTAAACGCCATGTCACTAAACCTACCTAAATGTAAGTTCATGTGTTTTACAAGGAAGTCCTTCCAATCCCATGATTATGTTATTGGCGACTATGTAATCAAGCAAGTTACTAATTTTATTGATTTAGGCGTTACAATGGACCCAAAACTCGATTTTAAACTTCATATTGAATCTTGCGTGAATAGCGCGAAAGGTACTTTGGCTTTCGTTAAACGTTGGTCTAAAGAATTTAATGACACATACGTTACAAAAACTCTTTTTACCACATTGGTCAGACCTACTTTGGAATATGCTTCAATAATTTGGAATCCGCGTTATCAGGTTCATTCTGACAAGCTGGAATCGGTCCAGAAACAATTTTTGTTTTTCGCTTTAAAACACTTACCATGGGATCCTTCTAAAAATCTTCCCCCCTATTGCAGCCGGTTAAAACTAATACAGCTACCTACATTGCAGAGCCGCAGGGAGATGCTGGGTGTCTTATTTATTGTTAAATTAATAAGAGGGTCAATAAATAGTCCATTTTTGCTTGGTGAAATTAAGTTTAACGTTCCTGTTCAACCCTCTGTTTCAAATTTGAAGTACCAGTTACTTGAAACTTGTTTGCAAAATTGCGTTGTGATCATTATTTTTTTTATGTATGCAATCAAATTTACTCTGTATAAATTCTATTCTGTATATATTTTATCTACTATTAATTTGCTTTATTGTCAATTTCATAAATTATTATTTACTAGCTCCTTCATACATTTTAACACATTTTCAACATTTTATCTTTTGCTTACTTCTAAGTTTTTAATTGAAATTGTCAAGCGTTTAATTCAATACTGTTTAAATATTACTTTAAAATTGATGACTGCTTATGTTGTTTATATCGTGTATTACATCTGAGATTTAAGTGTCGGTATATTTGGTCTGTATAATTGTTTAATTTGTAGACTGATAAATAAATAAATAAATAAATGAGGGTTTTAAAAGGGAGTGGCCCTTAGTTGTATATGTGAAGGCGTTTTCGCGATATCGACCAAAATGTGGACCAGGGTGATCCAGAACATAATCTGTCGGGTACGAACAGTATTCCTTCCAAGATTCCAAGGGCTTTTGATTTCGCCCTGCAAAACTTTTTCATTTTCTTCTACTTAATATGGTAGGTGTCACACCCATTTTACCAAGTTTTTTTCTAAAGTTATATTTTGCGTTAATAGACCAATACAATTACCATGTTTCATCCCTTTTTCGTATTTGGTATATAATTATGGCATTTTTTTCATTTTTCGTAATTTTCGATATCGAAAAAGTGGGTGTGATCATAGTCGTATTTCGACCATTTTTTACACCAATACAAAGTGTGTTCAGATAAGTACGTGAACTGAGTTTAGTAAAGATATATCGATTTTTGCTCAAGTTATCGTGTTAACGGCCGAGCGGAAGGACAGACGGTCGACTGTGTATAAAAACTGGGCGTGGCTTCAACCGATTTCGCCCTTTTTCACAGAAAATAGTTATCGTCCCAGAATCTAAGCCTCTACCAAATTTCACAAGGATTGGTAAATTTTTGTTCGACTTATGGCATTAAAAGTATCCTAGACAAATTAAATGAAAAAGGGCGGAGCCACGCCCATTTTGAAATTTTCTTTTATTTTTGTATTTTGTTGCACCATATCATTACTGGAGTTGAATGTTGACATAATTTACTTATATACTGTAAAGATATTAACTTTTCTTTTAAAATTTGAATTAAAAAAAAAAAATTTTAAAAAGTGGGCGTGCTCGTTCTCCTATTTTGCTAATTTTTATAGCAGACATATAGTAATAAGAGTAACGTTCCTTCCAAATTTCATCATGATATCTTCAACGACTGCCAAATTACAGCTTGCAAAACTTCTAAATTACCTTCTTTTAAAAGTGAGCGGTGCCACGCCCATTGTCCAAAATTTTACTAGTTTTCTATTCTGCGTCATAATCTCAACTCACCTACCAAGTTTCATCGCTTAATCCATATTTGGTAATGAATTATCACACTTTCGATTTTTCGATATTTTCGATATCAAAAAAGTGGGCGTGGTTATTGTCCGATATCGTTCATTTTAAATAGCGATCTGAGATGAGTGGCCAGGAACCTACATACCAAATTTCATCAAGATACCTCAAAATTTACTCAAGTTATCGTGTTAACGGACAGACGGACGGACGGACATGGCTCAATCGAATTTTTTTTCGATACTGATGATTTTGATATATGGAAGTCTATATCTATCTCGATTCCTTTATACCTGTACAACCAACCGTTATCCAATCAAAGTTAATATACTCTGTGAGCTCTGCTCAACTGAGTATAAAAATAATTTTTTTGCCAAAAAAGCAATTAATCGTGAATTGCCTTCATGTGATCTTCTCGATCTCAGATATGTATGTAGTATGTACATTGGGTTGGGTCGATTTATATGGACGAAAGTTAACCGATATCACGCTATCGATTTTTCGATAGCATTTGGACTCAGCAAAAAAAGTTCCACTACGCATACCCAAAAAAATAATTTTCGAGTCTGCGAAAAAAGTCGATTTTTCGACCAAAATTCTTCTAAATCTCCATAAAAGAATTCTTTTTTTTACAAAAAACTGCATTTACCAATTTTGCATTTGCCAATTGACACGAAAAATATACATAAAAAATGATTTGGAGCCTTGAAAATGAAAAAAAAAATACATAAAAAATCGATGAAATTTCCTGAGCCCAAATCCTATCGAAAAATCGATGGCGCGATATCGGTTAATAAATCGACCCAGTTTAATGTACATACAAACTTTCAACGCATTTTGTTTGCAACGTTTTCTTCGGTTGTCGCCAATATGATAATTTAAGCATTATCGCAAATAAGATAATATAACAAATCAATTGAAATTCTTCAACCAAATAAATTTTTATTTTATGAATGAAAATATTTTTTAATTTTGATATTTCATAAAAAGATATACAAAACAGTTGTTTGATAAAATTCAAATAACCAAATATCCTGTTATGCACATTTTAACCGAAAAAAATAGGCGTCCTACTCATATACAATACTGTATTTAGATTAACCAATATACTAATGCAAGAGAATATACTAAGTTATGGTCTAAACATAGCTGTGCAAAATTTCAGCCAAATTGGATAACTTTAGCACAGCCAAGTAGCAAAAATGTTGCCTTAATATTAATGTAATATTGAAGCTTAATCAATTCAGTGGGGGATCCAGTTCAGTGAACTCTCCACCATTCATATAATAAATTGAGGCACATTGGTAGCAGGTAGTGCTTAAATGTATTTTGCCTATATGGGTTCGATACCTTCCCGGAGCAAGAGAATATGGAGCAGTCCCGCTGCAAGGAGCTGTTGGGAGGATGACAATTTGTGGGAGGAACACAACAAATTAAATGGGGTTACACTGAAATGGCAGTCCGTGGTCGGGAAAAATTTCGAGTCGCTCCGGTACATAGAACCGACGGCCTTTGGAAGCCATGCTGATGATGTAATACCGTATGTTACTACTGTTAGCCAATATTCTCTTAATGGTTCTTCATTAGTATCGCGCCAAAAGATTCTTTGCATATCCCTTTGATTTCTTGCAATCTTAACTTGTCGGAACATCATTTTAATGTCTGCACTAAATACAATCCTATGCCTTCTAAATCGCATTATTGTCTCGCTCAGATCTCTCTGTAACTTGCCCCCTAATAGTTGCAACTCATTTAGGGAAATACCTTTGTTGTTGCGGCAACTCGCGTCAAAAACAACACGAAACTTCTTAACCATACAATGATGCGGGACATAATACGCCGACTCGCTCTGCCTCGAATATCTATCTATAATCTTCATATGCCCCAGCTCATATTCTCTCATAAATTCTATGTATCTCGTTCTCAGCTCTGGCTCCTTTTCTAACCGTTTCTCTAAGTAAAGAAACCTTCGCAGCGTAATTTCTCTCGAACTTCCTATATCCCTGACGTCTTTTAGGGTTATAGTAACTACAAACCGGCCATCTTTATCTCTATAATGCGTTTCCAGGAAAACCTTTTCTACTAGCTCTTCTTCCTCGGTTGTTTTGAGCACTCATGCACTTGCTCCATTTCCAAAAATTTTGTAATTAATCTGTCTAGCTCTCTATTATCTTTGTAACTCACCATTGACACGAGCTCACCTGTCTGTTCGTCCAGATTTTGCGCACATTCACCAAAAACTGCTTCGCCCACTGTTGTCTCCATCAAGGCTATGCCATCCAAACTATTTCGTATCACTTTAATAACGATTCTTGCCACTATGCTAGCCCCAAGTAACATATGCACACTTTCTGGTACCCAGTATTTTGGGTCAGCCAACTCACCTTCTATAGAATGATGTATCGGACCTACCATTGCACCTGGTGCCGGAAGCACCGGAGACCACTGGCTTTCCTTGGGCAGGATCCAACATTCTGCACTACTCTGCACACTCGATTCATACCAAGGCTCTTTCACCAACATAGTCCTCTTGCTCACTTGCAGTGGATTGCCCTCATTGCCAACCATTCTTATTCCGATAGGTTCTGTACCTATACCATACCTTTGCTGTAATGTAAAAGTTATCATATTAATCTGTGCCCCGTGTCTAGCAACGCTCTAACAGGCCCCAATTTTTAGCCATTTATAACGACTTTGACTAATGCCCTCGCTCGCTCTTGCCCCTTATTAAAATTCACTCAATACTTTGCCTTAGTATGTGAAAATTTATTTGCTTTAATTACAGCTTCAGTTTTCATTATTTTGTTTCTTGGCTCTTCTATTTCTGAAGCGTCTAATATTTTTTGGTCATCTCGCCCCTTCGTGCCCTCTTCTTGCACCACATTTGGCCCCCTAATTTTCTTTTTGGCTTCGAAGGTTTGCGCTGGGTCTGCACCTGCACCGAATTTACTTGTTTCTTTGATTCTCGATTCGGACATAGCATACTATTATGCTTTGGCCTACCAGGACACTTCCAACATTCCGCCTGATAGCGGTTCTCAGCTCCATGCCCCTTTTTCAAACAATTTGGGCACAACTTTCTTCTTTGTATAAATTCTTTTCTGGCCCTCAAGCTTAGTGCCATAAATTCTGGACAATGATAGGGCATGTGGTTTTCGCCACATTCATCACAGAACATCGGCATTGTTCTTGCACCCAATAATAATGCCCCCGCTCTAGCCCCTGATGGTGTTGTTCTTGATCTTGCCCCAGCTTGTTGTTCTGCTCTAGCCCCTTGTTGCTTTGCTCCACTTTGTGGTCTTAAATTACGCTCCGGTACGACTACTGCCGATTCTACGCGCCTACGATTATCAGAGGTATTTGCTAGCGTCAATGCTTGCCTATCTAAAAAGGATAGCATATCATCTAATTTCGGAGGGTCAGTCTTCCTCACTAGCTCCCACTGCTTTGCTGTTTCCGTGTCTAAGCGCTTATGCAGCATATGCACCATGAAAAAATCCCAGTGTTCCACTGGGAGCCCTTGCGCCTGTAGCTGACGCCGCATCTCATGCGTCACATTTGACATGCGCTTAAATCATTTTCTCGCACCGGTCCCTTCAATTCTGGCAGCCGTGTAGTATCGAGTTGTATGTAAGTATGTATGCTTAAGGTAGATATGCATGTAAGTATGTATGCTTAAATGTAAATATGTATGTAAGAGTATGTTTAGAATAATTTAATATAAATAAGTTGAAATATTTGAATAAAGAGACATTCAGAATTCGCTCACTGATGTCAAAACTCATTTACCTGCATTTAATCTTTTATACTGGGCTTAGAAAATGGAGGACAACCTTCTGTTACAAGTCGATGTACTGTTGTATGTTTAACAGGTTTAGCATAATCTGGATCTGAAATAAGTGACGGTAACTCTTTTAATAATTTTGTAAATTTATTGTCAACCACAAATAATTTAGGTAATGGAATATCACAAAAGTAGGATTCTGTATTAACTGAGAGATTGGTTAATGGATCTACTAAACGTTTATACTTAATGTCTATAAGAAGACCCTATTTAAAAAGAAAATCAGCGCCAATTATTGGCTTGGCTATATCCGCAATCAAAAATATAAAGGGAAATTCACGTCTTAAACCTAAATTTACATTTAAAAGCCTTTTCCCGTAAGTGGAAATTGTTAAGCCATTAGCTGCAGTGAGAATTATGTCTGAACATTTCGTATGAAGAAATTTAGACGCTGGTAATACCGAAATTCCTGCTCCATTATCAAATAAAAAAATTTGTTTCTTTTCTCCGCTACAACAACGGAAGAATTTAGTTTGTTGAATCTTTGTTTTTGTTATAAGAACAAGGTTGCTCACAACTTCTAGCATTATTTCCAAATTTGTAGTGAAATCTACACAACCAATTTGGATTATTACGCGAGTTAGAACGACGCCTAAAAGAATTTCTAAAATTGTTCCTAGAATTAGAACGCGAACTAGTGTAGTATTGCGTGGAATTCACCTCACTTTCAAACACGTTTAACGTTACAAATATACGTTCATATCTAATTGATCCAGATAACCGCCATTAGTTCATTCGCATTTGCCAAATCGCCCAATATATTGATGCGTCATACCAAACTGCTCAAGCGCGAATCATATTAACAATATGTAGGTCAATATAATAATTTGCTGACTAACCATTTCTCACTATTGAGTCATACACCTCTATTATGTATATATTAATGTAAGTATGTATGTATAGGTTAAGAACTTTTGTATAAATAGGAATGAATTTCATCAATCATCGAATCTAACAATCTGATTTCTGCGCTGAATTTTAGTCAAATTGCTAAAGATCTAGCTGGTCAGAAGAGCATGTCAGCTCGCGTTAATAACCAAGCAGGATTCAAGTTATTACATGGCGATCCTGCCAAACTAGATTAAAATTGCCAACACTGCTAAAAAAAATATATAGTTGAACGAAGATCCTGCCAGCTTAACCTTTAAGGCACAAAATTGTGCCTAGGATCTAGTTGTGCAAAACATCCTGCCAAGTTATTCATTTTAAAAAGTAAAAAAAAAAAAACAAAACGGGGAAAAGGATAACGCACTCCAAACGCGCACAGCAGTAGAGTTAAAATAACTTGTTTCACCTACCGATCCGAGGAACCAAATGGCATTGAAAAATTAAGGAAATTCAATGACCGCAGGACAATCAACATCAAAAGCATAAGGAAGTTGAATATAGAATGTAAAAAATGGCGTATGACAGCAGGAAAACCAACTTCTAAAACATAAGGAAGTGGAATGTAGAATGCACCTCAAAGAAGAATTTAGACTGGCAGCATAATTAATAACGTTAAGTATCCTTAAAATTAGGATAAATTGAGGGGCCTTGAGACACTTACCCATTAGCAAAAATTTCATTTTTGCTTACTTAGGGTTTTTTTTAATATGGTAGAATGAACAAATTTCTTTTTACAAAAAGTTTGATGTCAGCTTTGAAAATGACAAAAACTAAACCTAAAAACAGAGCAAAAAAATTGAAGCCCAATGTGGCGTAGAAAAAATATTAATAACATAAAATTTAATTTTGAACAAATCTCAATTTTAAGAAAACTAGAAATGTTAAAAATATTAACTTTAGAAAAACTCTTTTTAAGAAAATCGAAAATTTTAGAAACAAATTTTATACAATAGCTTCTATAATGTTAATTAATTATGGAAAAAATAAGAGTAACAAAATTCTTCTTAGACCGTTATAATGTCAAATATATCAGGGAAAAATAATAAAAGCAAATGGCATAAAAATTAATTTTTAAAATATTTTGTAAATTAAAAAAAATTCTAAAAATGTTTAATTACACAAATTTTTCAAAAAAAAAAAAAATCTTATACTCTAATAGCGTTAACTAAACAAACAAGTAAAATGGAATGCATATGATAAAAGAATAAAATCAAAGCATTTTATTAAAAATTAAATTTAGTTCATTTCTCACAAAAGCAGAAAAATAACTATAGGAAAATTTTAACATGGCATGGTGGACAAAGATTACGTAAGGCATCATGATAGCGATAGCCGGATACGAACTAGGGAAGGAAAATTCAATAAATTCAGAAAATAAAGTATCTGAAAATAGAATAGTAAAATACGAACCACTAGCCGAGGTAGAGACAAAAACGAACCCAAACATTCCTGATGTTTGGCTAGCAGTGTTAGTCTGCGTTATTGTGCTATTGACTATTGCAATCGCCACGATACTCAAAAATTATATGAAAATGAAATATAGGCAATTAAAACCAGTTCAAGCTCGTATCTAAAATTCCTGTATCAAAAAAAAATGAAGAAAAAGTCACAAAGAGAACATATAAAAATATATGTGAAGCGCGGTATAAATTTGCAGCAATAAGACATGTCGCCCTCGTTTTCATCTTAGGATAGTAAAATGGTAGCGTAAGAAATACAAGCAACCTGATTGTAGATGATAAAACTGACTTAGGACAATTACTTATCAGGCTGTACACGCGTTGTACAAATGCCGCCAGTCTAGGACTTGTAAAGAATAAAAACACAGTTGTCCTGAGGGACAAATTGGTGAAAAATAATTGAATAATTACTCGAGTAGGCAAGTTTAAAATGATAATAATAGGTACCCAAGTTCTCAAAGATCAATTAATTACACTAACCCAAGAGGTTGTGCATGTGATAATCCCGGAAAAATAAAAATAATTCTTCATAAAAGTCATGACGATTCTGTCTTGGTGGTCGCCGCAGAAATCGCATGACGTAAAAGACCAAAAATATATTGCTGGAAAATACGAAGAAAACAAAAAGTATTTATTTATTTATTTATTTATTTATTTATTTATTATTACGGTCTTTAAGACCTAGTTTAGGTTAAAATAAGAGATTAAACATAAATACTCATGTCACATTTAGTGAAGTACAATATAAAAACAATTTTTCTTTGAACTTACTAATATTTTCACAGTCTTTCAAATCAGAAGGTAACTCATTATACATTTTATACCCTAAATATTCAAGAGACCTTTTGGCGAACTCAGTTCTTATTCTAGGCAGTCTTATATTATTGCAATTTCTTGTTCCATAATTGTGGATTTCATGATTATAGTGTATTTTACTACTCAGGTAATTCGGTAACATTCCTAACCTAAGTTGGTGTATAAATTTCAATGTGAAATAACTAACTGACTGTTTAATACTAAGCCAGTTTAATCTATTGAGCATTACAATTTTTGGCGTTCTTGGAGGACATTTTAAAATAAATCGCATTGCCTTGTTTTGCTGTATTTGAAGTTTCTTAATATATATATCATTACTTAATAGCAGAATAGTAGGACAATAAATAAAGTGTGGTTCAATAATTGAACGATATACCAATATTTTATGACTTTGACTGATATGTTTACATGTTCTATACATGAAGCCTATTTTCTGTGCAATTTTCCTTTCCAGATAAGTTACATGCTCTCCAAAATTTAGATTATCATCAATCAAAACTCCTAAATACTTAATTTTGTCTACTCTTTGGATTTCCATGTTTTTTACCTTCAGCGTAATATTATTTAAACTATTGTTACTTATGATATTAGTGTTTTTACAAAATATCATGAACTTAGTTTTTTCGACATTTAATTTCAGTTTTCTAAGGCATAACCATTTGTATAGCGAGTCCAGGTCTTCTTGTACTTTCAGCATGGCACATTCTTCATATTTTTCACTTATGATAAGCAATGCATCATCCGCAAATAGACGTATTTTACAATATTTTAAGCATCTTTTGATATCATTGATATACAATGTAAACAATATTGGCGCCAAGACCGAGCCTTGTGGTAAACCAATGTTAATATCCACCACTGATGAAACCTCCTTTCCAATTATCGTTCTCTGTTTTCTGTCACCCAAATAACTCCGGAACCATTCCAAAGCCTTTCCTCTTATACCAATTTTAAACATAACGTCCAATAGCTCAGATCTATCGACAGTTTCAAAAGCCCGTTTTAAATCCAAGAAGACAGACACCGTAAATTGTTTGTCCGCCATGTCTTCTTTCCAATCTGCAATTACCATATTCAACGCTGTTTCACAAGAATGGCTCTTCCTGAATCCCGATTGTTCTGGGATAATCACATTGTGCTTCTCTAAGTATGCCACAAGTTGATCCTTCACCACTGTCTCCATAATTTTTTCATCTGTAGGTAACATGTTAATTGGACGTAGTTCCTCAGGTTTCATTGTATTTTTTACTTTTTCAACAGGTATTATTGTTGAAATTTTCCAGTAACTAGGTACAATACCGCTGTTTAAGGATTCGTTAATTATGTCTTTGTAGAAATTAGCAGTATATGTCATGGCATCTTTAACGACACCCTCCGATAAAAGCTTGTCGCCGCCATATTTGTTTTTAAGTGATTTTGTGATAATAATAATATCGTCCACTACAATGTCAGTAAATTTAAATGTTTCAAATGGATTACTATGATTTGCGCTTATTTCATCCCCATTTACAATTTCTTCGATGCTATCATTAATTTCAACAATACTTTGTATAAAAAAGTTATTTAGGGCATTAGCTATATCATATTAATTTTCCAGGCATTCACCGTTAATTACAATTTTAGTGATATGTTTTTTAACATCATTAAGCTCGACGAGGTCTTTTAGACACTTCCACATACGTTTCATATCGCCATTGTTATGATTTACTCTATCTTCCATGTATTTCTTTTTTTTATAAATTATGGTTCTTTTATATATTTTCTTAATGACGTTATATTCGTCCCAAAATCCAGTATTTCGAGCAGTTTTATAAGATTCTATTTTTCTTTTATGCAGGTTTGTTAATTCTCGGTCGTACCACTTATTTCTTATCTGTATTTGGGTCCTCTTTATATAAGTCAGTGCTTGCATAGCCACAGTTACAACTTCGTTTAGGGCTTTAGTTTTAGTTTCTACTCCGGAAATTGACATAAAGCTGAAATCGCATGTTCGTAGCAAAGTTAAAAGATTTTCAGCACTATAGTACTCCCAACATGTAACAGTAGCATACCTTCTCATTTTACAAAGCTTTGTTGTTGGCACTTCGAAGTGGATTGTCTCATGGTCAGAAATGCGATGTTCACCTATATTTACTGCTTTAACTTTATCATTGTTACTGAATAGCAAATCAATTCTTGTAGACGAGTACTCTGTTATCCTTGTATCGAAGTTTATCCTTTGTATCATTGCCATTTGTGCAAATAAACTTGTTAGCTGGTTTGAGTATGTTGACGATACATTTACATTGATATTAAAATCACCAATTATTAAATTATTATCCGCCTCCTTGAGATGTTCAGTGATGATTTCATTTAGATAAGTAATAAAGGTGGAGTCACTGCTACTTGGTGAGTGATATAGTACACCGATTTTCCATTTTAACGCGCATTTGTTTATTTTTACAATAATGCACCACACATTCATGTTGATAGCTTTATTACAAACTATGCTAAATTGTATATTTTCATTCACATACATGACAACACCGCCAGTGTGCCTACTTTGAGAGTCGCAATGAATGCATTTGTATGTCGGAATACTAAGTTCAGAATCCAAGATATGTTCTGTTGTACACGTTTCCGTACATAACACAATACTTGGTCTTCTTATTTCAATAAGACGTTCCAGCTCGATTTTATTCGCTATGATACTACTAATATTAAGATAAATGCATTCCAAGTTGTATATATTGCTATCTCGATTTAAATAATATTTTGACTTTTGCGCTGCTGTAAGAATTTTCTTTGGTTGCTAATAAACAACTTTCCTTTTCCTTGCATCTAGCTTTTGTTGGTATACGGGACAAGTTCTATCCAGAGTATCATGGTTTTCGTCAAGTCCTAGATTCAGCTCCTTGTTTGCTCGTATGCAGTTAATGCACTTGTTTACTGCATCCTTTATGCATTGTGTATGTTTATGCTCACCCAAGCATTTTGTGCATACTTCCTTTTCCTTGCAGTCAGCCGCTTTGTGATTGAAGCCTTTGCATTTACAACAACACAATACCTGCACTGCATCATATACTCGGCAACGTTCCCAACCTACATTAAGCCTCTCTCCAGCTAGTACATTTGCGAACGCTTCAACATTCATTTCTATCACAGCATTATAATAGTTTTTCGCGTTCTTTTTCACTTCATATTGCTTAACAATTTTGATGTCCGTTTCACTTAAACAAATGTTTTGTCGTTTAATTCTTTGCACCAGTTCCTCGTCGCTATATTTAAAATTTATACCAGTCACCATGACTGCTGGTTTCACTTTTTTGGGAATCTTAACCTCATAGTTATTTCCCAGATTGTTCTCAATGGCATTTTTTATTTTGTCACGCTCATGGTCATTTTCGCTTTCAACAATAACAACTCCGCTTTGCCTTGCTACTATATTAGTTATTTGCAGCCCTTTAGGATCAACTTTCGAGTTTAGGTCAGTTTTGGTTATTTCTATATTTTGCTTTTTATTCGGCTTGACAATTAGGGGATGATTCTTTCTAATGTCTGGTAACACTTCTTTTTTTTGTCCATCATTTTTTGTTATCGCTGCGTATGACACTTTGGCTTCAACACTATTAACATTTTTCTTTATTTCATTGCACATTTTTTTATTCTCTTTACTTATTTCTTCAATCATTTTCTTATTGTCATCCTTGTTTGTTTTCAACTCATCACAGACCTGCTCGCTGCTTCGCTTGAAGCCTTCAGCAATTTCCCGTATTTTGTTCACTTCTACAACACTCTTTTCGCATGATTCTTGCGCTTTTTGCATTGCCTTAATTCTGTCGCTAAATGCAACTTCCACTGCTTTTAAAACTTGCTTTATTTCTCTTTCATGTTTCTTGAGAGCATTATCAAATTCATTCCTGTACTCAGATAGTTGTTTGCCATTTTTGCTCACTACCATCTGCATATCTTTTAGAATGCCATCTACGTTATGCACATACTGCACACAATCATTACACATAAATCTAAGCATTTCACATTCGTCTAATTTATTAACACTGTATTGGTCTATGCCAGAGCATTTTGGTGCTAAATGATAATATCTCACACATACCCCTTCGCAACGAATTTTTGACACTTCTCCACGTATTGTACTTTTGCACTTGTCGCATTTACTCTCCATTTTTTATATAGAATGAATATATGTATATATATGTATCAAACTTTGTAAGTGTATGCGTTTTGCTTTCTTTATTTAGAGTCACTTTCTCGCAAATATATTAAATTTAATAAATCAAACTTTATTTGGTATAATATTCTTGAAACCAACTTCTGCTTCCGCTTTTTGAGTCTCTGTCTCACACATTATTTATTCTTAAAAAGTATTTGAATATAGTTTTACCATTTTAAAATGTAAAATTCAAGGAGCAGAAATAAACACAACCTATGTATATTGCATTGTACAATTAACATGTATGTATGTATAAAGATATGACAAATTTTTTGCATCCACTTTACCTCCCTTCTACTCACTAGCTGAACTACAACTTCTAATACTTAACCACACGGCTCTTCCATCAATTACAGTTCCTAAATTTCCTGTATAATTAATTACGTAATCTTAGTTTAGTAGAACTCAATAAGCAATGAAAAACGTTGTTTAATAAAAATAGTTAAATATTTCATGTCTATACAATTAGTTACAGACTTACCTAAATTAATGCAAAAAAAAAAAAAAAAACTTTTTGTTTAATAGGAACAATATGCGGAATTAGAAATAAAATAAATACAAACATTTATTGGTTTTGGTTCATGTAACAAAACCTCGCTTTTTAGAGAGGTCATAATTTTAGGAAAATATTTTTTACTTTAACTCCGGTAGAATAGAATAGGAAACAGCAATAAAAAATATTTTTACTTCAACCCCCAGTAGATTAGAAAAAAGTAATAGGAAAATACCAATATAAACAAAAAAATTTGCTATTAACCCACATAATTTAACAAAAAAAAAACAGTTTCAACAATAGCATTCCAATTTACTCGTCAATAAAAATGAAAAAAAAATAAAAAATCATATTGGTATCCATTTACCAATAATTTACAAACGTTAATTTGTAAACACAAGCCGATTTTTAAGTGAGTCGACGCTCTTAAGAGTCGGCTGTGCAAAAAAAAAATTACTATAATAGTAAATATACAAAAAAAAAAAACAAATAGCAAAAGTCAGCATATTATGAAAAAAGCGAAAATCAGCATAACAGGCACTGTATGTAAAGCAAATGCAAACGAAAACATAAAGAAAACACATAAACTAATAATATCAAGTTACCACTATGACATAAATTAAAACTGAATTCAAAAAAATTTTATTTGGTAACACCAAGCAAGTTGACTGAGTCATTCAACGTAAAATGAAAAAACACTGCACACTTATCAGAGTGACATTAGAGTGACCGTCTATAATTAAGCATAAAATTATATACGCTCACTTAAAAGGCCGAGGGTGTACTATTGCGTGGAATTCATCTCAATTCAAACACGTTTAACATTACAAATATACGTTCATATCTAATTGACCCAGATAACCACCATGAGTTCATTCGCATTTACCAAATCGCCCAATATATTGATGCGTCATACCAAACTGCTCAAGCGCGAATCATATTAACAATATGTAGGTCAATATAATAATTTGCTGACAAACCATTTCTCACTATTGAGTCATGCACCTCTAGTATGTAATTATTAATGTCAGTATGTATGTATATGTTAAGAACATTTGTTTAAATAGGAATGAATTTCATCAATCATCGAATCTAACAATCTGATTTCTGCGCTGAATTCTAGTCAAACTGCTAAAGATCTAGCTGGTCAGAAGAGCATGTCAGCTCGCGTTAATAACCAAGCAGGATTCAAGTTATTACATGGCGATCCTGCCAAACTAGATTAAAATTGCCAACACTGCTAAAAAAATATATAGTTGAACGAAGATCCTGCCAGCTTAACCTTTATATCACAATATTGTGCCTAGGATCTAGTTGTGCAAAACATCCTGCCAAGTTATTCGTTTTAAAAAGTAAAAAAAAAAAAAAACAAAACGGGGAAAATTATAACGCACTCCAAACGCGCACAGCAGTAGAGTTAAAATAACTTGTTTCACCTACCGATCCGAGGAACCAAATGGCTTTGAAAAATTAAGGAAATTCAATGACCGCAGGACAATCAACATCAAAAGCATAAAGAAGTTGAATATAGAATGCAGAAAAATGGCGTATAACAGCAGGAAAACCAACATCTAAAACATAAGGAAGTGGAATATAGAATGCACCTCAAAGAAGAATTTAGACTGGCAGCATAATTAATAACGTTAAGTATCCTTAAAATTAGGATAAATTGAGCGGCCTTGAGACACTTACCCATTAGCAAAAATTTAATTTTTGCTTAGGGTTTTTTTTTTAACATGGTAGGATGAACAAATTTCTTTTTACAAAAAGTTTGATGTCAGGTTTGAAAATGACAAAAACTAAACCTAAAAACAGAGAAAAAGATTGAAGCCCAATGTGGCGTAGAAAAAATATTAATAACATAAAATTTAATTTTAAACAATACTTTGTAAAAGAAATTAAAAAAAAAAAATTCCCAATTTTAAGAAAACTAGAAATGTTAAAAATATTAACTTTAGAAAAACTTTTTTTAAGAAAATCGAAAATTTTAGAAACAAATTTTATACAATAGCTTCTATAATGTTAATAAAATAAGGAAAAATAAAAGTAACAAAATTCTTCTTAGACCGTTATAATGTCAAATAAATCAGGGAAAAATAATAAACGCAAAATGGCATAAAAATTAATTTTTAAAATATTTTGTAAATTAAAAAAAAGCTAAAAATTTTTAATTACACAAATTAAAAAAAAAAAAAAAATTCTTATACTTTAATAGCGTTAACTAAACAAACAAGTAAAATGGAATGCATATGATAAAAGAATAAAATCAAAGCATTTTATTAAAAATTAAATTTAGTTCATTTCTCACAAAAGCAGAAAAATAACTATAGGAAAATTTTAACATGGCATGGTGGACAAAGATTACGTAAGGCATCATGATAGCGATAGCCGGATACGAACTAGGGAAGGAAAATTCAGTAAGTTCAGAAAATAAAGAATCTGAAAATAGAATAGTAAAGTACGAACCACTAGCCGAGGTATAGACAAAAACGAACCCAAACTTTCCTGATGTTTGGCTAGCAGTGTTAGTCTGCGTTATTGTGCTATTGACCATTGCAATCGCCACGATACTCAAAAATTATATGAAAAAGAAATATAGGCAATTAAAACCAGTTCAAGCTCGTATCTAAAATTCCTGTATCCAAAAAAAAAAAATGAAGAAAAAGTCGCAAGGAGAACATATAAAAATATATGTGAAGCGCTGTATAAATTTGCAGCAATAAGACATGTCGCCCTCGTTTTCATCTTAGGATAGTAAAATGGTAGCATAAGAAATACAAGCAACCTGATTGTAGATGATAAAATTGACTTAGGATAATTACTTATCAGGCTGTACACACGTTGTACAAATGCCGCCAGTCTAGGACTTGTAAAGAATAAAAACACAGTTGTCCTGAGGGACAAATTGGTGAAAAATAATTGAATAATTACTCGAGTAGGCAAGTTTAAAATGATAATAATAGGTACCCAAGTTCTCAAAGATCAATTAATTGCACTAACCAAGAGGTTGTGCATGTGACAATCCCGGAAAAATAAAAATAATTCTTCATAAAAGTCATGACGATTCTGTCTTGGTGGTCGCCGGAGAAATCGCATGACGTAAAAGACCAAAAATATATTGCTGGAAAATACGAAGAAAACAAAAAGTATAAAGATATGAAAAATTTTTGCATCCACTTTACCTCCCTTCTACTCACTAGCTGAACTACAACTTCTAATACTTAACCACACGGCTCTTCCATCAATTACAGCTCCTAAATTTCCTGTATAATTAATTACATAATCTCGGGAACGATTTATGTGGCCACATTAAGCCTTCAGGCCATTCCCTCCCTCCCCACCTCCAAGTTCCATAAGGAGCTTGGGGTCGCCAGAGCCTCGTCTGTTAGTGAAACAGGATTCGCCGCGGATAGGTGAAGTTGACAATTGGGTTTGGAGAAGCTATATATTGCGCTGGCAACCTGAAGGGTTGCGCTACACAGCCCCATGAATCTGGTATTTTAGTCGCCTCCTACGACAGGCATACCTACCGCGGGTATATTCTGACCCCCTGACCCGCTGGGGGTGGTAGATATGGTCATATATATTCATGAAATGGAGTGTTTACAAATTTAGGACAAATTAATTACGTACATAGATATCAATGGGAGTCGCAACATTAAATATCCGAACATTAGAATCGTCATATTTCCACAATGATAACATTAAAACCCGGAAAAAGTCTAAGTGCATTTATTGCGTTTTTATATGGAACTGTTTATTCACTTCACTTAATTTTTTCGCACTTTAATTACTTTATTTTTTCTTCTTTCATAAAAATTTTTTTTAGTAAACTCTGCCTCCTTTCTCATTACATAATTTGTTTATATTTTTATTTTATTTTTTATGAAGGTATCCTCTATTCTACTCGAAATTTTCGCTTTGTGTCACACTTACATATTACATATGTAGTTATACAAAATTAAACTCGGTAAAGCGCCAATTGCATACCTAACGGGTGGCGTGAAATAGGCTAAATTCCTTTAGCACATTTCTTCGTTTTTAACTAAAAGTTCGTGTTTTTTGAATTATGACACTATTGAAGTAAATGGACGATATATGTATATGTGTGATATAGGCCTACTGGGGAACCGAGAACCCAAAACTAACTTCGGTAGCGCGCCAACGGGGACCTTCCGGGTGGTGTGGAAAACCCTATTTTTTAATTCAATTTCAAGTAATTTCCCCATAATTCTATGTCAATTTCATTTGATTTTACATAATTTTTATTTTTTTACAACGTCTTAGATCAAATTCAAAATTTTAATGAAAATTTTAATTAAGTTAGACCTAGACCAGTTTGCTATATTTTCAACACTTGATGCATAGACTGAGTTGAAAAAAATACAAGTTTGTCGAATTTCAACCACAGGCGCTACTAGTATTTATTATTAGGCTAACTTTGTCGGATTATATGCCCATTAATCGGATGCTTAGATCCCATAACACTAATTTGTTTATATCGCTTAAAGTTATGAAATCAATTTTATTTTAGTAAATATGTTTGCGTGATAATTTCAATGCTTCTTTGTTTGTTTTTCATTTCTTTCTAATTTATTCTGATTTGTTATATCTTAGTATTATATCGTTCACAGACGATATTTTATGGTAGATATGGTCATATATATTAATGAAATGGAGTGTTTACAAATTTAATATAAAATAATTACGTACATAGATCTCAATCGGAATCCCAACATTAAATATCCGAACACTAGAATCTCTTCACTAGAATGTGAAAATGTTTAACGCACTCTACCAATGTCAACAGCTCCCTCCCTGTAGCGCAATAGTTCCTCTCTGGTTTTCCAATTGATCGACTGTAATATGCAACTACCTTCTCCTGTCCGTCGGCCAGTTGTGATAAAATACCTCCTATAGCATATCCACTCGCATCTGTATCTAGAATTAATGTTTCTCATGCAATCGGATATGCCAACATTGGGGCAGTGCACAAACTCTCCTTCAAGGTTTGGAAAGCCACATCTTGCTCCTTCTTCCATTCAAAAGCTTTATTTTTTCTTGTAAGTTCATAAAGGCTATGGGATACGCTAGCAAAATTTGGTACAAATCGGCTGTAATATGTGCACATCCCAAGGAAACTTCTCAATTCATGCAGATTCTGTGGTCTTGTCCAATCCTTCACTGCTTCTATCTTTTCATTCGCGGTGCAGATGCCCTCCGTCGTTACTTTATGACCCAAGTAACTAACTTGCTTCTTGAACAGAGAACACTTTTTGGGACTAAGTTTCAGACCATCATCAGGTATTCTTTGGAAAACCTCCTCCAAGTTCTTCAGATGTTCTTCGAAGTTCTTTCCCAATACGATGATGTCGTCTAGCTACACTAAGCATGTTTTCCAATTAGTCCTTTCAGTACCTGATCCATGAGTCTTTCAAAAGTAGCTGGTGCATTACATAGTCCAAAAGGCATCACTGTAAATTGCCACAGACCCCACCGACACTGAAGGCTGTTTTCTCTTTGTCTTCCGCCTTCACTTCCACTTGCCAGTAGCCGCTTTTCAAGTCCAGTGTGGAAAAGCATTTCGTACCAGATAACGAGTCCAGAGTGTCGTCAATTGGGTAGCTATCCTTTTTCGTAACGTCACTCAACTTCCGGTAGTCCACGCAAAACCTTATTTTTCCATCCTTCTTAGCTGGTGGTTCGATGACGCCCCTGTCGCTCTTTTCTTGTATGATTTGACTCACAACTTCCCGCTTCACCAGTGGAACACTACGTGGAGCTTGACAGATCGGCCTCGCATCTCCAGTGTCAATTTGATGTTTCACAACGTTGGTGCGGCCTGGTTTGGAGCCATCTTGGTCAAATATGTTCGCGTACTTTAGGAGCAGTTCTTTTGCTTTACTCTGATAGTCTTCCTCTAGCCCCTCCGTCCATGCCGTGATGTCATTTGAAATATCCGTATTACTAGTTGAAACGTGTTCCTGGAGCTGTTCACAGTTAATAACTACTTCAGCCTCTTGGCATCTTCCCAATATAGTTCCTTTGGTCAGTTTGAGTGGTGACTTGAACTCATTGAGTACTCTTACCGGAATACGTCCATCTTGTTTTGTCATAGCCAGGGTTTTTCCTACAAGTACGTTCGGTGCCGATTTGTTTGTCCCACAATCTCCATAAACCTTTGCCCAGATGACTGCTTCTGATTTTGGTGGTATTTGCTGACTCTCTTCCCCCCACTCGTTTACTGCTGTAGTCTCTCTCGTAGCCGAAATTAAGTGGCACATCCATGTTCTTATTACGCATCGTCTTGCTTTGCATGTCGACCTTGATGCCTTGGTCGATTAAGAAGTCCACTCCACTTATGATTTCATCAACAATCTCTGCCACTATAAAAATGTGTACTACCGTGATGTTCCCAATTGCGATTTCACATGATACTTCTCCTAGAACCGTGGTGTCTTCTCCCGTGGCTGTACGCAATCTTGCTCCATGCAATGGTCTTATCTTCTTGCTGACTAAATCCGCTCGAATGATGGAATGAGATGCACCCGTATCTGCAGCCAGTAAACAGTAAGATTGTTTGACCTTCTTCCAATTTGCGAGATAAGATTATGGGGCATTCAATTGAGGGAGCTAGCTGTCGCCCCTTGCGGCTGACTCGCTTTAGTTTAACGATTGGGTGGACTTGGAGATTTGCTCATCTCTTTCAGCTCTGCGTTTACGTCCACCCACATTGTTGGAACTATTAGGACCGGTGCTGCAATGACGTGCAATGTGACCTGTGTTGCCGCACTTGAAATATTTCATAACTCCAGAGTTTTTCTGTTGTGATCCCTTCAGTGCTTCCAACATTGTGTCCACCCAATCTGGCCTTTCTACTTCCACACGATCGGCTTTGTACGCTGGCTTACTCTAGAGTGAGGCAGTTTCCTGAGTCAGTGCATGGGATACCGTTTCAGCAAATGTTGGCTTTGGGTTCCCATATGTAGCTCTTTTCGTTTCGACATCCCGTATTCCATTTATAAAGCTCTGAATTTTAACCCTCTCGGTGTATTCCACGGGTGCGTCCGCATTTTCGAGATGAGCCAAACTTTCAATATCCGACGCAAACTCCTGCAAAGTCTCGTTAGCTTTTTGGTAGCGGTTTTGCAATTCTGTGTTCGCTTCCAAACCGTCGTTCTACAGCATCCATCAATGTAGGGTTCTTATTATTTTTATTTAACTTTGTATTTTAGTTACTTTGAACTTTGTAATTTTAAAATGTTTTAATTTTCAATATGGATTTTTCAATTTTCAAAAATTTTCATGATGGTGAAAATTTTAAAAAGATATTGACGCATACATTTAGGCGTATTCTTTATTGAATAAAAGTTTCTTTATATATAAAATTAAAAGTGGGTTCAATCACCACACTGGCGATCCTGCCTAATTATATATATGACGGTTTATGTCGCTCAAAAGAAAATGCAATTATAATCAACAGAAAATATTTAATCAACAAAATATGATCATTTTTGTGAAACACTCGCATACGTACAACTGAACGATTACGCCATTATCTAAAAAAAACTTCAAAAAGCAAATTCCTAACAAAATGTGCGACGATGTTGAGGAAATCGATGAGTTCATTTGCGAAATCAGTGTTATAAAGCAAAAAAAATATTTATAATGGAGTACTATACCAACCAAATGAAGACTTATTAGTGTAAACAATAAATTATATATAATTTATAAAAATAAAAATACAAGATACATACAAAAAAATTCTCGATATAGCCACAGCATCCAAGAAAGTATACGACTTTCGTATATCGTTACCCGAACGTCTACCTTATATAGAACAAATATCTAATGCAGCAAGACAGATTCGTCAAGAAGTTTCATTAATTTCAACTCAGTAAAAAAAATTTTTTACATCGTAAACGTGTGTCAAAAAGAATTTGTAGAATAATGTGCAGTTTTTCAAGCTGATCCGAATCACTACTTCTGTTGCTCTTAGATGTGTACCATTTATCATTAAATGCGATGTTAAGTAACAACAAAAACAAAAATTAACAACATAACTCATCAATATTGTATCATCCAACTATATTGAGGACACGCAATCTCAACAAAGCCATTGCATAAACACAGCTGTTATTTTTGAGTTCCCTGATTGAACAGCTGAGCAGCTAAAACATCAAAAGCCATTGCATTAACAGCAACAAACTGAATATTCACAGCAAGTATTTTGGTGAACAGTTATATTTATATTATATGTGTTTATGTATGTATACTAATATATAGATATATTATTATTATTATTGTAAACTCTCTCTTTATAGAATTACTAGTTTATTTTACTGTTTTGTTAGTGAACTCTCTTTTCATTTAATTCAATATGATTCATTCGCAACAACATAATACACAAACATTTACATTTACTAACAATTTAAACGACACCTTGATATATTTACCAAACGACACTTCTCAACAACAAATTACAATTCCATATGCAAATGTTACTCAAAATGAAATTTTGTCAGTTTCAGTAAAACTTCCACAATTTTGGACTAATTGTCCGGAAGCATGGTTTATTCATACCGAAACACAATTTAGTACTAAAAATATTACACAAGAAAACACTAAATACGAACACATCATTACAGCACTTCCTATTAATAAAAATTTTACTGAACTTAAAAAAGTGTTGATAGAAAGACACTCACTTAGTGAAAATTCGAAACTTGATAAAATTTTAAACGATTCTGAGATGGGTCATCGTAAGCCCTCAGAATTTATCGTTCATTAATTATATTAGCCGGGTCAAATTTTAGCGAAAATATTTTAAAGAAAAAATTTTAGAAAAACTTCCTAAAAATGTGAGTATGATTTTGGCTAGTTCGAGTTCTAATAATATTAACGAATTAACAAAATTAGCAGATAATATTTGGGAAGTGATAAACAAAAATGAAGTATTTTCGGTTAATACAATTTCAGATACAAAAGTTCACAATTCTGTTGTTGAAAAACTAGTTAAAACCACCTCTTTGATGTGTGAGAATTTTCAGAAACTTTCCTTGGAGTTAACTGAAATTAAAAGAGAAATGTATCGGAATCAATCTAGTGTAATAAGGTTGTTGGTAATTAAAATAAAATATATTCGATGAGCGCTTAAATTCAGCGCAGAAATCAGATTGTTAGATTCGATTGATTTTTATTGATGAAATTCATTCCTATTTAAACAAAAGTTCTTAACCTATACATACATACTTACATTAATATTTACATACTAGAGGTGCATGACTCAATAGTGAGAAATGGTTTGTCAGCAAATCATTATATTGACCTACATATTGTTAATAAGATTCGCGCTTGAGCAGTTTGGTATGACGCATCAATATATTGGCGATTTGGCAAATGCGAATGAACTCATGGTGGTTATCTGGGTCAATTAGATATGAACGTATATTTGTAACGTTAAACGTGTTTGAATTGAGATGAATTCCACGCAATAGTACACCATCGGCCTTTTAAGTGAGCGTATATAATTTTATGCTTAATTATAGACGGTCACTCTAATGTCACTGTGATAAGTGTGCAGTGTTGTTTCATTTTACGTTGAATGACTCAGTCAACTTGCTTGGTGTTACCAAATAAAATTTTTTTGAATTCAGTTGTAATTTATGTCATAGTGGTAACTTGATATTATGAGTTTATGTGTTTTCTTTATGTTTTTCGTTTGCATTTGCTTTACATACAGTGCCTGTTATGCTGATTTTCACTTTTTTCATAATATGCTGACTTTTGCTATTTGTTTTTTTTTTTTTGTATATTTACTATGATAGTAATTTTTTTTTTTTTGCACAGCCCACTCTTAAGAGCGTCGACTCACTTAAAAATCGGCTTGTGTTTACAAATTAACGTTTGTAAATTATTGGTAAATGGATACCAATATGATTTTTTATTTTTTTTTCATTTTTATTGACGAGTAAATTGGAATGCTATTGTTGAAACTGTTTTTTTTGTTAAATTATGTGTGTTAATAGCAAATTTTTATACTCAGTTGAGCAGAGCTCACAGAGTATATTAAGTTTGATTGGATAACGGTTGGTTGTACATATATAAAGGAATCGAGATAGATATAGACTTCCATATATCAAAATAATCAGGATCGAAAAAAAATTTGATTGAGCCATGTCCGTCCGTCCGTCCGTCCGTCCGTTAACACGATAACTTGAGTAAATTTTGAGGTATCTTGATGAAATTTGGTATGTCGGTTCCTGAGCACTTATCTCAGATCGCTATTTAAAATGAACGATATCGGACTATAACCACGCCCACTTTTTCGATATCGAAAATTTCGAAAAACCGAAAAAGTGCGATAATTCATTACAAAAGACCGATAAAGCGACGAAACTTGGTAGATGAGTTGAACTTATGACGCAGAATAGAAAATTAGTAAAATTTTGGCCATTGGGCGTGGCACCGCCCACTTTTAAATGAAGGTAATTTAGAAGTTTTGCAAGCTGTAATTTGGCAGTCGTTAAAGATATCATGATGAAATTTGGCAGGAACATTACCCTTATTACTTTATGTCTGCTTAATAAAAATTTGCAAAATCGGAGAACGACCATGCCCACTTTTTAAAAAAAATTTTTTTTAAATTGAAATTTTAAAAGAAGAGTTAATATCTTTACAGCATATAAGTAAATTATGCCAACATTCAACTCCAGTAATGATGTGCTGCAACAAATTACAAAAATAAAAGAAAATTTCAAAATGGGCGTGGCTCCGCCCTTTTTCATTTAATTTGTCTAGGATGCTTTTAATTCCATAAGTCGAACAAAAATTAACCAATCCTTGTGAAATTTGGTAGAGGCTTGGCTCCTAGGACGATAACTGTTTTCTGTGAAAAAGGGCGAAATCGGTTGAAGCCACGCCCAGTTTTTATACACAGTCCACCGTCTGTCCTTCCGCTCGGCCGTTAACACAATAACTTGATCAAAAATCGATATATCTTTACTAAACTTAGCACACGTACTTATCTGAACTCACTTTATCTCGATATAAAAAATGGCCGAAATCCGACCATAACCACGCCCACTTTATCGATATCGAAAATTACGAAAAATAAAAAAATGCCATAATTCTATACCAAATACAAAAAAGGGATGAAACATTGTAACTGGATTGGTTTATTGACGCAAAATATAACTTTGGAAAAAATTTTGTAAAATGGGTGTGACACCTACCATATTAAGTAGAAGAAAATGAAAAAGTTCTACAAGGCGAAATCAACAGCCCTTGGAATCTTGGCAGGAATACTGTTAGTGGTATTCCATATATAAATAAATTAGCAGTACCCGACAGATGATTTTCTGGATCACCTGGTCCACATTTTGGTCGATATCCCGAGAACGCCTTCACATATACATCTAAGGGCCACTCGCTTTTAAAACCCTCATTAATACCTTTAATTTGATATCCATATCGTACAAACACATTCTAGAGTCACCCCTGGCCCACCCTAATGGCGATATCTCGAAAAGGCGTACACCTATAGACCTAATGCCCACTCCCTATTAAAATGCTCAGTAACACCTTTCGTTTGATACCCATATCGTACAAACATTCTAGAGTCACCCCTGGCCCACCCTAATAGCGATATCTCGAAAAGGCGTCCACCTATAGACCTAATGCCCACTCCCTATTAAAATGCTCAGTAACACCTTTCGTTTGATACCCATATCGTACAAACATTCTAGAGTCACCCCTGGCCCACCCTAATGGCGTCCACCTATAGACCTAATGTCCACTCCCTCTTAAAATGCTCAGTAACACCTTTCGTTTGATACCCATATCGTACAAACATTCTAGAGTCACCCCTGGCCCACCCTAATGGCGATATCTCGAAAAGGCGTCCACCTATAGACCTAATGTCCACTCCCTCTTAAAATGCTCAGTAACACCTTTCGTTTCATACCCATATCGTACAAACATTCTAGAGTCACCCCTGGCCCACCCTAATGGCGATATCTCGAAAAGGCGTCCACCTATAGACCTAATGCCCACTCTCTCTTGAAATGCTTAGTAACACCTTTCGTTTGATACCCATATCGTACAAACATTCTAGAGTCACCCTTGGTCCACCTTTATGGCGATATCTCGAAAAGGCGTCCACCTATTGAACTAAGGATTACTCCCTTTTAAAATACTCATTACCACCTTTCATTTGATACCCATATCGTACAAACACATTCTAGAGTCACCTCTGGCCCACCCTAATGGCGATATCTCGAAAAGGCGTCCACCTATAGGCCTAATGCCCACTCCCTCTTAAAATGCTCAGTAACACCTTTCGTTTGATACCCATATCGTACAAACATTCTAGAGTCACCCCTGGCCCACCCTAATGGCGATTTCTCGAAAAGGCGTCCACCTATAGACCTAATGCCCACTCCCTCTTAAAATGCTCAGTAACACCTTTCGTTTGATACCCATATCGTACAAACACATTCTAGAGTCACCCCTGCCCACCCTAATGACGATATCTCGAAAAGGCGTCCACCTATAGACCTCATGCCCACTCCCTCTTAAAATGCTCAGTAACACCTTTCGTTTGATACCCATATCGTACACACATTCTAGAGTCACCCTTGGTCCACCTTTATGGCGATATCTCGAAAAGGCGTCCACCTATAGAACTAAGGATTACTCCCTTTTAAAATACTCATTACCATCTTTCATTTGATACCCATATCATACAAACACATTCTAGAGTCACCCCTGGCCCACCCTAATGGCGACATTTCGAAAAGGCGTCCACCTATAGACCTAATGCCCACTCCCTCTTAAAATGCTCAGTAACACTTTTCGTTTGATACCCATATCGTACAAACATTCTAGAGTCACCCCTGGCCCACCCTAATGGCGATATCTCGAAAAGGCGTCCACCTATAGACCTAATGCCCACTCCCTCTTAAAATGCTCAGTAACACCTTTCATTTGACTCCCATATCGTACAAACACATTCTAGAGACACCCCTGGTCCACCTTTATGGCGATATCTCGAAACGGCGTCGACCTATGGAACTAAGGATCACTCCTTTTCAAAATACTCATTAACAGCTTTCATTCGATACCCATATCGTACAAACATATTCTAGAGTCACCCCTGGTCCACCTTTATGGCGATTTCTCGAAAAGGCGTTAACCTATAGAACTAAAGCCCATTCCCTTTTAAAATACTCATTACCACCTTTCATTTGATACCCATATCGTACAAACACATTCTAGAGTCACCCCTAGTCCACCTTAATGGCGATATCTCGAAAAGGCGTCCACCGATAGACCTAAGGCCCACTCCCTCTTAAAATGCCCAGTAACACCTTTCATTTGATACCCATATCGTACAAACAAATTCTAGAGTCAGCCCTGGTCCACCTTTATGGCGATATCCCTAAATGGCGTCCATCAATAGAACTATGACCTACTCTCTCTTAAAATACTCTTTAATACCTTCCATTTGATACACATGTCATACAACCACATTCCAGGGTTACCCTAGGTCCATTTTCCTACATGGTGATTTCCCTTATTTTGTCTCCATAGCTCTCAACTGAGTATGTAATGTTCGGTTACACCCGAACTTAGCCTTCCTTACTTGTTTTTGTTTATATTGGTATTTTTCTATTACTATTTTCTAATCTACTGGGGGTTGAAGTAAAAATATTTTTTATTGCTGTTTCCTATTCTATTCTACCGGAGTTAAAGTAAAAAATATTTTCCTAAAATTATGACCTCTCTAAAAAGCGAGGTTTTCTTACATGAACCAAAACCAATAAATGTTTGTATTTATTTTATTTCTAATTCCGCATATTGTTCCTATTAAACAAAAAGTTTTTTTTTTTTGTATTAATTTAGGTAAGTCTGTAACTAATTGCATATACATGAAATATTTAACTATTTTTATTAAACAACGTGTTTCATTGCTTATTGAGTTCTACTAAACTAAGATTATGTAATTAATTATACAGGAAATTTAGGAGCTGTAATTGATGGAAGAGCCGTGTGGTTAAGTATTAGAAGTTGTAGTTCAGCTAGTGAGTAGAAGGGAGGTAAAGTGGATGCAAAAAATTTTTCATATCTTTATACTTTTTGTTTTCTTCGTATTTTCCAGCAATATATTTTTGGTCTTTTACGTCATGCGATTTCTGCGGCAACCACCAAGACAGAATCGTCATGACTTTTATGAAGAATTATTTTTATTTTTCCGGGATTGTCACATGCACAACCTCTTGGTTAGTGCAATTAATTGATCTTTGAGAACTTGGGTACCTATTATTATCATTTTAAACTTGCCTACTCGAGTAATTATTCAATTATTTTTCACCAATTTGTCCCTCAGGACAACTGTGTTTTTATTCTTTACAAGTCCTAGACTGGCGGCATTTGTACAACGTGTGTACAGCCTGATAAGTAATTGTTCTAAGTCAATTTTATCATCTACAATCAGGTTGCTTGTATTTCTTATGCTACCATTTTACTATCCTAAGATGAAAACGAGGGCGACATGTCTTATTGCTGCAAATTTATACCGCGCTTCACATATATTTTTATATGTTCTCCTTGTGACTTTTTCTTCATTTTTTTTGGATACAGGAATTTTAGATACGACCTTGAACTGGTTTTTTTGAGTATCGTGGCGATTGCAATGGTCAATAGCACAATAACGCAGACTAACACTGCTAGCCAAACATCAGGAATGTTTGGGTTCGTTTTTGTCTATACCTCGGCTAGTGGTTCGTACTTTACTATTCTATTTTCAGATACTTTATTTTCTGAACTTACTGAATTTTCCTTCCCTAGTTCGTATCCGGCTATCGCTATCATGATGCCTTACGTAATCTTTGTCCACCATGCCATGTTAAAATTTTCCTATAGTTATTTTCACTGCTTTTGTGAGAAATGAACTAAATTTAATTTTTAATAAAATGCTTTGATTTTATTCTTTTATCATATGCATTCCATTTTACTTGTTTGTTTAGTTAACGCTAGTAAAGTATAAGAATTTTTTTTTTTTTTTTAAATTTGTGTAATTAAAAATTTTTAGCATTTTTTTTAATTTACAAAATATTTTAAAAATTAATTTTTATGCCATTTTGCTTTTATTATTTTTCCCTGATTTATTTGACATTATAACGGTCTAAGAAGAATTTTGTTACTTTTATTTTTCCTTATTTAATTAACATTACAGAAGCTATTGTATAAAATTTGTTTCTAAAATTTTCGATTTTCTTAAAAAAAGTTTTTCTAAAGTTAATATTTTTAACATTTCTAGTTTTATTAAAATGGGGATTTTTTTTTTAATTTCTTTTACAAAGTATTTTTTAAAATTAAATTTTATGTTATTAATATTTTTTCTACGCCACATTGGGCTTCAATCTTTTTCTGTTTTTAGGTTTAGTTTTTGTCATTTTCAAACCTGACATCAAACTTTTTGTAAAAAGAAATTTGTTCATCCTACCATGTTAAAAAAACCCTGAGCAAAAATTAAATTTTTGCTAATGGGTAAGTGTCTCAAGGCCGCTCAATTTATCCTAATTTTAAGGATACTTAACGTTATTAATTATGCTGCCAGTATAAATTCTTCTTTGAGGTGCATTCTATATTCCACTTCCTTATGTTTTAGAAGTTGGTTTTCCTGCTGTTATACGCCATTTTTCTGCATTCTATATTCAACTTCTTTATGCTTTTGATGTTGATTGTCCTGCGGTCATTGAATTTCCTTAATTTTTCAAAGCCATTTGGTTCCTCGGATCGGTAGGTGAAACAAGTTATTTTAACTCTACTGCAGTGCGCGTTTGGAGTGCGTTATCATTTCCACGTTTTGTGTGTTTTTTTTTTTTACTTTTTAAAACGAATAACTTGGCAGGATGTTTTGCACAACTAGATCCTAGGCACAATATTGTGCCTTAAAGGTTAAGCTGGCAGGATCTTCGTTCAACTATATATTTTTTTTAGCAGTGTTGGCAATTTTAATCTAGTTTGGCAGGATCGACATGCTCTTCTGACCAGCTAGATCTTTAGCAGTTTGACTAAAATTCAGCGCAGAAATCAGATTGTTAGATTCGATGATTGATGAAATTCATTCCTATTTATACAAAAGTTCTTAACCTATACATACATACTTACATTAATATTTACATAATAGAGGTGTATGACTCAATAGTGAGAAATGGTTTGTCAGCAAATTATTATATTGACCTACATATTGACAGTTTGGTATGACGCATCAATATATTGGGCGATTTGGCAAATGCGAATGAACTAATGGCGGTTATCTGGGTCAATTAGATATGAACGTATATTTGTAACGTTAAACGTGTTTGAAAGTGAGGTGAATTCCACGCAATACTACACTAGGTCGCGTTCTAATTCTATGAACAATTTAGAAATTCTTTTAGCGTCGTTCTAACTCGCGTAATAATCCAAATTGGTTGTGTAGATTTCACTACAAATTTGGAAATAATGCTAAATGTTGTGAGCAACCTTGTTCTTATAACAAAAACAAAGATTCAACAAACTAAATTCTTCCGTTGTTGCAGCTGAGAAAACAAACAAAATTTTTTAATTGATAATGGAGCAGAAATTTCGGAATTACCAGCGTCTAAATTTCTTCATACGAAACGTTCAGACATAATTCTCACTGCAGCTAATGGCTCAACAATTTCCACTTACGGGAAAAGGCTTTTAAAAGTAAATTTAGCTTTAAGACGTGAATTTCCCTTTATATTTAATTGCGGATATAGCCAAGCCAATAATTGGCGCTGATTTTCTTTGTAAATATGGTCTTCTTATAGACATTAAATATAAACGTTTAGTAGATCCATTAACCAATCTCTCAGTTAATACAGTATCCTAATTTTGTGATATTCCATTACCTAAATTATTTGTGGTTGACAATAAATTTACAAAATTATTAAAAGAGTTACCGTCACTTATTTCAGATCCAGATTATGCTAAACCTTTTAAACATACAACAGTACATCGACTTGTAACAGAAGGTTGTCTTCCATTTTCTAAGCTCAGTATAAAAGATTAAATGCAGGTAAATGAGTTTTGACATCAGTGAGCGAATTCTGAATGTCTCTTTATTCAAATATTTCAATTTATTTATATTAAATTATTCTAAACATATTCTTACATACATATTTACATTTAAGCATACATACTTACATGCATATCTACCTTAAGCATACATACTTACATACCTACATACAACTCGGTACAAAATATGTACCTACACATCTTTGTTGAGCTGTGACTTCTGTGGGAAATGCAATGTTTGCAAAATTTGCTGGAATTCAAATTTGTTTGGTTGTGTGTTGTGCACACACCTGTATTAAATCGTGTGACTGGCTATGTCAGCAATAATTATCAAATGCATATTTATGTGTTGATGAACATTTAGGCTATTTTTGTTTCAGGGTAGCATATTAGACTGATTTAAATATTTGGCATTAAATTGTTGGCTGTTTATACTACATCTCCCTTTTTTCAGAATGCTTATGCATTTGGAGAATGCATGAGCATTCTATTTTTATTTAGTTAAGTATGAATTAATTCTACTTTTGTATTTTGTGTTTGTAGGTTGAAAATTTTCTTATTCTACTAATTTAAGTCTATTTTTGTGTATTATTGTTTTCTTATTTTTTATGATATTGCCATTCTCTATGTTACTGAGAAATTTTTGCTTATCCTCATTTCCTATTCTAGATGGGATTAAAGTGTCATTATTTTTATTATCAATATTTTCTTCTTTATAGGGTATTAGAGTAAAATTATTATTTTCATCGATTTCTTCTACCTTATAGGCTATTACTAAAATAATTTTTCCTATTAATCTTTTATTTTTTTGTTTTTTGTTTTTACAGGTTATTAATAAAATTATTTTCCTATCGGTATCGGGTTATGGAATTATTTTTCCTATTCATAATTTCTACTCCGCAGGTCATGAATAAAATTATTTTTCTTATTGATATTTTCTGTTCCGCAGGTCATTAATAAAATTACTTTTCCTATTCTACAGAGCCCTATAAATCTACTATTTAGTTATCTATTTATCTAGATCCAAAAATCCTATAATCTAAATTTATGACCTCTCTAAAAGGCGAGGTTTTCCTAGATGAAAACGGATAAACAAAGTTTTTTGTATTGGTAGTCCATTTCAAATTAAAATTGAAACGTATAGAATAAGGTAATGGTTACATTCATCATTGGTTGAAAATTGACATTGATCTAAAAGTGTGATCTTTGAGCGTATGATATAGAGTATATTGTGTAGATTCAGTTGCTGCTAGATCAAGAAGTAGTTATATAGTGATAAGTGGTTAAACCAATGGGTACAGTGGATGCAAAAATTTTTCATATATTTTTATTAGATCTTATGTGTCATGCGATTTTCTGGGTGGCCTTCCCAGATGGGATCGTCATGATATTTATGAAGAATTTCTTTAATTTCTGTCGACATTTGTCACATGCATAACTTCTGGGGTTAATGCAAATATTATCTTTGAGAACTTCGGTACCTATATTTTATTTTTAAATATGCTTACTCGAGTATTCATTATTCTTGACCAATTTGTCTCCTAAGGGACAACTGTATTTTTCTATTACAAGTCCTAGATTGCCGGCATTTTTAAGCCTGGTTGAAAATTTTCTTAAGTCAATAACTTCCTCAACAATCTGGTTGCTTGTATTACGCTACAATTTTTCTATCCTTTTGGATGAAAGCGAGCGTGACATGTCTAATTGCAAATTTATTTATTAAGCGCTTTATTTATAATAAGGTTCTCTTTGTGACTTTTTATTTTCTTCATTCTGGCTGGTTTTGAAGTTTTCGATCTTGTGGTAACTTTAGGTATTTTGCATATTTCCACTTACTTAAGGTTTTTAGTCAAGCATTATGTTGCGAAAGGTTTGTGGTATAAATCTTCTACTTAAACAGCTACTACTGTGAATTAGCAAATTCTTGAACTTAGACAGTGCTAATGAAGCTGTCTTAATAAATTCTTCTATTGAATGAGGCATTTTGCAGTGATTCATTTGTAATATTTACTGTTCTTGTCGAAATCGGGTTGAATTTAGAGGATTTAGGGTGCTAAATTTGAATATTATATCAATAGCATGATTCCGCAGGTTGAAACTGCTAGCCAAACATCTGAAACATTTGGGTTAATTTTTGGCTCTGGTTCAGCTGGTGGTTTATATTTTAATATTCTATTCCCTGATGTTTCGGAGTTTCTTTTTCCTACATCGTAACCAGCTATGGGGTTAATTTTTGTCCACGAAGACATTTTAAAGAGATGATATGATTGAAAGAGAAAATTAAAGAGAAATAGAAATGTTGGGGGTGGGGGAAAATGCTAATTTATGCTTATTTCTTTGTTTTTTTTTTTATGTTTATTATATTATGCATTCCTTTTTACTTTTATTATTTTTTCCTTATTTAGTTAGCATTATAAAAGTTATTATTTAAAAGGTTTATTTCTAAAAATTTTTGTTCTTAAGGGAAAATTTGTTTAATTTAACATTTTTAAATTTTTTTACAAAATCTTCTGATTTTTTTTCAGATGATGAATAGTTAAATACAGTTTATTTTTTTTTTTTTTGTTTAACTACTAAAAATTAATTCCTATGCTATTTTCTTTTTTTAATTTTGTTTTCTCTTTTTGTATTTTGGTAAAACATTAGTAAACATTTAAAAAAAAAAAAATTTTTCAACCCCCTAATGTTTACATTGCTGGAAATTTAAATTTAGTTTAACTAATTTGTCGAAAATTTGGTCAAATTGGCTATGATTTATATGTCCTCTTCTGGGAACATATCTCAAAAATTAGTAAAAAAAAGGTTTTTACAGCAGAAATTTGAATTTTTGCTTGTCAATAGGCAGCCGTTAGGTTGCCCGAATATTTTTCCTGCTTAGAAATGATGTCTAAAATGTTAAAACTATTTCAAAATTAAGGTAATTATTTTTATTATATTTATACTTATTCCGAATGTGGTTCTTTTGTTCCTTCCAAGGTAATATCAATAGTTTTACTGGTCATATCTACTGCTCCTGCATCATTTCGATTATAAAGCCCGTCAATTATCATAAAAATTGCTAAATGGCGTCATTTTTGAGTGCTCCAAATTGGTCATGTCCACTGCTCCTGCATCAGTTCGATTATAAAGCCCGTAAATTATCATAAAATTTGCTAAATGGCGTCATTTTTGAGTTCTCCAAATTTAATTCATCGAAAACATCATTTGCTTCTTTTACAAGGCTTAGGCTGTAATCAGCCAGTAAAATCCTTGCCAGCTATGAAATTAGGCTGAAAATTCAGCCAGTAGAATCATAGGCAGGATTGCCATATAAAAGATTAAATGCAGGTAAATGAGTTTTGACATCAGTGAGCGAATTCTGAATGTCTTTTTATTCAAATATTTCACTTTATTTATATTAAATTATTCTAAACATATTCTTACATACATATTTACATTTAAGCATACATACTTACATGCATATCTACCTTAAGCATACATACTTACATACCTACATACAACTCGATACAAAATATGTACCTACACATCTGTGTTGAGCTGTGACTTCTCTGGGAAATGCAATGTTTTCAAATTTGCTGGAATTCAAATTTGTTTGGTTGTGTGTTGTACACACACCTGTATTAAATCGTGTGACTGGCTATGTCAGCAATAATTATCAAATGCATATTTATGTGTTGATGAACATTTAGACTATTTTTGTATCAGGGTAGGATATTAGACTAATTTAACTATTTGGCATTAAATTGTTCGCTGTTTACACTACACCAGGCGCTCAGGTCCGGTAAAATACAAAGTCGCGAAAACGGAGTTTGATTTCTTAGTCAAAATAGACATTTTTCGGCCTCCAAATTCTTCAGTAGCATCACCACTTCACCTTGTACCTAAAAAAAGAGTTGAATGATTGGCGTCCATGTGGTGATTTCAGAAGATTGAATATTGTAACTGTTCCCGATCATTATCCCTTACCTCACATTCAGGATTTTAATATGAACCTTCATAATAAAAATATATTTTCAAAATTAGATTGAGTTAGGGCATACCACCAAATTCCTATGGCTGAAGAAGTTATTTATAAAACTGCTATTACAACTCCTTTCGGTATGTCTGAATTCATGAGAATGCCTTTCAGACTTAGAAGTTCTGCACAAACCTTTCAAGGATTCATAAATGACGTAGTAGGTGACTTAGATTTTGTATATGCTTACATCGACGACTTACTTATGCAAGTAAAGACGAAGAACAACATTTTAAAGATTTACGTATCCTTTTTCAACGCCTTACAGAGTACGGTTTAGACATTAAACCAAGTAAATGTACTTTTGGTGTACCAAATATTGAGTTTTTATGACATAACATTTCTGGAACAGCTAATCGACCTTCTGATGAAAAGGTATCAGCTATTCGCAATTTGGAACGTCCAAAATCAGTTAAGCAGGCATGGTAAATTATTATCATAGATCATTCCAAAACTAGCAGAATTTACAAACAAAATTTATGATCTAATTAACAAAGTAAGTAAAAAACGTGAAAAAACTTTGGTAGGGACGAGAATTCGAATGAAGCTTTTGAATGCATTAACGATAAATTTGCATCTACGATATTGTTAAATCATTTTAACAAAGATGCTAAATTATCTTTAACAGTAGATACATCTAACACAGCGATTGGAGGCGTTATACAACAAAATTACAATAGTAAAATTGAACCCACTGCATTCTTTTCTAAAAAACTTTCTCCAACTGAAATTAAATATAGTGCTTTTGATAGGGAGTTATTGGCGATTTACTTAAATATAAAACAGTTTAGATATCTTTTGGAAGGACGACAATTTACAGTTCATACATACCATAAACCTTTGACTGCTGCTTTAAATTCAAAAACAGAACGAAGTCCTAGACAAAGGAGACACGTGGAATTTATAGCATAATTTACTGTTGACATACAATACATTAAAGGAGAATCCAATGTTGTAGCAGATACGCTATCTAGAGCTTTTGAGGTTAATGCAATATATAATACAGAACTGAATTTTAAAATTTTACAAACTGAACAAGAAAAAGATGATGACTTAAATCAACTTGTATCTGATTCTCAATATCGAAATTTAAAACCAATTAGTATTCCTATATTAAATTCTAGTATTTGGTGTGAAATTTCAGGAGAAACTCCTAGGCCATTTGTACCTAGTAAGTTACGAAAGACAGTATTTGACATATTACATGGAATTGTACATCCAGGTACGAGAGCTACACGACGGGTCATAGTTAAAAAATATTATTGGCCTAATATGAATAAGGATATTAATATTTGGTCAAAAGAGGTCTTAATTGTCAAAAGTCTAAAGTTTATCGTCATACAAAATCCCCTGTTGTCAAAATTCAAATTCCAAAGAATAGATTTGAACACATCCATTTAGATATAGTTGGACCATTACCTATTTCAAAAGGACATCGCTATATTTTAATTAATTATTGAAATATTGAATTATTGAATTATTGAATTTTATATTAATTATTGAAAGATTTACCCGTTGGCCTAAGTCATATGCATTAAAAGATATTTCGGCAACTACAATTGCAAATAAGTTTTTTAGAGAATATATTTCTCGGTTTTGAGTTCCATTAAAGATAACAACTGATCAAGGTAGCCAATTAACATCGAAATTGTTTTCAGAGTTAACTAAATTACTTGGTAGTCACCAAATTACAACATCCGCTCAAAGAAATGTTAAGGTTGAAAGGTTTCATAGACAATTAAAGACTACTATAATAGCTAGAGAGGATACAAATAATTGGTATGACGAGTTACCTGTCATATTATTTGGTTTGCGATCTATTTACAAAGAAGATATTTCGGCTAAACTAGCCGAAATGGTTTTCGGTCAGAATTTACGTTTGCCAGAGGAAATTGTTGTGTCATCAGTTAAAAATTTCTTATCAACTGAAATTTTAAGTAATCGTGAACATTTTCGAAATGTTAGATCAAATTTAAGTCATCATAAAGATTCTGATACTGGAATTTACGTTCCAAAAGATCTTCAAACTTGTAAATTTGTTGTTCGAGTCATAAAAAACATTCATTACAACAACCATATGAAAGACCTTACAAAATTGTGGAAAAAGACCAAAAATTTTTTAAACTTGAAATAGATAAAAATATTAAAACTATTCCTAAACTAAAACTATTTAAACTTGAAATAGATAATAATATTAAAACTATTCCTATTGATAGATTAAAACCTGCAATAGTTGAAACAACAGACTCAAACAACACCAAGAATTTACATAAAAAGAGAGTTAAGTTCAATTTGTTTAATGTTAAATTTTCTTGAAGGGAGAGTAATGTAGGGTTCTTATTATTATACTCAGTTGAGCAGAGCTCACAGAGTATATTAAGTTTGATTGGATAACGGTTGGTTGTACATATATAAAGGAATCGAGATAGATATAGACTTCCATATATCAAAATAATCAGGATCGAAAAAAAATTTGATTGAGCCATGTCCGTCCGTCCGTCCGTTAACACGATAACTTGAGTAAATTTTGAGGTATCTTGATGAAATTTGGTATGTAGGTTCCTGAGCACTTATCTCAGATCGCTATTTAAAATGAACGATATCGGACTATAACCACGCCCACTTTTTCGATATCGAAAATTTCGAAAAACCGAAAAAGTGCGATAATTCATTACAAAAGACCGATAAAGCGACGAAACTTGGTAGATGAGTTGAACTTATGACGCAGAATAGAAAATTAGTAAAATTTTGGACAATGGGCGTGGCACCGCCCACTTTTAAAAGAAGGTAATTTAAAACTTTTGCAAGATGTAATTTGGCAGTCGTTGAAGATATCATGATGAAATTTGTCAGGAACGTTACTACTATTACTATATGTACGCTTAATAAAAATTAGCAAAATCGGGGAAGGACCACGCCCACTTTTAAAAAAAATTTTTTTTTTAAGTAAAATTTTTACAAAAAATTTAATATCTTTACAGTATATAAGTAAATTATGTCAACATTCAACTCCAGTAATGATATGGTGCAACAAAATACAAAAATAAAAGAAAATTTCAAAATGGGCGTGGCTCCGCCCTTTTTCATTTAATTTGTCTACGATACTTTTAACGCCATAAGTCGAACAAAAATTAACCAATCCTTTTGAAATTTGGTAGGGGAGTAGATTTTACGACGTTAACTGTTTTCTGTGAAAATGGGCGAAATCGGTTGATGCCACGCCCAGTTTTTATACACAGTCGTCCGTCCGTCTGCCCGTTAACACGATAACTTGAGTAAATTTTGAGGTATCTTCATGAAATTTGGTATATATGTTCCCGGGCACTCATCTCAGATCGCTATTTAAAATGAACGATATCGGACAATAACCACGCCCAATTTTTCGATATCGAAAATTTCGAAAAATCAAAAAAGTGCGATAATTCATTACCAAATACGCATTAAGCGATGAAACTTGGTAGGTGAGTTGAGCTTATGACGCAGAATAGAAAACTAGTAAAATTTTGGCCATTGGGCGTGGCACCGCATACTTTTAAATGAAGGTAATTTAGAAGTTTTGCAAGCTGTAATTTGGCAGTCGTTAAAGATATCATAATGAAATTTGGCAGGAACATTACCCTTATTACTTTATGTCTGCTTAATAAAAATTAGCAAAATCGGAGAACGACCACGCCCACTTTTTAAAAAAAATTTTTTTTAAATTCAAATTTTAAAAGAAGAGTTAATATCTTTACAGCATATAAGTAAATTATGCCAACATTCAACTCCAGTAATGATGTGCTACAACAAATTACAAAAATAAAAGAAAATTTAAAAATGGGCGTGGCTCCGCCCTTTTTCATTTAATTTGTCTAGGATGCTTTTAATTCCATAAGTCGAACAAAAATTAACCAATCCTTGTGAAATTTGGTAGAGGCTTGGCTCCTAGGACGATAACTGTTTTCTGTGAAAAAGGGCGAAATCGGTTGAAGCCACGCCCAGTTTTTATACACAGTCCACCGTCTGTCCTTCCGCTCGGCCGTTAACACAATAACTTGAGCAAAAATCGATATATCTTTACTAAACTTATCACACGTACTTATCTGAACTCGCTTTATCTCGATATAAAAAATGGCCGAAATCCGACCATAACCACGCCCACTTTATCGATATCGAAAATTACGAAAAATAAAAAAATGCCATAATTCTATACCAAATACGAAAAAAGGGATGAAACATTGTAACTGGATTGGTTTATTGACGCAAAATATAACTTTGGAAAAAACTTTGTAAAATGGGTGTGACACCTACCATATTAAGTAGAAGAAAATGAAAACGTTCTACAAGGCGAAATCAACAGCCCTTGGAATCTTGGCAGGAATACTGTTAGTGGTATTCCATATATAAATAAATTAGCAGTACCCGACAGATGATTTTCTGGATCACCTGGTCCACATTTTGGTCGATATCCCGAGAACGCCTTCACATATACATCTAAGGGCCACTCGCTTTTAAAACCCTCATTAATACCTTTAATTTGATATCCATATCGTACAAACACATTCTAGAGTCACCCCTGGCCCATCCTAATGGCGATATCTCGAAAAGGCGTCCACCTATAGACCTAATGCCCACTCCCTATTAAAATGCTCAGTAACACCTTTCGTTTGATACCCATATCGTACAAACATTCTAGAGTCACCCCTGGCCCACCCTAATAGCGATATCTCGAAAAGGCGTCCACCTATAGACCTAATGCCCACTCCCTATTGAAATGCTCAGTAACACCTTTCGTTTGATACCCATATCGTACACACATTCTAGAGTCACCCTTGGTCCACCTTTATGGCGATATCTCGAAAAGGCGTCCACCTATTGAACTAAGGATTACTCCCTTTTAAAATACTCATTACCACCTTTCATTTGATACCCATATCGTACAAACACATTCTAGAGTCACCCCTGCCCACCCTAATGACGATATCTCGAAAAGGCGTCCACCTATAGACCTCATGCCCACTCCCTCTTAAAATGCTCAGTAACACCTTTCGTTTGATACCCATATCGTACAAACACATTCTAGAGTCACCCCTGCCCACCCTAATGGCGATTTCTCGAAAAGGCGTCCACCTATAGACCTAAGGCCCACTCCCTCTTAAAATGCTCAGTAACACCTTTCGTTTGATACCCATATCGTACAAACACATTCTAGAGTCACCCCTGCCCACCCTAATGACGATATCTCGAAAAGGCGTCCACCTATAGACCTCATGCCCACTCCCTCTTAAAATGCTCAGTAACACCTTTCGTTTGATACCCATATCGTACACACATTCTAGAGTCACCCTTGGTCCACCTTTATGGCGATATCTCGAAAAGGCGTCCACCTATAGAACTAAGGATTACTCCCTTTTAAAATACTCATTACCATCTTTCATTTGATATCCATATCATACAAACACATTCTAGAGTCACCCCTGGCCCACCCTAATGGCGACATTTCGAAAAGGCGTCCACCTATAGACCTAATGCCCACTCCCTCTTAAAATGCTCAGTAACACTTTTCGTTTGATACCCATATCGTACAAACATTCTAGAGTTACCCCTGGCCCACCCTAATGGCGATATCTCGAAAAGGCGTCCACCTATAGACCTAATGCCCACTCCCTCTTAAAATGCTCAGTAACACCTTTCATTTGACTCCCATATCGTACAAACACATTCTAGAGACACCCCTGGTCCACCTTTATGGCGATATCTCGAAACGGCGTCGACCTATGGAACTAAGGATCACTCCTTTTCAAAATACTCATTAACAGCTTTCATTCGATACCCATATCGTACAAACATATTCTAGAGTCACCCTTGGTCCACCTTTATGGCGATTTCTCGAAAAGGCGTTCACCTATAGAACTAAAGCCCATTCCCTTTTAAAATACTCATTACCACCTTTCATTTGATACCCATATCGTACAAACACATTCTAGAGTCACCCCTAGTCCACCTTAATGGCGATATCTCGAAAAGGCGTCCACCGATAGACCCAAGGCCCACTCCCTCTTAAAATGCTCAGTAACACCTTTCATTTGATACCCATATCGTACAAACAAATTCTAGAGTCAGCCCTGGTCCGATATCCCTAAATGGCGTCCATCAATAGAACTATGACCTACTCTCTCTTAAAATACTCTTTAATACCTTCCATTTGATACACATGTCATACAACCACATTCCAGGGTTACCCTAGGTCCATTTTCCTACATGGTGATTTTCCTTATTTTGTCTCCATAGCTCTCAACTGAGTATGTAATGTTCGGTTACACCCGAACTTAGCCTTCCTTACTTGTTTTTATTTAACTTTGTATTTTAGTTACTTTGAACTTTATAATTTTAAAATGTTATAATTTTTATTGATTTTTCAATTTTCAAAAATTTTCATTGTGGTGAAAAATTTTCATGATGGCATACATTTAGGCGTATTCTTTATTGAATAAAAGTTTTTTTATATATAAAATTAAAAGTGGTTTCAATCACCACAATCAATGCTTCATAACTGTTTCGTTCTCCCTCAGGAATCATCTGTAAGATCTCAGCAGCAGGTCCTTTTAACGCTACGAACAATGCAGCAACTTTATCTTCGGCATTCCAGTTGTTCGCTGCTGACGTCTTCTCAAATTGGAGTTTAAATACCTGGAAAGGAACAGAACCATCAAACGTTGGAGATTTTACCTTCAGAGAAGATGTTGAAGTGATTGGACGTTTGAATTGTAACTCCTGTATACGATTTTTTAAAGCATCACTCTCGGCTTCCATTTTATTTTGTCGACCACTGAAACCTTCCTGAAACTGCGTTAGTTTCTCCCCATGCGCTCCTACAGTTGTGCAGAGATATGCGATGATACCTGTGCTGAAATTTGTGCCGACATTTCGGATATACGTGCCTCTTGTGCTTCAATTTTGGATGTTATTTCTGACGATATCTCTGAGATACGTGTCTCCTGTGATTCCAGTTGGGGTGCTATATATGTCTTCTGTTCTTCGAGCTGTGCTGACATATTTGTGGATATTTGTGATGACATTTCTGCTATGCGTGTTTCCTGGGTTTCCATTTTTGTCGATATCTGTGATAACAAAACTAATATCGCATTAGTCTCGCCGCTGGCGACTGGACTCGGACCTTCGTTCTTCTCTTCAATTTTTGTTGTTGTCTCGTCCCCATTAGGATGAAAGACATCATCGTCCACATTAATTCCTTCCGACTCCATAGGGTCTCGTAGCCGTGTCTGAAGTTCGATCTTATTGCCGGTTGTATTCAATCCACGTTTCTCCAACTACTTTTTCAGTTGCTGGATCCTTAGTTCATTTAACTTTGCCATATCCTTGTTGTCCTCTGGAATTTATTCAAAAATTCCTCTTCTGACACCAATTGTAACGAATTTCGGGAAATTCCGCTTATCTCAAACCTTCTGCTAACGTTCGAATCACTAAACTGTTGAGTAAATAACTCGAATAATGCAAAATGGTCTTTATTAGACTACTTTCACAATAACACTTCTACTTCTCAACAGATAGCGTGCTTGAATTAAACTGATTCCATGATTTCTCAGCTTGCGCTCTTTTATACTCTTCGATTTCCTCGTTCGCATACTTCTAGGTGTTTCTAGAATTTAACTTAGTTACCAGCTATAACTACAGATGCACGTTATAGCTTCTCATATGCGCACGTATATGTGAGTGATACTTACACAAATGATTGCCTACTTTTGTGAGCATCTCAGATAAGATATATGCATGCGTTTGTGCGTTTCTCTCCGCTTCATGTATGTACATATGTGTAGACATAATGATTGATTCGTTTATGTAGATACAAGCGGGTAAGGGGGTAAGAATATACCCGCGGTAGGTATGCCTGTCGTAAGAGGCGACTAAAATACCAGATTCAAGGGGTGTGTAGCGCAACCCTTCAGGTTGCCAGCGCAATATATAGCTTCTCCAAACCTAATTGTCAACCTCACCTATCCGCGGCGAATCCTGTTTCACTAACAGACGAAGCTCTGGCGACCCCAAGCTCCTCATGGAAATTGGGGGTGGGGAGGGAGGGGATGGCCTGAAGGTTTAATGTGGCCACATAAATCGTTCCCGAGATGGTCGGGCTAGCACCTTAATGGTGCTGTGTTACCGGAGCGTACCGGATCTGTATCCGGCAAAGGACCATCACATCGATAACACTCCCCAAAGCCTTCGGGGAGCAACCTTATCGCTACAACAACAACAACAACTGCTTATTATCGGCTTAGAGATGATAGTATCCCTTAGTGATGCTAATATTCGTCACAATATTACATATGTATTTATACAAAATTAAACTCGGTAAAGCTCCGATTGCATACCTAACGGGTGGTGTTAAATAGGTTAAATTCCTTTAGCATATTTCTTCGTTTTTAACTAAAAGTTCGTGTTTTTTGAATTATGACACTATTAAAGTTAATGGGCGACATATGTATATGGGTGATATAAGCCTTCTGGGGAACCGAGCACCCAAAACTTACTTCGGTAACGCGCCAACGGCGTACCTCCCGGGTGGTGTAGAAAAAGCTATTTTTCAATTCATTTTTAAGTAATTTCACCATAATTCTGTGTCAATTTCATTTGATTTTACATATTTTTTATATTTTTGTTTAAGGAGATCCATACAAAAACGTTATAATTACATTTGAAAAGTTTGTAGGAAATTTAAGAAAATGCGATCAAAAAGTATAATATCTTAGATCAAATTCAAAATTTGAATAAACTGAGTTGAACAAAATAAAAGTTGGTCGAATTTCGACCACAGGCGATACTAGTAATAATTTATAAATAAGTTAGTTCGGTTTTTTTGTTTTAACACAAATTGTTCTGAATGATCGAATTTTAGAAAGCATGCATATTCGTTTATTCAATCAAAACAATTCATCTTTCAGCTGAATAAGCAAGAAGGACGTGACATAATCGATCACTTTGTCGCATCCTTCTTTTTCAAAGGAGGGTGATATGATGCAAATCTACCTTACGATTCAACAACTTGTTTATATATTAATGAAATTAGCATAAGTACTGTATGCAATTGAAAATAATGTGAAATACTTGTTTGTGAGGAGTAGGCCGGGTAAAAAAATGAAATAAAATGTGGGGCTGGTTTCGTGATTTCAATAAATAAAGATCGTTCTTTTAAATTAAAAAAAAAAAATATTTTTAAATAAAATGGAGTTCTTTTAGCTTAAGCAAACCTTAAAAATTCGAAAAACATAAAAGGAATGCCGAAAATAAATAAATTCCATGTACTAACTGCTTTTAAAAGTCATTATTGTGCAAGTTTTTACCTATTTTAACAAAAGGTAAGTAAATGCGGTATTAATTTCTTTTTTTTTTTTTGATTTCGCAGTTATTCTTTTACCCTTTAATTGACCATCAAATTGAGAAATAATATCATGAGCCAAGTCTGGGGTTAGTCGGTATAGCTTTCGAAACTACGTTGCATTCAAGTGGAATGGGTTGTCTATTTCACTCTAAAAACAGCATTTAAAAATGCTGTCTTAATTCTCGCATTTTTTGTATGTAATATTACGAATGTTTCGTATATTCACGCATTAAATGTGCCTTTTCAACGTTTACACATCAATTCGACAAAGTTACAAACATTTAAAGCCAAATTAAACTTCCTTAACCCTAACGCCATAGTCGTAACCATACCCATATCCATAACCATCTCAATGTGATCGATTAATGGTGCCTTAACCTAAAAATCGTGAAAATTTCATAAAAATGATGAAAGCGCAAAAAATTACAAAGATATTCCACAAAAAATAAGTATCTTAGTCATAACGTATCCAAAACAATGAAGAAAATCTAAAAAAAGTTATTAACTTCACCAACTCAAATATTTTTAGGTTATGGATATGGCGAGAAACCAAAAACCACTTGATTGGCTATGGCGTTAGCGTTATGGTATGGCACCATTAATCGATTACATTCCTTTCCATAAGGTAGGTTCGATCAGCTGATTTATCTGGTTATGGCTTTATGGTTATAAGTCACCATTAATTCGCCCTTTAAACATCAAGGACAAATACCATTCGCGAAATTACTAAACACTTTTGCAAACTTGGATGAAAGAATTTCAATCCCGCATATTAAGTGTGTAACATCACTGTAGTAGTTGCGTAATTGACGCCATCGTGAGACATCTTGTTCATTTGTTTTCGTTTTTGTGAGCGTGCACGTCGAAGGAAGAAAAAGTTAAATAAACGTCAAAATAAATTGTTGTAATAATAAATAGTGATATATTAATGTAATCTAGTAATAATACAGTTATTTAATTCATTGTAAAATGTTTAGTTGCAATATTTGTGGCAGTGTTTTAAAAACAGTGCATCTTTATGAAAAGCACCTATTTGTGCACAAAGAGAAAAAAAATGTTTATTTTAGTTGCTTGCAAAAAGATTGTTTCAAAAGATTTTTTAATTATATTTTATACAAAAGGCATTTATACTGGCACAAAAATGCAAAAGAACCATTTTGGAAATTACTCGATAATAGGATATATAAGTGCTCAGCTTGCGATCAGGAATTTAATAGTGGTAAAAAAATATTCTCGCATCTTAAAATTCATTTTGAACATAAAATTCCAATAAGCTGTCCTTTCGAAACCTGTTTGAAAGTGTTCTCTACTCAATGTTCTTTTAAATCACATGTTTACAGAAATCATAAAACGCAAACCATTGAAACTATTCCAGAAAAAATATGTTCCAATGTCGACGAAGTTAATATTTCCCAAGAACAAATACTTAGTAACAATGGCCACGAATTTGCTGGTGGCCCAAGTTTTGTCATCTCCGAAATTTTTGCCAATTTAGTGAAAAAATTAAAATGTATGCACGAAGTATCGGATTCAGCCATTGGTTTTGGAGCTCAAAGATATTCTAAAAATTCATAACATGGAAAAGAAAATGAAACTGATCAAGTTTTGTGATGATAAGAACCTGTCTGAATATAAGGATTTTCTTTTGAGCATTATTGCACACGATGATCTCGAAACTTGTATTACAAAATTTGATTCGAGTTAGAAAAGGAACCAATTTCTTAAAAATAATTTAAATTATGTTCCAACAAAGGAAAGTTTTCTGGGCCTTGATCAGTATCATAAAAAGTGCTATTTTCATTATATTCCAATTATAAATACCATTGAAGTCTTAATGCGCGATAAAGACTATTTCAGTCGTTTCGAGGAATCCAAACTTTTTCATAAAAATGTTTACTCTGATTATAATAATGGGTCAATGGCCTTGTTTTTTTTTACACGCGTATACGTTTCGTTTGCGCTTGAAAAAAAAACGCCTATCCTCGCTTAGATAATGCTTAGGAGCCCATCTAGCGGCAGTGGTTAAATAACTAACATAATAGCACGGGTGTACCGAAAACCGGAGACACAACCCTCTGATGGCCATAGGGTATAACATATAGCTGAATCAGTTGCGATGAATTGTGGACACTTATAGAATACATAGTATTAGTGCAGAGGGTGAAACAAAAACACATATTTCAGTTACATCTGAGTATAATGCGTATTGAAATTTAGTAGAAAAATTTTATGCGCAGCAATTTCAGAGGTGTATTTAAAGTTTGTCGCTTAGCAGTCCATATAAAGTTGAAGCGTAAACGTATATAGAAGTAAAAAAAAACACAGCTAATATATGTATACGAAAAATCTTTTTATCAACGGAGACTCAAAACGAATCGAATTACTGTTTTTCAAGATGCTTTTGAAAACTGTAATCCTTTGGAATCTTCGAAAAAGAAACATAAAAAATATGGTTATCGGCAACGTTCCAAGTAAATATAGATCTAACATAAATAATATTCAACTTGTCTTGTTATGCAAAGAGAGTTTTATTAAAACTTTCGGATTTGACAATGTTCTTAAACCTCTAATTTGTGATTTAATCGTATTGGAAAAAACTGGAATAAATATTATGGTTAACAGCTGTGTTCAAAACTATCGCGGTAGTGTATTTGCTATGCTTGGTGATAATTTAGGGAGTCATCAAATTGGTGGCTTCACCGAAAAATTCAGTACTAGCAAATATATATGCCGATATTGTTTATATACCCGAGAGTCACTAAAGCTTTTGAGCCTTAAGCTTTAAGCATTACAACCAATGCATTACTGAAGGTGCTAATAGTATGGGGGTAATGAGAAACTCCTGTCTAAACCAACTCGGTTATTATCATGTGTGTGAAGGTCTTCCACCCTCCTTATCGCACGATTTATTTGAAGGCATAATTCCATTTGACTTAATGGATGTATTAAAATATTTTTTTAAATTAGGTATAATTACAATTGATAATTCAAATATGAGTTTCTCCTCTTTGTGCAAGAAGTTTAAGTTATCCTTTTCTAATCATTGATTTTTATATGAAGAAAGTACCTGCAAAAGCTGATGAGGTACGCCTCTTTCTTTTCTTAATGCCTATAATATTTTTGAACAGAGTTTTAGAATTTAATGATTCCGTTTCGAAATTTTTCGCAACAATGATTGAAATTTTCCGGTTAATATGTAGCTCAGAAATAAATGTAAGTCAAATTTGTTTCCTTTCACATTATATATAGGTATACATGGAGTACAGAAAATAATGCTTTCCAAAATTGAATTTACTTCCAAAACATCATTACAGCTGTCACTATCCAGATTTAGTTAGGAAATTTGGGCCATTAACTCATTTCTGGACAATGAGATTTGAGCATAAGCATCAATATTTCAAAAGAATTTCAAAAACAACAAGGAATTTTAAAAATATAACATTAACATTGTCTGAAAAACACCAGCAGATGCAAGCTTATTATTTTTGGAGATAGATTTAAATTAAGGATTATATGTGATAATGCCGAACTTCTTGTAAAGATCATGTTTAATTTTAATTTAACAGAAGAATTTTCTTTTGTCACTAAAAAAATTTCTTATAATAATACAGATTTTGAAGAAAATAATTTTATTTTAACCGAATCTAGTAATTTTTTCTATTCATTTAAATAAAAGTTATATGGATATTATATTTTATGGAGAATGTATTAAAATGTGCTATAATTACAAAACAGTCATGTATGAAAGTTTTGATGGTCAAAAAAGTTATAGTTTGGTTAATATTAAGGATATTTTAATTAACGCTCCATTGAAAATGTTTTACTCGAGAAATCAATATTATCTATGTCTATTTTCAACGTTTGTTGCAAAAAACTAAGAAAAGTAGATGTTAAAAATATAATAATTTTAAGTTTTTTAGTTTTAGTATATAATTTACGATGGCCCAGTATGCATGCAAGTTGTGGAGTTCCGATAGGCGCGTAAAAAAGGGGTTTATGGCTGTGGCATCTATAAAGGCAATAATCGACGAAGGTAAAAGTTTGCATTTATTTACATATATAAAAAAAAAATTTACATAGCAATTTCCTTTGCAGGGAATATGCTTGGTATTCAAGGATCGAAGTCAGTTTTAGAAAGTGATGGCACAGAAATTTGTAGTGACGCTATTCTGGAATACTATCTGAAAAGTAATTCAATATTTATGTTATTAGGAAATGAGGAATGGGTTGAGTGCTCAGCTCATAGTAGGTACTGAAATTATTAAAGAAACAACTTTAACCGAAGAGGGTCCAACAACGTCAATCATATCTTCAATTTTATCTCCAGCAGAGGACACAGGCTCCTCCAGTCAATATTTTCTCATGTAAATTCCGACTGATACAACTGATGATTCTGAATGTACAACGCTCACAATGCAGTGCTATGGCATCGAGCTCAGACACGACTGCGCAAGAACACTTTCAAATACCGTGGGAGAAGATAACATCCGATATATTGAATTTGCTTAATACTGGGAAAAAGTTAAATTCTTTTACAAACATTTTAGTTGACGAAATGCGCACATTTTCGTTTTATATTCCAATGGGGATTCTTCGATCAGTAACCCAGCAAGCCGTCACAAAATACTCCGATTCTCTGCTCGAAAAGGACAGCGACGGTAATATAATCTCAGTAACGACATCACCACTCTTGACGATAATGCGGAATCGAAATTATTTTCTGAATCGTTCACCAAATGCTAAGCCGAAAAATTTGGCATCAAATATTCCTTTTAAAAAAGACGACAATCAAATATTTTCAAAAACACATGCGTCTTATGGGAAATACCACAAGTTCCAGAAAATGAGTTGAAAATTATTAAACATAAACAAAATTACTTAATAAGTTATATTTCAACCCGTTTTGGAATGTCTTAAAAGATATTGACTCTTACATACATATTCATACAGTTGTACATACGTATATTTTGGTTCGCTTTGGTACGGCAGGAGATTCTATTGACACATTTATTCATTTCTACAAACATATATTTTGTACACCGTGCATCATATGGTAACCTGAGCCTTGGTATGCCACTGTTTAGAGCTCGCTCGCGACAAGCCTTTACTTGTAGACAAATTATTAACATGCTTCATTTATGCTTGCGTTGCACATTCCACCACCAATTTTAATTATGCTTAGAATGCAGGCAACTGAATTGAATGTATATGTGTGTTATACTTAGTTTGTAAGTATTAGTGTAAGTAAGTATTTTAGCTCATAGAAATTTTGTATAAAAGAAAACAACTTTTGAATAAAGAACAGAATTCAACCTGCTGCCGTTTCAATTGGCAGTAAATTCTATCTGGTGCCGCTAACTGGGCACTGCAACCTAGATTTCGATTTTCTCTTATCCTCAAACATTACATGGCGATCCTGCCAGTTCTGCTTAGGCAAACTGCTGTTTACAATGCAGTCTGCTGAACATCTTTAGCAGGACGTCCCAAACATTACATAGCGATCCTGCCATTTCCTTATTATCCTTTGGAACTGCTGAATTAAATAGGCAGCTTCCCTCGTCTGCGGCATGAAACATAGGCAGACTTCCTCTAAAAAATTCTGCAAAATTTGAAACAGGACAAAATATCAAAATTACGGTGATATAACAAAAAAATGTTTTTCGAGGAATTACCGATAAACAGACACACATCAAGAAGATAGCAGATTATTATGAACACATGGAATTGAAGCGTAAGCGTAGAGAAGTGGAATAGACCTTGGCCTGCAGACACACAACAAGAACATAGCAGATCCTTGGACTCCCGTTAGAGGATATTGATGACAATTTGTGATCGGTCGCGGCTATTAGGTGGGGCGAGAATTGCTACAACAACAACAACAACATAGCAGACTTTTATGAACACATGGAATTGAAGCGTAAGGCATAGAGAAGTAGAATAGACCTTGGCTTGCAGACATACATCAAGAAAATAGAAGATTATTATGAACACATGGAATTGAAGCGTAAGGCATAGAGAAGTGGAATAGACCTTGGGCTGCAGACACACATCAAGAATACATGGAATATACCTTAGGCTGCAGACACACATCAAGGAGACAAACGAGAGAGCAGATTATGTATGTAATTATTTAGGTAGTTTATTTTAAAAGCATTTGGCAACCTAACGGCTGCCAGTTTACGGGCAAAAAGTAGATTTTTGCTAATAAAATAAAGAATTTTTTTTCTTCTCACTCTAACTTTTTCAATGAACGAAATCAATAATCAAAAAAAATTTGACACATTATTCATGCATTGTTGTAAATCAATTGAGGAACAAGTAAATAAATTAGAAAAAGAAGCAGAAATAATTAAACAAGGACCTAAGGCAATTAGCATAGAAGAATATAGGCGTAGAATAAAACAACAAAAAATTGAGGAACCAAAGATTTCGAAACCCACTATAAATAAAAGAAAAAGAGGAGGAAAAAGATTTAACATAAGAAAGGCTGTAGCCATATTGTATAAAGAAATTAATTTGACAACAAACACAGAGGAAAGGATACATCTAAAAAATAAAATTAGGGAATTAAAGGAAGTATAAAAGAATTTTTTTAAAGGAAAACATTTTTTAAATTATAATGCCGAACAAAAACCCAATCACTACGCTTGAGAATAAAATAGAAAAAAAAGATTTAGAAAAGGAGTTACAATGGCTAAAAGGCTTTTGGAAAGATATTGGTATGACTAGGGAACCAAATATGGAGGATGTCATTAATCCTACTACTAGAATCGAGGAAACCAGACGCATGCTGATAATGTATAACCTTACAGAACATAAATAAATAAATACAAAAAAAATTTTTTTAACAATTATTGTTTCAAAATGGGAGGCAAAGAATCCAAAGTAGAAGAACCCAATGCAAACGTAATTAATTTCACTCAAGTAATTGACCATAGTGAGGCATTAGACTTTATCAAAATTTTGTTGATAATTTTGACGGTCTGCACTTGTGTCAACTTATTTCTAAAATTATACTCAACTCATAATAAATTTTTAAAGAAAAAATACATGAGCCGAGCAGATGGTCTAGACAAAGTCTAAACCCAAAAAAAAATATATATATTTTTTTACCTCGATGGGCAAATGGGAAACTATTCTCAACACACATGTGGAAGAAAACATTTTAGCAGAAAAAGCTTATAAATGTATTAATTAAAATATAAGCATACGAAGAATAACCATTTTAAAACACCTCACGACAATATTACTGTCATTGAATAATATAGGCAAAGCTATACAAGAAGTGCATAGCAAATTAACTGCCAGCCATCAAGTAGAAGCACAACAAATTTTTTCCGGTGCTAGAGATAAATTAGTATCCTCATTAGGTAGATATAACATTGAGGCATGAGGTCCCAACGTCATTTGAAGGAGAGATAGAAATTGATTTCGCCAGCTTATTACCTGAAACTCAACCAAATCTAGGGGAAACCCCAAAAATTTAAATTTTTAATAAAACCTCACAAACTGAAAGCAACAAAATGTCACAAACAATAGTCGAATTTTTAAAGACTGCTTCAACAGTTTTGCCAGAATTCGATGATAAAGCTGAAAACTTGAATAGCTTTTTGGATGCTTTGGATATCTTAGAACAAATTAAGGACACCCATGAAGCTGTAGCGGTTTCGATGATAAAAACCAAGCTGAAAGGAACAGCCAGAAACCTAATAAACACTGAAAGCTTTATTGAGGCAATAAAACAAATATTAAAAACAGCAACTAAGGGTGAATCAGTTGAAGTTTTGGCAGCAAAACTCCTGAATATCCAACAGCGAGGTAGAACTGCAAATCAATACACTGCTGAAATTGAAAAGCTCACAAAATCGTTGGAAGGAGCATACATATCTGACGGACTAACACCAGAGTTAGCAACCAAGCATGCTACACAATCAGCTGTGAAAGCTATGTGTAAAAACTGCTCCAGTGATAAAGTAAAAACAATTATGCAAGCTGGAACGTTCACAACAATGAACGAAGCTATATCAAAATTTACTAACAGTTGCACAGAAATAACTGGAAATACAAATTCAATTTTACATATTCGCCAACAAAATTCCAATTTCCGAGGTAACTTCCGCAGGAGTTACCAAAACAATAATTATAGAGGAAATTATAGACGTTGTTTCAATAATAACAATAATAATAATAACAGACAAAATATCCAAAGATCTGGTCGAAACTTCGGATCGCGAGGAAATACCCACAATAACACCAGAAATGTCTGAAATGTTACACATCAGGAAAACCAACAAACTCCACCTCAATAAATAAAAAATTATATATTTTCAATTTACACCTTAATAGCTACATATCTTCCAGAACAACTCTGAATGATTCCATATCAACCCTCCTAATTGATACGGGAGCGGATATTTCAATAATAACAACGGGTGTAACCGAACATTACATACTCAGTTGAGAGCTATGGAGCCAAAATAAGGGAAATTCACCTCGTAGTAAAATGAACCTAGGGTAACCCTGGAATGTGTTTGTATGACATGTGTATCAAATGGAAGGTATCAAAGAGTATTTTAAGAGGGAGTTGGCCATAGTTCTATAGATGGACGCCATTTAGGGATATCGCCATAACGGTGGACCAGGGCTGACTCTAGAATTTTTTTGTACGTCATGGGTATCAAATAAAAGTGTTAATGAGTATTTTAAAAGGGAGTGGGTCTAAGTTCTATAGGTGGACGCCTTTTCGAGATATCGCCATAAAGGTGGACCAGGGGTGACTCTAGAGTTTGTTTGTACGATATGGGTATCAAATGAAAGGTGTTAATGAGTATTTTAAAAGGGAGAGGGCCTTAGTTCTATGGGTGGACGCCTTTTCGAGATATCGCCATAAACGTAGACCAGGGGTGACTCTAGAATTTGTTTGTACAACATGGGTATCAAACGAAATGTGTTGATGAGTATTTTAAAACGGAGTGGGCATTAGTTCTATAGGTGGACGCCTTTTCAAGATATCGCCATAAAGGTGGACCAGGGGTGACTCTATAATGTGTTTGTACGCTATGGGTATCAAATTAAAGGTATTAATGGGGGTTTTAAAAGGGAGTGGTGGTAGTTGTATATGTGAAGGCGTTTTCGAGATATCGACCAAAATGTGGACCAGGGTGACCCAGAACATCATCTGTCGGGTACCGCTAATTTATTTATATAGGTAATACCACGAACAGTTATCCTTCCAAGATTCCAAGGGCTTTTGATTTCGCCCTGCAAAACGCTATCTAAACTGGTAGGTGTCACACCCATTTTACAAAGTTTTTTTCTAAAGTTATATTTTGCGTCAATAGACCAATCCAGTTACCATGTTTCATCCCTTTTTTCGTATTTCGTATATTATTATGGCATTTTTTTCATTTTTAGTAATTTTCGATATCGAAAAAGTGGGCGTGGTCATAGTCGGATTTCGGCCATTTTTTACACTAATTGAAAATGAGTTCAGATAAGTACGTGAACTGACTTTAGTAAAGATATATCGATTTTTGTTCAAGTTATCGTGTTAACGGCCGAGCGGAATGACAGACGGTCGACTGTGTATAAAAACTGGGCGTGGCTTCAACCGATTTTGCCAGTTATCGTCCTAGAGTCTAAGCCTCTACCAAATTTCACAAGGATTGGTAATGTTTTGTTCGTCATATGGCATTAAAAGTATCCTAGACAAATTAAATGAAAAAGGGCGGAGCCACGCCCATTTTGAAAATTTCTTTTATTTTTGCATTTTGTTGCACCATATCATTACTGGAGTTGAATGTTGACATAATTTACTTATATACTGTAAAGATATTAACTTTTTTTTTAAAATTTGACTTAAACATTTTTTTTTAAAAGTGGGCGTGGTCGTTCTCCGATTTTTCTAATTTTTATTAAGCATACATATAGTAATAAGAGTAACGTTTCTGCCAAATTGCATCATGATATCTTCAACGACTGCCAAATCACAGCTTGCAAAACTTCTAAATTACCTTCTTTTAAAAGTAGGCGGTGCCACGTCCATTGTCCAAAATTTTACTAGTTTTCTATTCTGCGTCATAAGTTAAACTCACCTACCAAGTTTCATCCCTTTATCCGTATTTGGTAATGAATTATCGCACTTTTTCGATTTTTTGAAATTTTCGATATCGAAAAAGTGGGCGTGGTTATAGCCCGATATCGTTCATTTTAAATAGCGATCTGAGATGAGCGCCCAGGAACCCACATACCAAATTTCATCAAGATACCTCAAAATTTACTCAAGTTATCTTGTTAACGGACGGACGGACGGACGGACGGACATGGCTCAATCGAATTTTTTTTCGATACTGATGATTTTGATATATGGAAGTCTATATCTATCTCGATTCCTTTATACCTGTACAACCAACCGTTATCCAATCAAAGTCAATATACTCTGTGAGCTCTGCTCAACTGAGTATAAAAAAGGGTCAAATTGACAGTAATGTCACGATAAATAATTCTCAGAAAACAGATGTAAGAGGAATTGGTCAAGGGATAACAAGCACTATTGGCACGGTTAAAGCGGACTTAAAAGATGATTACCTACTAATTAGACACAAATTTCACGTAGTCGAAGACAATTTCCCAATCCCATGCGTTGGAATATTGGGATTAGATTTCATTAAAAAATATCATTTTAGATTATCAAACAGAAGGTGGCACTCTAATACTAAGACCATATGACTACCCAGAAAACATAATAATTCAGATGACTAATAAACCAACAATTAATAGTATTTAAATTCCCGCACGATCAGAAGTAGTTCGACAAATTCACATAGAAAATAACAATTCAGATTTACTAATCCCACAACAAAAATTGTCTGAAGGTATTTTTATTGCAAACACACTAGCAAATTCACAACAAACATTCGTTAGAATTATAAATACAACAGATAAAAATGCAACACTTCAAGATTTTAATATTCGTACAGAAGACTTGAATGATTATACAATAGTTAAAAATAAAAAAACTCGAAAATGAGGCCAACAATAAGGAAAAATTAGAAAGATTAAATAAAAATTTTCCAAAATTTGCAAATAAAGCACTTAATGCATTACGTGCGCAATTCATTGACATTTTTTCATTGGAAACAGAACCAATTACCACTAATAATTTTTACAAACAAAAACTTCATATACGTAAAAAATTATAGAATACAAGTAGCTCATAAGAGTGAAATTAATTAAAGATGACATAATAGAACCTTCAATTTCAGAATTCAATAAAAAAAAAATATTATTAGTAGCGAAAAAATCACTACCGAATAACCAAGAAAAAAGATGGAAAATGGTTGTAGATTACAGACAAGTAAATAAAAAATTAACCGCAGATAAATTCCCTTTACCAAGAATTGATGACATACTAGATCAGTTAGGAAGAGCTAAATATTTTTCATGCTTAGATTTAATGTCTGGATTTCACCAGATTGAACTCAGCGTAGAGTCAAGAGATGTCACATCCTTTACAGCAGATAATGGTACTTGTCGTTTTAAAAGACTACCGTATGGCCTTAAAGTATCACCGAACTCATTCCAAAGAATGATGACATTGGCATTTGCAGGCTTAAATCCTTCACAAGCATTCCTATACATGGACGATTTAGCCTTAGGATGCTCCGAAAATCATATGATTAAAAATTTACGAGATGTTTTCGCAACTTTTAGAAAATATACTTTAAAATTACATCCTTACAAATGTTTATTTTTCAACCAAGAAGTGACTTACCTTGGCCATAAATGCACAATCAAAGGAATTTTGCCAGATCCCAGTAAATTCGAAACAGTTAAAAATTACCCAACACCTAAAAACGCGGATGAGGCGAAAAGATTCGTCGCATTTTGTAATTGTTACAGAAGATTTATCCCAAATTTTGCAGAATATTCTAGAATAATAACAAGACTTTGCAAGAAAAATGTAGTTTTCGACTGGACAGAAGGTTGCAAAAAATCATTTGACTATTTGAAAGCTGCGTTAATAAGCCCTAATATCCTACAATATCCCGATTTCAATAAACAATTTTGTATAACAACTGACGCAAGTGGATATGCTTGCGGAGCAGTATTAAGTCAAGAGTATGAAGGAAAACAATTGCCAATTGCCTATGCATCACGATCATTTACTAAAGGAGAAATTAATAAAGCAACAATTGAGAAAGAATTAGCGGCCATTCTTTGGGCCATAACATATTTTAGACCATACATTTACGGTAGAAAATTTTTGGTCAAAACAGACCACAGACCCTTAACATTTTTATTTTCGATGAAAAATCCGTCATCAAAGTGAACTCGAATCAGATTAGATCTGGAAGAATATGATTTCGAGTTGGAGTATATCGCAGGTAAAGAAAACTATGTAGCCGACGCATTATCACGCATATATATTAAAGAACTAAAACAAATATCGGTAGATAGCGTGTAAAATACTAAAAGTTACGACTAGGTCGGAAACTAACAAAAATCATAACAATAAACATTCCAATAGTAAAAATGAAGAAATAAAAAGTCACAAAGAGAACCCAATAATATTTGAAGCGCTAAATAAATGTGAAGTAAAGAGACTAGTCCAGCTCGTTTTCGATCCTCCGAAAATACGTTTCAAAAAAGGAAAGAAAATTTGTAGCGAAATTAATATAAAAAATCTAATTGTTGAGGCGAATATTGACTTAGGTCAGTTCTTTGCCAGGCTTGTGAAAGAAGCCGGCAATTTAGGAATTAGAAAATACAGTTGTCCTTAGGAGACAAATTGTTTAAAGATAATTATACCCGGGTAGACACATTTAAAGAAATTGGTACCAAAGTTCTCAAAAATTTAATTATAGCATTAACTCCAGAAGTTATGCATGTGACAAATAATGCAAAAATTAAAGAAATTCTTCACAAATTTCATTGCGATCCTGTTTTTGGTGGCCACCCAGGAATAAATCGTATGACAAATAAAATAAAACAAAAATACTATTGGAAAGGAATGAAAAATGATATCAGAAAATATATCAAAAAATGCGCTCATTGTAATAAAAATAAAATAATTAAAAATTTGAAAGAGCCTATGATTATAACCGAAATGCCCACAAAAGCGTTCGACACAGTAAAAATAGATACGATAGGCCCTCTTCCCATAACGGAAAATGGAAATTAATATGCAGTTACTATAGCATGTGACTTGACTAAGTATTTGGGTGCAATACCAATACCCAGCAAACACGAAAAAACAATAGCCAAAGCGATATTCGAAAATTGTATCCTAGTTTATGGTTGCATGAAAACAATTATATGGGAAGCGAATATAAAAATAGCTCATTTTAAGAATTATGCAAGCTTCTAAAAATAAACCATAAAACGTCAACACCTTACAACCATCAAACTTTAGGCACAGTTGAACGTAGTCATAGAACATTCAATGAATACGTACGTTCCTACATATCCATTGACAAAAATGATTGGGATGAATATCTTAAATATTTTGCGTATTGTTACAATACTACCCCAGCTACAGTTCATAATTATTGTCCATATGAACTAGTATTTGCCAAAAAACCCCAGACTTAAGAATTTTTAAGAGAAAACACAGTAAGCCCATTACACAATTATGAGGCTTACGACAAAGAAATTAAGTATAGGATACAAATAGCGCAAGATATAGCATATAAATTAGTAAAACAGGTTAAATAAAAAAAAATCAATTATGATAGGAAAACACAATATAAAGAAATAAATTTAGGAAATTTAGTGTTAGTAAAAAACGAATCAGGGCATAAGTTAGATAGTAGGTATAAAGGATCCTTCAGAGTAGTAAATATCGATGAAAACAATAATTTTACATTAATTTCCTATAAGGTAGAAAAGATCGATAAAAACAATTTAGAAAATAGAAACATAGAAAATATAAATCAAACTAATAAAAATAAGAAAATTGTAATACATAAAAATAGACTTAAACTCATAGAATAAGAGCACTTTAACTTTATAAACACAAAGAAAATTTCTATTATTTGCAAAAGAAAAATACAATAATAAAACAAAACAAAAGAGAAAAAGAAAAACAAGAGTAAACTATTCTTTGGAAATCAAGCTAAATGTCACACAAAACAAAAAAACCCAACAAGCAAAATTGGTGTTCAAAATTATATATGTCTACTCCTTCAAAGGCGGATGGTGTAGCATTCACTCATTAAGTTATTCATTCATTTGTACAAACATATATTTCAACCCGTTTTGGAATGTCTTAAAAGATATTGACTCTTACATACATATTCATACAGTTGTACATACGTATATTTTGGCTCACTTTGGTACGGCATGAGATTCTATGGACACATTCATTCATTTGCACAAACATATATTTTGTACACCGTGCATCATATGGTAACCTGAGCCTTGGTATGCCACTGTTTAGAGCTCGCTCGCGACAAGCCTTTACCTGTAGACAAATTATTAACATGATTCATTCATGCTTGCGTTGCACATTCCACAGCCAATTTTAATTATGCTTAGAATGCAGTTCCCAGGGAACTGAATTGAATGTATATGTGTGTTATACTTAGTTTGCAGGTATTAGTGTAAGTAAGTATTTTAGCTCATAGAAAATTTGTATAAAAGAAAGCAACTTTTGAATAAAAACAGAATTCAACCTGCTGCCGTTTCAATTGGCAGTAAATTCTATCTGGTGCCGCTAACTGGGCACTGCAACCTTGATTTCGGTTTTCTCTTATCCGCAAACATTACGCACAGTCTGAGAATGCTACTGGGAGAACAAGAGCTCTGCCCCTGTCCGAGCATGCTCTATGGAGCACGGCAAAAGGAGGATCTGAGTCTGGTGCTGAGGGAAGCGTTAGGTCTCAGTTGAGGAGTCTAACCATCGTCAGCGCGACCGAGGATGAACTATCATCACTGGTGAGCGACGACGATGAAATAGACTCCGAGGCTGAGAGCATTCTGCTGAATAACCAAGCCCAGACTTCAGGAACTGCGGAGGACAAAGGGTCAGAGTCAGAGAAGGTAAAAAGGGAGCAGAAAGCCTTGAAGGGCTTTCCTACTACCTTCGGAAGGTGCAGAAGAAAGACCCTGTCACTATCGCTGTTAGAGAAAGGGCACTTATTAGGAAGCACAGGGAGGTAGTAGCAAAGTTCAGGGCAACTAACGCTGCTAAATATGACGGCCGGAGAGAATCAGACGATCAGGGCAAGGACGCTAACCAAGCGTCCTCGTCCGGATCGATGGGCGCACAAAGCCGGAGATCAGATCCGATGAAGGACCAGAAAAGGAGTAAAAAAGACGGAAACCTCAAGCTACCTTCGACTGCCCCAGGTCTACAAGTAGCCATCATCGAAAAAATCAACCCTGATGGGAAGATAACGCCAGAAAGGTGACTGCTTGTAGGGGACAAACTAATGGAGAGGATGCTCGAGGCTGAAAGCGATGAGATATCGTCCGACGGAATCTGTGGCTTTCATAACGAAGCCAGTCCACGGCTTGGGCGCTCCTTGGCCGGGAGCACAGTTGGGGGTGATCCCTCGCTCCAGTTTGCCGCTTCGTCCGGTGGTCTCAGTGTGGATGGCACCTCCAGTAATGACAACGGAGTCCACACTGAAACTACTGGGGAAACAGAACAAGGAGCTAATGGCAGACCAGTGGCAGGTGGCCTCTATGACTCCCTCCAAGACAAGGGCGGGCAGCGACCTACTGATCGAAATTGATCAAACGTCGCTGCGAGCCATAAAGAAGCTTAACGGGGTCGTGAGGTTTGGGCTGGGCTCCCTTAAAGTTTTTGTGCCGGTTAACGGGCGAGATTCCGAAAAAGGAGAAGCTCGCGGTGGTGCAGATTAATTCGCACCACTCAACTTCCGCCTCGCTCGACCTAACGAAGTTCATTGCAGAAAACGGGGTGGACATAGCTCTAATGCAAGAACCCTGGCTGGTTAGAGACAGGGTTTGCGGATTAGGGCTGGACGGCTACCGTCTACATGCACCAAAAGAGGGTAAAATTAGAGAATGCATTGTATATAAATAATAATATATTTATCTCTACACAGCACTGCAACGGAGCCTCGTCACTGTAGTGTGCGAACAAAAGCAGGGGCTCAAACTGCTGCTATCGTCCGCATAATTCCCCTACGAGGGGGACACGTCACCACCGACACCTGTCCGAAAACTCGTGGAGTTCGCGGAAACGCATGGGATGAACCTTGTCATAGGCTGCGACGCCAACGGACATCATGAGCTACGGGGGAGTAGCGACACAAATACAAGAGGTGAGCCCATCTTTGAATACTTATTTACTACTGACCTAATTGTATGCAACCAGCCATCGTTTAGGAATAAAATTAGAGAGGAAGTCATAGATATCACCCTGGCCACAGACTATCACACTGTAAAAATCGAAGACTGGAGAATTTCAGACACATGCTTCTTTTCGGACCACAGTAGGATACTCTTCAACATCGATCTTGAAGTGGAAGCTCCCCGGTCATATAGGAATCCAAGAAAAACAAACTGGAAATGGAAGTCAGACGGGGAGCTAATAATAAAAATACTGTTGTCCCCGTTACTAGAGCACGGGCAAACCCGAGGACTACGTGGTGGAACACAGAGCTAAGTTAACTCAGATCAACAACAAGAAAACTCTTCAACAAAGCCCCTAGTAGCATAAGGAAGTCTTATGGCTCATGGACCGTCTCCAGTAAGGAAACTCTAGAGGTCTTGATGGAGACACACTTTCCGGGATGCACGGATACGAAACGCACGACGATGCCAGAAAACCACGCATGACCCCCGGAAACCGACGTCGCGGACATCGCTGACTGGGCTATAAAATCATTCGAACCCTACAAATCGGCGGGACCGCATGGTGTGATACCGGCTATGTTACAAGTCGCTTTTGACGAATTGATACCACATCTACACTGCATCTTCTCAAGATGCCTACAAGATCGGTATATACCCGAAAACTGGAGAAATGTACGGGTGGTTTTCATTCCTAAAGCAGGAAAACTTAACGACTCGGAAGCCGAAGACTATAGACCAATAAGCCTATCCCCCGTTGTCCTTAAAACACTGGAGAGACTTATCGATCTACATATTAGAAGCGATGCCAATCTCTGGCAGATTGATGCAGCTCAGCACGCATACCAAAAAAGGCAAATCAGTTGAAAGTGCCCTCCATGAGACAGTCAGTGCCATCGAGAACTCACTGAACTGCAAGGAGTACATGCTAGCAGCTTTCCTCGTCAACCAGATGGTGCAACACTGAATAAATATAGTTGGTAAAAAGGAATAGAAGTAGCAAATTTGCCAGTCAAACAAACCACCGCTGTATAGCTAAATGGTTAGCGCAGCATGCCTAAAGCGTACTGATGATGAAGGCTTAGCACCCTTCGAAATGGATCTATCTGCGCAGCTATGGCAGATTGTCTGAACAATTTTCTACTTACTATTCCAAAAACAAAATACAATTTTTCAAATTTAGAAAAATTACAAAATAACAATAATTATCATTAGAAAAAAAATTATTGTTCTGACCTTGAGCTCGAATCGAACCTTGAATCATTTATCAATAGGCCGATAAAAACAAAAACAATTGTTAATAAACCATGAGCACTTGGGATTGTTAAACAAAGTAATTGACAATAAACACAAATCCAGCATTATCAGTGATTTGCACCAGATGGCGCAACACTGAATAAATATAGTTGGTAAAAAGGAATAGAAGTAGCAAATTTGCCAGTCAAACAAACCACCGCTGTATATGTAGCTAAATGGTTAGCGCAGCATGCCTAAAGCGTACTGATGATGAAGGCTTAGCACTCTTCGAAATGGATCTATCTGCGCAGCTATGGCAGGTTGTCTGAAAAATTTTCTACTTACTATTCCAAAAACAAAATACAATTTTTCAAATTTAGAAAAATTAAAAAATAACAATAATTATCATTAGAAAAAAATTATTGTTCTGGCCTTGAGTTCGAATCGAACCTTGAATCATGGCAGTGTAGTGTTACGTGGAATGCACCTCGCTCTGAATGAATTTAACATACACACACTTATAGACCACACGAATAGTCATATTTTACTGACCAAGATAGTCACTTAAACTCAGCATGAGCTCAGGCCAAGGGGGTCACTGCTGGCGGACAGTGAACGGCCTATTAATTAGGTTACTGCGAATATCAAATAAGCAGCCCTCGACCAAGAGCGGCTGGTGAGGAGGGTTTGGCTTAAAAGGCCTAAAGCACCCTGAGAACCTCCAGTGGCAGGGCGAGTAGATGCCGCCCTGAATTAAGCATCCACAGCCTAGTACGGGGTTGCTTCGAGGGAATACCTACCCAAGATAGGGAGGCAACTATACGACGTGGGATACACACTCAGGAAGGTAAAGAGCTAAATTATTTGTAAATTTAAGGTGATTGTCACATTAAGAGTGAGCCCAGTAAGGTCTTATTTAAGGTATACTGGAATCAACGACTCGGATATGTTTGTTAAGGGCTGACGAATGTGGCATTCGGAAATCTCAGTACACGGATTGACACACCATCGAAATGACTTTCCAGTTAATGTCCCGTTCGTCTCCGTCCCGTTAAAACCTTGGCAGGCCTTGGGGTACGTTCAAAGTCCGTCATCATTAAGTTGGTGGTGCAGTTTCGGTTGAGATCCTCCCGATTAATACTGATCTGGCTCTGAACGCAGTCTTCATGAGGGACTGCGTCAACTTTCACGTGGCCTCCCTGCCTTCGCATAGACAACCACGGGATCTATATAGGTAACTGCGCACTCGGACCAAGATAGCGGCCTCAAGTGGGGACCCAATTAAATAAATGATGAGCAACAACAATACTAAAATAAAAAACCAAACAAAGGAAAATGAAATGGCGTTCAATCCATTCGTATGAAGGAAGCTAGCTCGCTCTCCAGGAGGGCGTGGCCCATCGGCTGGGGGCCTTAACAATCCGTCGCAAGTGGTAACGAAACCCAAAGGAGCGGAGGCCGAAAGCAAGCAAGGAGCGTTGTCGCCGGGTGCTACACCGAAGCTTTGCAAAAAGAACTCCGACAGCAAGGCTCAAACGGGCACACGATTATTAAGTGAGCTAATTAAGCAGGCGTCAGCTGCGTTAAATCAGCAAAACCCCACTGGAGAAAAAAAGATGGCCAAGCTAGGCAAGGCGTATGAGGGCTTGATGCAGTTCTTCATAGGGCGTAATATATACACGCGGAAATCAAGCGCTTGGCCTCCGTAATAAAAGTGCTGTACATCGAGTCGGCCCTAGAGGTAAAGAATTTAGAACATAAATTGCATGCAAGCGAATGTGCCAAGGATAGAAGTCCATCACCCCCAGGAAAGCCACCGAGGAATAATTCGTACTCGACCAAGGAGAACAACGTGGTAAAACCCACTACTACACTAAAAGATGTCTTGCCAGGGCACGTGGGTGGTCACAAAAGACGGCAAGAAACGCAAGAGAAGACGGAGCGGAAAGAGGAAACTGCAGCCCGGGAAAACAAGCGCGTACCAAGGAGAAATTGAAGCGGTACTAAAGGACTCAGCTAAAGTTATAACAAAGTCCCAAATGGTCACACTACAGTGCAAAGATCTCGATGAGATTACTACGCCCGAGGAGATTAGCAACGCCCTCCACCAGCAATGCAACATCAAACTTCCAGATGTGGCTGCCACAAAAAGCATAAGCACGGATGATGCCAAGGCGGTTCTTAATACGCAAAGAATCCGGGTAGGATGGGTTTCCTGCCGAATTAGAGAGCTCAAGAGAAATGCTGTTATAGGTGCGACGGCTACGGGCATATAGCTCAGAAATGTAAGGAGACTGTAGATAGGTTAAGCCTATGCAGGAAATGCGGCCAGGAAGGTCATAAGGCTGCAAGTTGCGAAAACGCACCGAAATGCGCGCTATGTGGGGGATAACATTCAGCAGGCAGTTTTAAATGCCCACAACGAGAGGGCAGCAAAATGACTGTCTCATGAGGGTATTGCAGCTCAATTTAAACCATTGCGAGGCAGCCTAAGAGCTATTATCCCAAACAGTCTATGAAGGAGGATATGACATAGTGGTACTCTCTGAACAATACAAAAATCGCCAGGAGCAGGGATGGCACTTAGATTCAGCAGGGAAAGCCTCAATTTGGGCACCAGGGAAATTTCTCCCACAGGAAAATATGACGCCAACCGTAGCAGGATTCACGTGGGCAAAAATCAACGGTATATACGTCTTCATTTGCTATGCCCCTCCGAGCATGACCATCGCCGAGTTCGAAGACATGATATACGGGATCACCATTGAAGCAGGAGGTAAACACCCGCTTTTAGTGTGTGGAGACTTCAATGCATGGTCATCTGTGTAGGGAAGTAGACGAACCAACGAAAGAGGGAGAGTTCTTCTCGAAAGCCTTACTTCTTTGAGGCTAGAACTCCTAAATGAGCCAGGGATATATACTTCGATACAGGTACCAGACGATCCATTATAGATCTCACCTTCGCTAGCAGCGAAATAGCAAGACGAGCAAAATGTTCCAAAAGCAACGTCTACACACACAGCGACCATAAAGCTATTAGCGTAGAGCTGCTCGAAACTCCACGAACGGTAGCAGCAAGACATCGACAAAGTAGGAAATGGAAACAGCACCTTTTCGACCCACAAATATTTGAAATTATCTGGAAGGACGCCATAGTACGAGAATCGCATGCGGAAGACCAGTCGGTTCAAATCACTAAGTTGCTATGTATGGCATGTGATGCTGCCATGCCCAGAAGTCGCGGAAAAGCACAGCGCACTCCGGTATATTGGTGGAATGACGAAATTGCGAAAGAGCGTAGAAAATGTCAAAAAGCACGAAGAATGGCGCAGAGGGCACGCTCATCACCAACACCAATAGCGGAACTAAAGCCAACTATCTATCCCAGGGAGATCTGATCTATCTCAACAATCAAATTTGTTAACAATTCATTATCCTCAAAATTTAAATAATAACGTCAATACTAAAGTTTATGAATAAGTGTCTACCCGTAAATACAACAACACTTATTTGAATGCTTCATACGAACTGTGACAACTTTTAAAGAATTACCAGTGTATAGAAGGATAACCGAAAAATCTTGGGTAATATACAAATACTGGTGACGAAAAAGTGAGTGATTAATATTAATAAATTTGATTGCACGTGGAGAATTCATTCATTGTAAACCAAATGCATTGGTATATATATTGATGGTTTTATAACTTATTTATATGTATATATGTCATAAAGACATTTTATTATATTTGTTCTCTCGCCGCGTACGGACGTGTTTTTAATCGCTCTCATATTTTCACGTATTCTTATATTTTCTTTTACTTTAAATGGCCAAAATGGATGAATTTTGTGGAAAGTGTAATAAACAATTTTCCAGAACTGGTGACAATAGTCTAGTGCCGTGTAATGGGTTCTGCAAGAAGATTTTCCACAGAGCCTGTAGTGAGGGTATATCGGACTATGAAGTGAAGCTAATCAAGGCTAACCCTCATTTGCTTTACTTTTGTGAAAAGTGTGTGACATGCCGGACAAGCTATCTAATATTTTGAACGCTATTCTTGTGGCTCAAAAACAAGGTTTTGACATAATTTCCAATGCTGTGTCTAAAATATTCGATGATTTAAAAAATCATATAATGGACTCTTTGAAGTCATCCAACAACAACTTAAATGTTGCTGAGTCATATGGTTGTCCGAATGTCAGAAATAGTGCGCTATTTATTTCTGCTCTCCCCATGGCATCCAATAACAACAACTTAATACAAAGCAACCTAATGGATTTTCCCGCTACCCCGCTTGGCACGGAGGTCTCTAATTCCCCTATCGATAATCTGAGAGCTAATGCTTCATCACCTGCACCTACTACTACTCTTACATCTATACCTGCTGCTATTATTACTCAGCCGCAAACATCGAATATTCTCTCTACTAGTTCTACTACAAAGACAACTTCTACTTCGCCTGCATCTACATCTACAACTACATCTAAAAACGCCTCATCTTCTAAAGTCTCTCATTCGTCTAAAACTACATCTACATCTGGAAATACATCAACATCAATTAGTTCCAATTCTACATCTAAAACTAAATCTACTGCATCCACATCTAAATCAACTACAGCTAACAATCATAAAAATAATTCAAATGTGCCTTCTGATAATTTCAATAAGTCTGATGCTCAAATGGTTGTCAACAATGTGAGAAATACTAGTGCAGTGTCGCGCTCTGCTGGAATTTTATTGACGGAATGCTAGTTCCCACTGCTTGTAATGTTGTATTCTACGAGTTTTTAAATGACCTTGCCGACATTGGTCTTTATCAACTTAACAGAATTCATAATAAATTTGGCAAATATCTTGATTTGATTTTTTCAGACGACACATCGAATTGTTCTGTTACTCGATGTGATCCAGTGGTATTGCCTGAGGATGTTTATCATCCAGAACTTTCAATTTACCTGGATTGTCTTAGCTTACCCGTGCGGTATACTACCGATCCGAATGCGTCTTCCCGCCGGTTTCTGTTTAGAAAGGCCAATTGGTCTTTACTAATCGACGAATTCTCTAAAATAAAGTGGCCTGAGCACGACGGAGATATTGAAGCGAGCTCCGTCCATTTCACCAACGTTTTACATGCGATATTCCTCAAATGTGTGCCTTTTTCCAAAACCTCCTCAGCATCTCCAGCTACTGCTTGGAGCTCTAGAGAACTTAATTATCTAAAAAACAAAAAAACATGCTTCTTCAAGCGTTTCAAATTATCTGGCTCTAATAGTGACTATGCTGCATACTCCATCTTGCGCCTGAAGTACAACAGGCTACAGATAAGATGCTATAAGAATTATCTGATGAAGATTAAGCATCGCATCTCTTCCAATCCAAAAACATTTTATTCCTTCGTCAACTCCAAAAGAAAAATTAAAGGGTTTCCTTCTGTAATGAAGTATAACGATCGGATTTCCAGTATTGACTCCGAGATTGTAAATATGTTTGCTGACTTTTTTAAATCTAATTACTCGACTATCCCTGACTCCCCTCCGGTGTATTATCAATACATGTTACCTTCGCTTAACTCAGTAGGTATCCCATATATTCACACAGATGAGGTACTAAGGCATCTGGAAAGTCTGAAAATTTCCTACTCCAGTGGACCTGATGAAATACCATCTGTTGTGCTCAGAATTTGCGCTCAATTTCTCTGTCAACCCCTTACCTGCTTATTTAATGCCTCTTTGAGGCAAGGGATATTCCCTAAGAAGTGGAAGGAGTCGTTTATAATACTACTTTATAAAAGTGGGAGTAGATCTTGTGTCACAAACTATAGAGGAATAGCCAAACTTTGTGCTATTCCAAAACTATTTGAATCAGTTGTCACAAATCAACTGGCTTTTGCAGTATCTTCGGCAGTGGACCTGTCACAACATGACTTTTGCAGTGGTAAGTCCATTGTGTCTAACTTGCTGGAGTTCACAACCCTCGTATCCAATAACTTAAGGACGAACTGCGAAGTTCATGTCATTTACACTGATGTCAGTAAGGCGTTTGATAAAGTTTCCCATTCCTTACTCCTACTAAAACTCGGTCGATTGGATTTTCCATCACCGTTTCTCTTTTGGGTTTCTTCGTACTTGGTAGGTAGAAAGCAAACCGTTGTGTTTAACAATTGTTTGTCTGAATTCATCAATGTATCTTCTGGAGTTCCACAGGGCAGTCACCTTGGTCCAGTGTTGTTTCTGCTCTTTATTAATGACCTCCCAAATGTTTTGAAGCGCTGCATACCGCTGATGTACGCTGACGATGTCAAACTGGTTATGCCCATTCGCTCACCTGAAGATAGGGCACTTCTTCAATTGGATCTGAATAATCTGGTTGAGTGGTGTTACGTGAACGTCATGTCACTAAATTTACCGAAGTGCAAGTTTGTGTGTTTTACGAGGAAATCTTTTAAAACCTATCAGTACATGATAGGCAATTATATCATTAAGCAAGTCACACACTTTACTGATCTTGGCGTTATAGTGGACCCTAAACTGGACTTAATACATGTTGATCGAATTTTCAAATGCATGAACCTCTTCGTTGTCTGTGTCAAGATTTCAATAATCACTGCAATAATATTGATACTTGCGACACACTTTACAGTATAAAAAAATATATACTCACTGTCTTGAACTCATAACTGTTTCAAAATCACATGTTAATCTAAATCTGTTACCTGCTCCAGTTACTTTGGGTGGGTAGCTTGGAATCACGTCCTTTCCAACCTCCCACACATCGCAGCCCTACTCCTTGTGTGTTAAATATGCATCAGCTGCTCGAAATCACGTCCATTCCGAAAGCACTAATAATCAATAGTTACTTTGGGCGGGTGGCTTGGAATCGCGTCCTTTCGAACCTCCCACACATCACAGCCCTACTCATTCTGTGTTAAATATACATCAGCTGCTGGAAATCACGTCCATTCCGACAGCACTAATAATCGATAGTTACTTTGGGCGGGTGGCTTGGAATCACGTCCTTTCCAACCTCCCACACATCGCAGCCCTACTATTGTGTGTTAAATATACATCAGCTGCTCGAAATCAAGTCCATTCCGACAGCAGTGATAATCAATTCCGTTGCTCGGCATCACAGTCCATCCCGACAACTGATTCAATAATATATGTATATGCATATTTTATAATATAATTTTGCTCACTATGTATGCTTGTTAATTTTACACTGTAATCCGCATTTATATTCATTCATTCATTCATATTTAGTCTGATTGATTGTAAAATTTGTAGACTAACAAATAAATAAATAAATAAATATACAGTGATGTGCAAATCAACTTAACATACGTTCTTTTTCGTTTATATTTCCATGGACGTCAAACATAAATAGTGTATTTTATTCATTAGCGTTAGTTTGGTGGTTTGATAATCCAATATAAGGCAGGGTTGTTCTATTCGTATTTAAATAATCAGTGGTGGACATTTAGATATGGTTTAAATTCAGTCGTCTGAAAGTTAAGTGAATTTTCGGAGATAATTGCCAATCTATATATAATTAGATCATTTGAAATTGTGCCTTAGATACTTAGTCTTGCGCAAATAGGAGAGTTCAATTTGCATATCATTGAAATTTTTGATACAATTTTATTTATTTATTTTTGTTTTGTTCTTTCTTTTAACCCAGTAAATTTGTAGGGCTAAACATTTAAATTGTAAACTCCCTCTTTGACTGATTCAATATACATATACATATATAAAATGTTTCGTTCACCACAACAGAATACACAAGCACCTACACTTTCTAATAATTCAAATGATTCATTAATAAATATACCAAATAACACTTCTCAACAAAGTAATACAAATCCCTATGATAATTACAATCAAAACGAAATTTCAGCAACATCAGTCAAACTTCCACAATTTTGGACTAGTTGTCCAGAAGCGTGGTTTATACATGCTGAAACACAATTTAGCACTAAAAATATAACGCAAGAAAACACAAAATATGAACATATTATTACCGCACTTCCACAGGAAGTAATTTTAACAGTTTTAGATTTTATTCAAAATCCCCCCCAAGTTAATAAGTTTTCTGAGCTTATGAAAATCTTAATAGAAAGGCATTCATTAAGTGAAAGTTCAAAGCTAGATAAAATTTTTAGTGATTCTGAGATGGGAGATCGTAAACCCTCAGAATTTTATCGATCATTGATTTTACTTGCCGGTTCAAATTTCAGTGAAAATATTCTTAAAAAGATTTGGATAAGAAAACTTGCCAAAAATTTAAGTGCGATTTTAGCTAGTTCCAATTCAACTAATATAAATGAATTGACAAAACTCGCTGATAATAATTGGGAAGTCATAAATAAAAATGAAGTATATTCGGCTAACGCGGTTTCGAATTCAGTAGCGCAAAATTCTGTGGTTGAAAATTTGGTAAAAACTACTTCTTTGATGTTTGAAAATTTTCAAAAACTTTCTTTAGAATTACCTGAAATAAAAACTCAAGTTTATCAAAATCAATCTAGATCACGGTCGAATTCCAGAAATTATTTTAGAAATTCATTTAGACGTCGTTCCAATTCGCGTAATAATCCAAATTGGCTGTGTAGATTTCACTACAAGTTTGGAAGTAATACCCGAAATTGTGAACAACCGTGTTCTTATAATAAAAATAATAATTCAACAAACTAAATTCAACCGTTGTTGCAGCGACGAACAACGGTAATTTGGAATTTTCAACTCGTCGCTTGTTCATTTTTGATAAAGATAATAAACTACATTTTTTGATCGGTAGTGGAGCAGAAATTTCAGTGTTACCATTGTGTAAATTTCCACATACGAAACGTACAGATATAATTCTTACAGCAGCTAATGGTTCAACAATTTTCACATACGGGAAAAGGCTTTTAAACGTAAATTTAGGTTTAAGACGTGAATTTCCCTTTACATTTTTGATAGAGGATATAGCTAAACCAATTATTGGAGCAGACTTTCTTTGTAAATATGGTCTCCTTATTGATATGAAACATAAGCGCTTAGTAGATCCCTTAACAAATCTTTCGGTCAATACCATTTCTTCTTTTGTGACATTCCTTTACCAAAGTTATTTGTGGTTGATAATAAATTTACGAAATTATTAAGAGAGTTTTCGTCACTTATTGCAGAACAAGATTATACGAAACGAGACATTTGGTGTTTATAGCACAATTTACTGATGACATACAATACATTAAAGGAGAATCCAATGTTGTAGCAGATACGCTATCTAGAGCTTTCGATGTTAATGTAATACACAATACAGAGCTGAATTTCAAAATTTTACAAAGCGAACAACAAAATGACAGTGATTTAAACGAACTAATATCTAAAATACAATTTTTAAATTTGAAGTTAATTAATATACCTATATTAAATTTCAATATTTGGTGTGAAGTTTCTGGAGATGCGCCTAGACCATTTGTACAGAGTAAATTACGGAAGACGGTATTTGACATGCTGCATGGAATTGCACACCCTGGTACAAGAGCTACACGACGGCTCATAGTTAAAAAATATTATTGGCCTAATATGAATAAGGATATTAATATTTGGTCAAAAGAGTGTCTAAACTGTCAGAAGTCTAAAGTTTATCGTCATACAAAATCCCCTGTTGTCAAAATCCAAATTCCCAAAAATAGATTTGAGCACATCCATTTAGATATAATTGGACCATTACCTATTTCAAAAGGACATCCCCATATTTTAACGATTATTGAAAGATTTACTCGTTGGCCTGAGGCATATGCATTAAAAGATATTTCAGTATCTACAATTGCAAATAAGTTTTTTGGAGAATATATTTCTCGGTTTGGAGTTCCGTTAAAGATAACAACTGATCAGGGTAGCCAATTTACATCGAAATTATTTTCAGAGTTAACTATATTACTTGGTAGTCATCAAATAACAACATCCGCATATCACCCCCAAGGAAATGGTATGGTTGAAAGGTTCCATAGGCAATTAAAACCTTCTATAACGGCTAGAGAAGACAGAAATAATTGGTATGACGAGTTACCTGTCATATTACTTGGTTTGCGATCTATTTATAAAGAAGATATTTCGGCTACACCGGCGGAAATAGTTTTTGGTCAGAGTTTACGTTTACCCGGGGAACTTGTTGTTCCATCAGCTGAGAATAGTTCATCAACTGAAATTTTGAGTAGTTTACGTGAACATTTTCGGAATATTAAATCTAATTTAAATCATCATAAACATGTTGATACCGGAATTTACGTTCCTAAAGATCTACAAACTTGTAAATTTGTTTTTGTTCGCGTTTTAAATAAACATTCGTTGCAACAACCATATGAAGGACCTTTCAGAGTTGTTGAAAAGGATAAGAAATATTTTAAACTTGAAATTAATGAACAAATTAAAACTATTCCTATAGATAGGTTAAAACCAGCGATTATTGAAACAACGTACACAAACAATACCACTAATAATACACATAAAAAGAGAGTAACATTTAATTTGTTTGATATTAATTTTTCGTGAAGGGGGAGTACTGTAGGGTTCTTATGTTCAATTTGTTTATTGTTTATACTAAGTTATATTTATTCTACTTTAATATTTATTACTTAAAAATTTTGTTATTGTAAATGTAAAAAAATATTTAATTTTCAGTTTTGATTTTTCTGTTTTTCAAAAATTTTCTTGTTTGAAAAATTATTCTATTTTTGTGGTGTTAGAAATCATACGTTAGTTTTGATAATAAAATAATTTAAAATAAAACCAACATCTATCTTACTTAACTGGATAGCTACAGGGAGTACAAATAAGGTGAAGCTAATTATAAAACCATGTTAATAAGGCAGCAGGTGCGTTGGAGCGAATAAAAAGTTAATTATCTAAAAAACAAAAAAACATGCTTCTTCAAGCGTTTCAAATTATCTGGCTCTAATAGTGACTATGCTGCATACTCCATCTTGCGCCTGAAGTACAACAGGCTACAGATAAGATGCTATAAGAATTATCTGATGAAGATTAAGCATCGCATCTCTTCCAATCCAAAAACATTTTATTCCTTCGTCAACTCCAAAAGAAAAATTAAAGGGTTTCCTTCTGTAATGAAGTATAACGATCGGATTTCCAGTATTGACTCCGAGATTGTAAATATGTTTGCTGACTTTTTTAAATCTAATTACTCGACTATCCCTGACTCCCCTCCGGTGTATTATCAATACATGTTACCTTCGCTTAACTCAGTAGGTATCCCATATATTCACACAGATGAGGTACTAAGGCATCTGGAAAGTCTGAAAATTTCCTACTCCAGTGGACCTGATGAAATACCATCTGTTGTGCTCAGAATTTGCGCTCAATTTCTCTGTCAACCCCTTACCTGCTTATTTAATGCCTCTTTGAGGCAAGGGATATTCCCTAAGAAGTGGAAGGAGTCGTTTATAATACTACTTTATAAAAGTGGGAGTAGATCTTGTGTCACAAACTATAGAGGAATAGCCAAACTTTGTGCTATTCCAAAACTATTTGAATCAGTTGTCACAAATCAACTGGCTTTTGCAGTATCTTCGGCAGTGGACCTGTCACAACATGACTTTTGCAGTGGTAAGTCCATTGTGTCTAACTTGCTGGAGTTCACAACCCTCGTATCCAATAACTTAAGGACGAACTGCGAAGTTCATGTCATTTACACTGATGTCAGTAAGGCGTTTGATAAAGTTTCCCATTCCTTACTCCTACTAAAACTCGGTCGATTGGATTTTCCATCACCGTTTCTCTTTTGGGTTTCTTCGTACTTGGTAGGTAGAAAGCAAACCGTTGTGTTTAACAATTGTTTGTCTGAATTCATCAATGTATCTTCTGGAGTTCCACAGGGCAGTCACCTTGGTCCAGTGTTGTTTCTGCTCTTTATTAATGACCTCCCAAATGTTTTGAAGCGCTGCATACCGCTGATGTACGCTGACGATGTCAAACTGGTTATGCCCATTCGCTCACCTGAAGATAGGGCACTTCTTCAATTGGATCTGAATAATCTGGTTGAGTGGTGTTACGTGAACGTCATGTCACTAAATTTACCGAAGTGCAAGTTTGTGTGTTTTACGAGGAAATCTTTTAAAACCTATCAGTACATGATAGGCAATTATATCATTAAGCAAGTCACACACTTTACTGATCTTGGCGTTATAGTGGACCCTAAACTGGACTTAATACATGTTGATCGAATTTTCAAATGCATGAACCTCTTCGTTGTCTGTGTCAAGATTTCAATAATCACTGCAATAATATTGATACTTGCGACACACTTTACAGTATAAAAAAATATATACTCACTGTCTTGAACTCATAACTGTTTCAAAATCACATGTTAATCTAAATCTGTTACCTGCTCCAGTTACTTTGGGTGGGTAGCTTGGAATCACGTCCTTTCCAACCTCCCACACATCGCAGCCCTACTCCTTGTGTGTTAAATATGCATCAGCTGCTCGAAATCACGTCCATTCCGAAAGCACTAATAATCAATAGTTACTTTGGGCGGGTGGCTTGGAATCGCGTCCTTTCGAACCTCCCACACATCACAGCCCTACTCATTCTGTGTTAAATATACATCAGCTGCTGGAAATCACGTCCATTCCGACAGCACTAATAATCGATAGTTACTTTGGGCGGGTGGCTTGGAATCACGTCCTTTCCAACCTCCCACACATCGCAGCCCTACTATTGTGTGTTAAATATACATCAGCTGCTCGAAATCAAGTCCATTCCGACAGCAGTGATAATCAATTCCGTTGCTCGGCATCACAGTCCATCCCGACAACTGATTCAATAATATATGTATATGCATATTTTATAATATAATTTTGCTCACTATGTATGCTTGTTAATTTTACACTGTAATCCGCATTTATATTCATTCATTCATTCATATTTAGTCTGATTGATTGTAAAATTTGTAGACTAACAAATAAATAAATAAATAAATATACAGTGATGTGCAAATCAACTTAACATACGTTCTTTTTCGTTTATATTTCCATGGACGTCAAACATAAATAGTGTATTTTATTCATTAGCGTTAGTTTGGTGGTTTGATAATCCAATATAAGGCAGGGTTGTTCTATTCGTATTTAAATAATCAGTGGTGGACATTTAGATATGGTTTAAATTCAGTCGTCTGAAAGTTAAGTGAATTTTCGGAGATAATTGCCAATCTATATATAATTAGATCATTTGAAATTGTGCCTTAGATACTTAGTCTTGCGCAAATAGGAGAGTTCAATTTGCATATCATTGAAATTTTTGATACAATTTTATTTATTTATTTTTGTTTTGTTCTTTCTTTTAACCCAGTAAATTTGTAGGGCTAAACATTTAAATTGTAAACTCCCTCTTTGACTGATTCAATATACATATACATATATAAAATGTTTCGTTCACCACAACAGAATACACAAGCACCTACACTTTCTAATAATTCAAATGATTCATTAATAAATATACCAAATAACACTTCTCAACAAAGTAATACAAATCCCTATGATAATTACAATCAAAACGAAATTTCAGCAACATCAGTCAAACTTCCACAATTTTGGACTAGTTGTCCAGAAGCGTGGTTTATACATGCTGAAACACAATTTAGCACTAAAAATATAACGCAAGAAAACACAAAATATGAACATATTATTACCGCACTTCCACAGGAAGTAATTTTAACAGTTTTAGATTTTATTCAAAATCCCCCCCAAGTTAATAAGTTTTCTGAGCTTATGAAAATCTTAATAGAAAGGCATTCATTAAGTGAAAGTTCAAAGCTAGATAAAATTTTTAGTGATTCTGAGATGGGAGATCGTAAACCCTCAGAATTTTATCGATCATTGATTTTACTTGCCGGTTCAAATTTCAGTGAAAATATTCTTAAAAAGATTTGGATAAGAAAACTTGCCAAAAATTTAAGTGCGATTTTAGCTAGTTCCAATTCAACTAATATAAATGAATTGACAAAACTCGCTGATAATAATTGGGAAGTCATAAATAAAAATGAAGTATATTCGGCTAACGCGGTTTCGAATTCAGTAGCGCAAAATTCTGTGGTTGAAAATTTGGTAAAAACTACTTCTTTGATGTTTGAAAATTTTCAAAAACTTTCTTTAGAATTACCTGAAATAAAAACTCAAGTTTATCAAAATCAATCTAGATCACGGTCGAATTCCAGAAATTATTTTAGAAATTCATTTAGACGTCGTTCCAATTCGCGTAATAATCCAAATTGGCTGTGTAGATTTCACTACAAGTTTGGAAGTAATACCCGAAATTGTGAACAACCGTGTTCTTATAATAAAAATAATAATTCAACAAACTAAATTCAACCGTTGTTGCAGCGACGAACAACGGTAATTTGGAATTTTCAACTCGTCGCTTGTTCATTTTTGATAAAGATAATAAACTACATTTTTTGATCGGTAGTGGAGCAGAAATTTCAGTGTTACCATTGTGTAAATTTCCACATACGAAACGTACAGATATAATTCTTACAGCAGCTAATGGTTCAACAATTTTCACATACGGGAAAAGGCTTTTAAACGTAAATTTAGGTTTAAGACGTGAATTTCCCTTTACATTTTTGATAGAGGATATAGCTAAACCAATTATTGGAGCAGACTTTCTTTGTAAATATGGTCTCCTTATTGATATGAAACATAAGCGCTTAGTAGATCCCTTAACAAATCTTTCGGTCAATACCATTTCTTCTTTTGTGACATTCCTTTACCAAAGTTATTTGTGGTTGATAATAAATTTACGAAATTATTAAGAGAGTTTTCGTCACTTATTGCAGAACAAGATTATACGAAACGAGACATTTGGTGTTTATAGCACAATTTACTGATGACATACAATACATTAAAGGAGAATCCAATGTTGTAGCAGATACGCTATCTAGAGCTTTCGATGTTAATGTAATACACAATACAGAGCTGAATTTCAAAATTTTACAAAGCGAACAACAAAATGACAGTGATTTAAACGAACTAATATCTAAAATACAATTTTTAAATTTGAAGTTAATTAATATACCTATATTAAATTTCAATATTTGGTGTGAAGTTTCTGGAGATGCGCCTAGACCATTTGTACAGAGTAAATTACGGAAGACGGTATTTGACATGCTGCATGGAATTGCACACCCTGGTACAAGAGCTACACGACGGCTCATAGTTAAAAAATATTATTGGCCTAATATGAATAAGGATATTAATATTTGGTCAAAAGAGTGTCTAAATTGTCAGAAGTCTAAAGTTTATCGTCATACAAAATCCCCTGTTGTCAAAATCCAAATTCCCAAAAATAGATTTGAGCACATCCATTTAGATATAATTGGACCATTACCTATTTCAAAAGGACATCCCCATATTTTAACGATTATTGAAAGATTTACTCGTTGGCCTGAGGCATATGCATTAAAAGATATTTCAGTATCTACAATTGCAAATAAGTTTTTTGGAGAATATATTTCTCGGTTTGGAGTTCCGTTAAAGATAACAACTGATCAGGGTAGCCAATTTACATCGAAATTATTTTCAGAGTTAACTATATTACTTGGTAGTCATCAAATAACAACATCCGCATATCACCCCCAAGGAAATGGTATGGTTGAAAGGTTCCATAGGCAATTAAAACCTTCTATAACGGCTAGAGAAGACAGAAATAATTGGTATGACGAGTTACCTGTCATATTACTTGGTTTGCGATCTATTTACAAAGAAGATATTTCGGCTACACCGGCGGAAATAGTTTTTGGTCAGAGTTTACGTTTACCCGGGGAACTTGTTGTTCCATCAGCTGAGAATAGTTCATCAACTGAAATTTTGAGTAGTTTACGTGAACATTTTCGGAATATTAAATCTAATTTAAATCATCATAAACATGTTGATACCGGAATTTACGTTCCTAAAGATCTACAAACTTGTAAATTTGTTTTTGTTCGCGTTTTAAATAAACATTCGTTGCAACAACCATATGAAGGACCTTTCAGAGTTGTTGAAAAGGATAAGAAATATTTTAAACTTGAAATTAATGAACAAATTAAAACTATTCCTATAGATAGGTTAAAACCAGCGATTATTGAAACAACGTACACAAACAATACCACTAATAATACACATAAAAAGAGAGTAACATTTAATTTGTTTGATATTAATTTTTCGTGAAGGGGGAGTACTGTAGGGTTCTTATATTCAATTTGTTTATTGTTTATACTAAGTTATATTTATTCTACTTTAATATTTATTACTTAAAAATTTTGTTATTGTAAATGTAAAAAAATATTTAATTTTCAGTTTTGATTTTTCTGTTTTTCAAAAATTTTCTTGTTTGAAAAATTATTCTATTTTTGTGGTGTTAGAAATCATACGTTAGTTTTGATAATAAAATAATTTAAAATAAAACCAACATCTATCTTACTTAACTGGATAGCTACAGGGAGTACAAATAAGGTGAAGCTAATTATAAAACCATGTTAATAAGGCAGCAGGTGCGTTGGAGCGAATAAAAAGTTACAAAGAAACATACAAGTAAAGCTAATAAAAGCGTGCTAATAAAAACAATTGAAGGAGGGCGGATGGCGGGAGGAGACGGAGAGCACCACCGATCGTTTTTCCAAAATTGTTTAGATCTCCATCTGTATGAGCCAGATACCAGAAATTACTGATTTAGGAGAACATTTATATTGAGTTATAACAATTTATAGATTTTACATCAGAGGGGTGAGAAGAGGGGAGGGGGGACGGAGGGTGTCACTGCTCATTATGTAAGCCCTCGACTTATTTGACCCATTGAGTCTGTAATATTGGTGAAGGCCCGTATAGGTAAAGTTATAATGTGTAAAAATTATTAAAAAGTATTTGTTCGAAGGGGGTCGTGGGTCCCCTACCCCCCTTTCCATGTTCGAAAAAAATTTCGCTAGTAGATTATTGTCTGTGTCCCAAATTTCATCAAAACCCGTGTAGCCGTTCTGGCGTGATTCATTCACGAAGACGAAAAAATACAATAATAAAATTATAACTGCTCCTAGGGGGCGGGGACCTTCCCCTTTTAAAAAAATATAGCTAGTAGATCCTTCTAGACTATTGGCTATATGCATGCCAAATTTCATCCAAGTAGGTTCAGCCGTTCTTGCGTGATTGAGTCACAAAGACAAACGTCTGGACAAACATCCAAACTTTCCCATTTATAATATATAATATTAGATTAGATATTAGACTAGCCTTTACACGCGGACCCGTCCGGAAGCAGAAAATAAAATATATGTGCTATTCACGTTAGCCTGTTTATCAAGTTATCTGTTTAAAAATTATTTTTGTATTATGTATTTTATTTTTGTAATAGAGTAAAAAAAAATTACTAAATGAGATAATAATCTGAAAGCACGCTTACTTGAATAGAACAATACAGTTTTTGCGAATTAAAAGAATACATTTTCTGTTTAAGTTAAATTAATTGATACGACAAAGGTGAAGGAACTACTATTCATAGCCACAGTTAGCTAAAGCAAAAGAGAATGTTTTAGATGAAAATAGTGTTGGTTTTCGGGTATTTAATTGGTTAAAATATTAAAAAAAGTGTAATTATAGTTATAACAGTTCGTTGCAGGATTCATTTAAAATAATCAAAAATAGAACCAAAAAGGTGTGTTAGATAATAAAGATAAAACATACCGAATTTTAATTTCGATTAATCTGCAGCAAATCCATGGCCATAAAAGCTCATAATTTAAAAAATCATGTGTACTGAACTACCGGTTTCGAAGAGTCCTGAAATGATCCCGGAGGGCCCTAAAATGATACCAAAATAGTCCCGAAATGATCCCGACGGGAACCCGGACAAATCCCGAATACTATCCCGGAATTCTGGCGGAAGGGTTCCCAAATGATCCCGAAGTAGTCCCGAAAATCCCGAAATGACGGAATCCAGCACGGCTCCCGAAAACCATCCAGAAATGATGCCGGAAGGGTTCCCAAATGATCCCGAAAAAGTCCCGAAACTACCCTGACTGTTTCCCGAAAGCCATACAGTAATGATCCCGAAAAAGTCTCGAAATTAGCCTGACGGGGTCTCGGAAACTTTACAGAAATGATCCCAGAAGGGTGTCGTAAAGATCCCGAAATAGTCCTGAAAAAGTCCCGAAATTACCCTAACGGGGTCACGAAAACCATACAGTAATGATCCCGAAAAAGTCCCGAAATTACCCTAACGGGGTCCCGAAAACTATACAGAAATGATCCCGGTAGCGTCCCGAAAGCCATCCAGAAATGATCCCCTAATACTCCCGAAATAACCACGACGGAATTCCGGACGGATCCAGAAAACCATCCAGAAATGATTCCAGAGGGATGCCGGAAGGATCCCCAAATGACCCTGACACAGCCCCGAAAAAGTCCCAAAATCACCCCGACAGTATCCCGGACGGATCCCGAAAACAATACAGAATTGATCCGGGATGATTCCCAAAAGATCCCGAAATAGTCCTGAAATTATCCCGAAAACCATCCAGACGGGATAAAAAGTATCCTATGTTCGTCTCCTGGTTCTAAGCTACCTCTCGCACCAATTTTCAGCCAAATCGGTTTATCCGTTCTTGAGTTATAAATAGTGTAACTAATACCACTTTCTTTTATACAAATATATAGATTTTTCACGGCCAAATTCAACGGTGAAAAATATTGGTTAAATGAAAAAAATTTGACAGTAAATATAATTTTTTTTTCCAAACTGAATCGCATGTCAGGTGAAGTGGTGAAAAGTGCTTTCACTTCACAACTTCATAGAACGTGAATTGACCCCCTGGCGTGATTCAGTCAAAAATACGAAAAAATATAATAATTAAATTATAACTGTTCCTTTGGGGCGGGGGCCTGCCCCCTTTTCATACACATATAGCCAGTAGTTCCTTCTAGAATATTGGCTATATGTGTGCCAAATTTCATCCAAATCCGTCCAGCCGTTCTTGCGTGATTGAGGCGCAAAGACAAACGTCTGGACAAACAAACATCCAAATTTCCCATTTATAATATATACTAGCCTTTACCCGCGGCCCCGTCCGCAAGGAGAAAATAAAATATATGGGTTATTCACGTTAGCCTGCTTATCAAGTTATCTGTTTAAAAATTATTTTTGTCAATGTTTTTTATTTTTGTAATGAGTAAAAAAATAACTAAATGAGCTGATAATCTGAAGGGCACGCTTACTTGAATAGAACAATACAGTTTTTACGAATTAAAAAATACATTTTGTTTTTAAGTTAAATTAATTGATATGACAGAGATGAAGGAATTACTATTCATAGAACAAAGGAGTGAAACTACAATTAGCTAAAACCAAAGAGAATTTTTATATGAAAATAGTGTTGCTTTTCGGGTATTTAGTTCCTTAAAATATTACAAAAAGTGTAATTATAGTTGTTACAGTTCGTTTCAGGATTCATTTAAAAAAATCAAAAATATGTAGAACGAAAAAGCTGTGTTAGATATTAAAGATAAAACATACCGAGGTTTAATTATGAATAATATGCAGCGAATCCATGACCATAAAAGCTGATAATTTAAAAAGGCATGCTGAACTACCGGTTTCGTAGAGTCCTTGAATGATCCCGAAAGGGTCCAAAAATTGTCCCGAAATGATCCCGACGGGATCTCGGACAAATCCCGAAACCCACCCATAAATGATCTCCGAGTGATCTCCAAATGATCCCGAGATAGTTCCGAAAAGACCCTGACGGGATCCCGGATGGATCCCGAAAACTATCCAGAAATGATGCCGGTAGGTACCCCAGTTGACCCCGAAAAAGTCCCGAAATTACCCTGGCGGAGTCCCGAAAACCATACAGTAATGGTCCCGGAAGTAGTGACGAGAAATTCCCGAAATGACCCTGACGGAATACAGGACGGATCCCAAAAACCATCCAGAAATGATACCGGAATGGTCCACAAATGACCCCGAAAAAGTCCCGAAATTACCCTCACGGGGTCTCGAAAATCATACAGTAATGATCCTAGAAGGGTCCCGAAAAGATCCCGAAATAGTCTCAAAAATTCACGAAATGATTAACGGGATCCCGGAAAACCATCCAGAAATGATGCCGGAAGAACCCCAAATGATCCCGAAAAAGTGCCGAAATAACCCTGACGGGATCCCGAAACCCACGCAGAAATTATGCCGGAAGGGTCCCCAAAATATACCGAAATAGTCCCGAAATGATCCCGGAAGGATCCCCAAATGATCCCGGAAGGATCCCCAAATGATCCCGGAATAGTCCCGAAAAAGTCCCAAAATAACCTAACGGTATCCCGGACGGATCCCCAAAAATATACAGAAATGATACCGGAAGAGTCCCAAAATAATCCCGAAATACTCCCGAAAAAGTCGCGAAATGACTCCGAAAGGATCCCGGACGGATACCGAAAACCCGTCCGCAAGGAGAAATTGAACTATATGGGCTATTCACGTTAGCCTGCTTATCAAGTTATCCGTTTAAAAAATTGTTTCTGTCTAATGCATTTTATTTTTGTAATTGAGTAAAAAAAAAGAACTAAATGGGCTGATAACCTCATAGGATCGCCAAATGATCCCGAAATTATCAAAAAAAGCCATGAAATGACCCCGACGCTATCGTTTACAGATCCCGAAAACCATCCAGAAATTCCACGGAAGGTTCTTCAAAAGTGGAAGGGTCCACAAAAAATCCCAAAATGGTTCCGAAATGATCCTGATTGATCCGGCAAACCATCAAGAAATGATGCCGGAAGGGTTCCCAAATGATCCCGAAATAATACAGAAAAAGTCACGAAATGACCCCTAAAGGGTCCCCAAATGATCCCGTATTAGCCCCGAAAAATTGCCGAAATGACCCCGACGGGATCCCCGACCATCCAGAAATGATCCCAAAATAGTCCCGAAGAAGTTCCGAAAAGACCCTGACGGGGTCTCGAACGGATCCCTAAATGACCCTGACGGGATGCCGGACGGATCCCGAAATAATCTTTGGAGGGTCCCAAAGCGATCCCGAAATGATCTCGGATATGTCCAGATATAACCCTGACGAATCCTGAAAACCCGCAAATGTCCCGAAATGACTTTGATGATGCCGAAAAGCCCCCAAGTGATTCCGTGTTAGTCCCGAAATGACCCCGACGGGATTCCTGACGGATAACGAAAACCATCCAGAAATGATGCCGGAAAATATCCCAAATGACCCCGAAATAGTCCCGAAAAGACCCCGACGGGATACCGGACGGATCCCGAAAACTATCCAGAAATGATGCCGAAAAGGTCCTCAAATGATCCCTGAATAGTCCCGAAATTACCCCGACGGAATCCCGGACGGATCCCGAAAGCAATCCAGAAATGGTGTCAAAAGGGTCGCCAAATGACCCCGTATCAGTCGAGAAAAAGTCCCGAAATTACGCCGCCGGTATCCCGGACAAACCCCGAAAACCATCCAGAAATGATGCCAGAAGGTACCCCAAATGATCCCGAAATAGTCCCGAAATTACCCCGACGGAATCCCGGACGGATCCCGAAAACCATACAGAAATGATGCCGGAAAATAGCCCAAATGATCCCGAAATAGTACCGAAAAAGTCCCGAAATCACCCCGCCGGGAACCCGGACGGATCGAGAAAACTATCCAGAAATGATGCCGGAAAGGTCCTCAAATGATCCCTTAACAGTCCCGAAATTACCCTGACGGAATCCCGAACGGATCCCGAAAGCAATCCAGAAATGGTGTCAAAAGGGTCGCCAAATGACCCCGTATCAGTCGAGAAAAAGTCCCGAAATTACGCCGCCGGTATCCCGGACAAACCCCGAAAACCATCCAGAAATGATGCAAGAAGGTACCCCAAATGATCCCGAAATAGTCCCGAAATTACCCCGACGGAATCCCGGACGGATCCCGAAAACCATACAGAAATGATGCCGGAAAATAGCCCAAATGATCCCGAAATAGTACCGAAAAAGTCCCGAAATTACCCCGCCGGGAACCCGGACGGATCCCGAAAACTATCCAGAAATGATGCCGGAAAGGTCCTCAAATGATCCCTTAACAGTCCCGAAATTACCCTGACGGAATCCCAAACGGATCCCGAAAACAATCCAGAAATGGTGGCGAAAGGGTCCCCAAATGACCCCGTATCAGTCGAGAAAAAGTCCCGAAATGACCCCGACGGGTTCCCGGACGGATCCCGAAAACCATCCAGAAATGATGCCGAAAGGGTTCCCAAATGATTCCGTATTAGTCGCGAAAAAGTCCCAAAACCATCTATAAATGATGCCGCAAGATACCCCAAATGATCCCGAAAAAGTCCTGAATTGACCCCGAAGGAATCCCGAAACCCACGCAGAAATTGTGCCGGCAGGGTCCCCAAATGATACCGAAATAGTCCCGAAATGATCCCGGAAGGATCCCCAAATGATCCCGGAATAGCCCCAGAAAAGTCGCGAAATGACCCCGACAGGATCCCTGACGGATACCGAAAACCATCCAGAAATAATTCCGGAAAGGTCCCAAAATGATCCGCTAATAATCCCAAAATTACACTGATGGGATCCCGGATGGATCCCGAAAACCACCCAGAAATGATGCCGAAAGGGTTCCCAAATGATCCCGTATTAGTCGCGAAAAAGTCCCAAAATGACTAATGACCGCTAATAATCCCGAAATTACTCTGATGGGATCCCGGATGAATCCCGAAAACCATCCAGAAATGATGCCGAAAGGGTTCCCAAATGATCCCGTATTAGTCGCGAAAAAGTCCCAAAACGACCCCGACGGGATCCCGAACGGATCCCCAAAACCATCTATAAATGATGCCGCAAGATACCCCAAATGATCCCGAAAAAGTCCTGAAATGACCCCGAAGGGATCCCGAAACCCCCGCAGAAATTGTGCCGGCAGGGTCCCCAAATGATACCGAAATGGTCCCGAAATTATCCCGGAAGGATCCCCAAATGATCCCGGAATAGTCCCGAAAAAGTCCCAAAATAACCTAACAGGATCCCGGACGGATCCCCAAAAATATACAGAAATGATACCGGAAGAGTCCCAAAATAATCCCGAAATAGTCCCGAAAAAGTCGCGAAATGACCCCGACAGGATCCCGGACAGATACCGAAAACCATCCAGAAATGATCCCGGAAGGGTTTCGATATGACCCTGACGGGATTACAAATAAGGTGAAGCTAATTAATAATGAAAGCATGTTAATAAGGCAGCAGGCGCGTTGAAGCGAATGAAGAGTTAAAAACAAACATACAGGTAAAGATAATAAAAGCGTGCTAATAAAAACAATTGAAGGAGGGAGGATGGCGGGAGGAGACAGAGAGCCCCATCGGTCGTTTTTCCAAAATTATTTACATCTCGATCTGTATGAGCCACATTCCAAAAATTATTGATTAGGAGAACATTTATATTGACTTATAACAATTTTTAGATTTTACACCAGAGGGGGTGAGGAGATGGAAGGTGTCTTTGCTCACTTTGTAAGCCCTCGACTTATTTGACCTATTGAGTTTGTAATATTGTGGGAGTGTTCGAGAGGAAAGTTCTTCGAAAGATTTATGGACCTCTACGCGTTGGCGATGGCGAGTACCGAAGAAGACTTAACGATGAGCTGTACGAGCTATACGCAGACATCCACATAGTTCGGCGAATTAAAACGCAGCGGTGGTTCTGGCTAGGCCATGTTATGCGAATTAAAGATGATGCTCCGGCCAAGAAAGTGATTCTATCGGAAACCGCCTATGGAAGCAGAGGTAGAGGGCGGCGCCCACTCCGTTGGAAGGACCAGGTGGAAAACGATTTAAACTCACTTGGTGTGACCAATTGGTGCCGGTTGGCGGAGCGAGGGAGCGACAGGCGCGCTTTGTTGGACGGCCATGACCGTTTAGACGGTTAAGCGCCAATTAAGTAAGTTAGTAAGAGTTTGTAATATTGGTGAAGGTCACTTAAAGGTAAGGTATAATGTGTAAAAATTATGAAAAAGTAATTGTTCGAAGGGTCGTGGGACCCCCGCCCCTTTCCCTTTTCCAAAAAGTTTCGCCAGTAGGCTATTGTCTATCTGTGTCCCAAATTTCATTAAAATCCGTGAAACCGTTCTGGCGTGATTCAGTCACAAAGACGAAAAAATACAATAATTAAATTATGACTGTTCATAGGGGGCGGGGACCACCCCCTTTTTCAAAGAAATATAGCCAGTAGATCCTTCTAGACTATTGGCTATATATGTGCCAAATTTCATCCAAATCCGTCCAGCCGTTCTTGCGTGATTGATGCACAAAGACAAACATCTGGACACACAAACATCCAAACTTTCCCATTTATAATACACTAACCTTTATCCGCGGCCCCGTCCGAAAGGCGAAATTGAAATATATGGGCCAGAAACGATCTCGGAAGGATCCACAAAAGATCCCAAAATGGTCCCAAAATGACCCTGCTGGATCCGGCAAACCATCAAGAAATGATGCCGGAAGGGTCCCCAAATTATTCCGAAATAATACCGAAAAATTCACGAAATGACCCCTAAACGGTCCCCAAATGATCCCGTATTAGCCGCGAAAAATTGCCGAAATGACCCCAACGGGATCCCAGACGGATCTCCAAAACCATCCAGAAATGATCCCGAAATAGTCCCGAAGAAGTTCCGAAATGACCCTGACGAGATCTCAAATGGATCCCTAAATGACCCTGACGGGATCCCGGACAAATCCCGAAATGATCTTTGGAGGGTCCCAAAGTGATCCCGAAATAGCCTCGGATATGTCCAGATATTACCCTGACGAAACCTGAAAACCCGCAAAAGTCCCGAAATGACCTTGACGGAATTCCTGAAGGATCCCGAAAACCATCCAGAAATGATGCCGGAAAATACCCCAAATAATCCTGAAATAGTCCCGAAAAAGTCCCGAAATGATCCCGAATACTATCCAGATATGATGCCGGAAAGGTCGTCACATGATCCCATAATAGTCTCAAAATTACCCTGACGGGATCCTGAACGGATCCCCAAAACTATCCACAAATGATGCCGGAAGAGACCCCAAATGATCCCGAAAAAAATCACGAATTGACCCCGACGGGATCCCGGACGGATCCCGAAACCTTACAGAAATGATGCCGGAAAATAGCCCAAATGATCCCGAAATAGTCCCGAAATGACCCCGACTAACTATCCAGAAATGATGCCGGAAAGGTCCTCAAATGATCCCTTAATAGTCCCGAAATTACCCTGACTGGATGCCGAAAGGATCCCGAAAACCATCCAGAAATGGTGTCGAAAGGGTCCCCAAAAAACCCCGTATCAGTCGAGAAAAAGTCCCGAAATGACGCCGCCGGGATCCTGGACGGATCCCGAAAACCATCTAGAAATGATGTCGAAATAGTCCTGAAATTACCCCAACGGGATCCCGAACGGATCCCGAAAACTATCCAGAAATTATGTCGGAAATTTTCCAAATTATCCCCTACTAGGCCCGAAATGACCCTGATGGGATCCCGGACGGATCCCGAAAACCATCAAGAAATGATGCCGGAAGAGCCCCAAATGATCCCGTATTAGTCGAGAAAAAGTCCCGAAAAGTCCCTAAACATTCCGACTTCGCTGCGTATGGACGTGTTTCACTCGAGCTCTGTGTTTATTTTGATTCTCGTTTTTAATCTTCTTTATAATTTGTGCAATACAAATATAGTTTTTGTGACAACAAAAGAAAAAAATTATTACAATTTCAATTATTACATTTAAATTAAACAAATAAATAAATATAAATAATTAAAATAATAATAATAAAACAATTTGTGCACTACAGAAACTTATAATCAATTTGTTTTGACAGTTTGGTCTGTCTTCGTATTCTACACAAACAATATAAGGCTTCTGTGGACAAAGAGTTGAACTCGCGCAAACCAGTGTGCAGTGCGAGAGGTATAAGGAGGTATTTCACCTGCAGGGTGTTGTTGGCACTTTGGCTGCTGATTTGACTTACTTTAAAAGTGCCGATGAAATTTATATTTGTGGCGATTGTGCTGTCGCTCATTGTGAGGCTGAAATGCCTTCGCTGTAAAACAACAACAACAACAACAGCGTCAATATCAATAATAATAATTTGCAAGTCAACGGCAGTAACAACAACATCAATAACAACAATAATAATAATGAGCATACCAACGCCACCACCAGTAATAACATTCATATCAACGTCAACAACAACATCAACATTAACGAGCATACTAACGCCAACTACATCAACAATAATAGTGAGCAATTGAGTCAAAGAACAACAGCTAATACATTTGCTGCTCTTCTTAAAGAGAACGCGAGTATTAATACCCTCATTACTGATCTAAAATCAGATAATGACAACCAGCTGAAAAAAATGGATAGCATGCTTGATTGTTTTTCCGTATTACACTGAAGTATAGCACAGAAAGACGAATTGATAACTGCGCTGGCAAGTGGCATCAAAGGACTTCAGGTCTTACTTACTGGTTTTCCGGATGAAACAAATTTAAAAAATTTAAAAAAGCCACCCCGAAACAAAAACAATAACATATCTGCTGCGTGCAATGCTATTATGCCATCATCGCTTTCCACTTTCTCGTCGGTTCCTGCTGCCAACGTCGCATTTAATGCAATTTTTCCCAACAACAACGCCCCGGTGTCGGCATCTGCATCACATGCTCTTCCTACAGTGCCGTATATTTCTGATAACTCTGCGGTCGATATTCTCTTTGGCGCTTCTACCTTGACTCCGATCTCTCAACATTCTAATAACATAGAAGAGGCAACTGTTATTAATTTGCAAACCACTAAAGCATCTCAACAGTCTTAATAATCGTGTGGTTGGTCGAAATGCTTCAACAGAGCTAGAAGTAGCCGTAATCAGAAAATGGGTGCATTTATCCTTGATAAATATATGATTGTTGATTATGTGAAAAAGCATTCTGGTATCGATGATCACTTTATTTCTTGCCACAAATTAGTTAAGAAAGACACACCGCTTCAGAGTCTACGGAAGATTAATTTTAAACTGGGCGTGTCTCCCGACTTCTACAGTCTGCTTCTAGATCCCAACCTATGGCCAACTAGGATAAACGTCCAGCCATTTCGTAACGTCCCAAGGAACTGAAGTGACCGACTTAAATAACAGCGTAGTTAAATTTATTACCAAAATATCTCTGAAATGCGTACTAAGGCTAAAGAAGTATTTTTATTCACGTCTCGGTGTGAGTTCGATATTTTTGTGCTAGTTGAAACATGGTTAACTAGTGACTTTTTTGATACAGAGTTTTTTGATCCGAATATTTTTCATATTTATCGTAAGGATAGAGATGTGCAAAAAACAGGCTATAGTAGGGGTGGGGGTGTCTTAAAACGTGCGTTTAGGTCGTAAGTCGTCGCTCTTGGAAACGCAGATTCGCTTTTAGATCAACTGTGTTTCCGAAATTCGGCACCTTTGGTAGCTTGTTTATCTGAGTATCTTACATTCCGCCAAATAGTTCTGAAGACTTATATACACTCCATATCAATAACATTTTACATATCTATGAAAATCATGAAGATGACCACTTTTGCATACTCGGTGATTTTAACTTAAATAAGATCGTTTGGTCTGACCTGCTTATGAACGGTGTCTTAACTGCCTCTAATGCTAGCCTTCCACAATGAGATCCATGTTCTAGATAGTCTTTCCAGCATTAATCTATCCCAAATTAATTATATTCCCAACATGCTTGGTAACTTCCTTGATCTTTTATTCATTGATGAGAACTTGATCTTTCAGTTACAAGAGTGTAATTTCCTTATCTGTAAATCTCATATGCACCATGTGCCGCTCTTTGTATCCCTTCAGTTTTGTACATTTCCTACAATTACACAATCAATAAGGGGTGCTGCTATCTCTAGGCCGATGCTAAGCAGTGACGTGAATTCACATCAATAATTGAATCATTATGTATCTACATAAACGAAAAATTGCGTCTACACATATGTACCATGTACGTATACGAGCAGCGGAGAGTCAATGCACAAACACATGCATATATCGGAGATACTCCTGAAAGTATGCAATGAGAGAAGCTATAAAATCGTGCAATTGTAGTTACAGCTGAGAAGTTTGAGAGCTGATAGCAACTAGTAGATCCTGGAAGCGCCTAGAAGATGCGAACGTTGAAATCAGAGAGTATAAAAGGCAGCAAATGTGAAGGCGCTGGAATTCATTTTGATTTGAGCTATCAAGCAGTTTCGATTAAGACGCTATCTAGCGAGCCATAGCAGTATTATTTTGAAAGTCAGTTTTCATTTGAGCTATCAATCAGTTTGGTTATTAAGCCAGCTAGTTGCAAAGTATAAGTGTTATTGTGAAGTACTTTAATAAAGGCCATTTTTCCATTATTCAGTATTGGAGTTATTTATTCAACAGTTTAGGGATTCGAACTTATCCGTAGGGCAAATAAGAGGGTTTGCAAGTAAATTCGTTACAATTGGTGTCAGAAGAGGAATTGTTGAATAAATTCCAGAGTACAACAAGGACATGGCAAAGTTCAGTGAATTGAAGATCCAGCAACTAAAGAAGGAGTTGGAGAGCCGTGGATTGAATACAAGCGGCGTTAAACTCGAACTTCAGGCACGGCTACGAGAGGCAATGGAAGCAGAACGAATTGATGTGGACGAGTATGCCTTTTATCCTGATGGGGACGAGACAACAACAAAAATTTAAGAGAAAAACGAAACGTCGCAGACAGTTACGAGCACAGACTTCAACATGATTTTGGCTGCAATATCTGCTCAAACATCGACAATGTCATTCAACTAGAAGCACAGAAAACGTATATGTCATCTCAACTAGAAGAACAGAAAACGTATATGTCATTTCAACTAGAAGAACAGAAAACGTATATGTCATCACAGATGGAATCTCAAGAGACACGATTAGCATCGAAGATTGAAGCACAAGAAACGCGTATGTCAGAAATGTCGACACAGATAACATCCAAGATGGAAACACACCTCGAAGAACAGAAATGACGTCGCAAGTGTCATCTCAACCGGAAGACCAAAAGACATATATGGCTCCTCAATTGGAAGCGCAAGACGCACGTATATCTGAAATGGCGGCAGAAATTTTGGAACAGGTATCATCAAAACTGGAAGCGCACGATGCAAAAATGGCTCAATCTCAGGCAGAAGTAGATGATTTAAAAGGTCGTATGGAGCAGTTACAACTAAATCGCCCAGCTGTTTCAGCAAGCAATCCAAAGGTAAAAACACCATCCTTTGACGGTTCTGTTCCTTTCCAGGTGTTTAAGATTCAGTTTGAGAAGACCGCAGCAGTGAACAACTGGAATGCTGAAGATAAAGTTGCTGCACTGTTCATGGCGTTGAAAGGGCCTGTAGCTGAGATTTTACAAACCATTCCAGAGGGCGAACGGAACTGTTATGAAGCGTTGAAAGGGCCTGCAGCTGAGATTTTACAAACCATTCCAGAGGGCGAACGGAACTGTTATGAAGCATTGATGGGCGCTCTAGAGAGACGATACGGAACTGAGCATAGGATACAGATATACCAAATGGAGTTGCTGAACCGCTTCCAGAGGCCTGGTGAAACATTCCAAGAGTTTGCGTCGGATATTGAAACGCTAGCACATTTAGCGAATGCGGACGCAACCGTGGAATACACTGAAAGGGTAAAGATTTAGAGCTTTATAAATGGCATACGGGACGTCGAAACAAAGCGAGCTACATACGCAAACCAAAAGCCAACATTCGCAGAAACGGTGTCACAAGCTCTGATTCAGGAAACAGCGTCGCTTCTGTGTAAGCCAGTTTTCAAAGCACGCCGTGTGGAAGTAGAAAGGCCAGAGTGGGTAGACGCAATATTGGAGGCGCTGAAAGGATCGCAAAAGCGGAGTGAAAAAGTTATCAAATGCTTCAAATGCGGGAAGTCCGGTCACATTGCACGTCATTGCGATCTTGGTCCTAATAGTTCCAACAATGTGGGTGGCCGTAAACGCTAAGCTGGAGGAGATGAGCAAGAGCAAGTAAGAGGTAGAGATCGAGAGCTAGATCCGGCTATTCAATGTCCTGTGATATCTGTGTTGCAAATTGGTAGAAAATTGAGCAGTCTTACCGTCAGAGGGAATGTGGATGGTAAAGAACGTGTACTGACTGTAGATACGGGCGCATCTCATTCCTTGATCCGATCTGACTTGGTCAACAGGAGAATAAAACCGTTACCTGGAGCAAGGTTGCATACGGTCATTGGCGTGTATAACCAAGGTCAGATAGAAGTGATATGTGAAGTCTTGATTGGAAAGGTCACGGTTCTACACAAATTCGTTGTGGCGAAGATCGTTGAAGAAGTCATATTGGGAGTGGACTTCTTGGTTGACCATGACATCAAGATCGATATGCAGAGAAGGGTGATGCGTTATGAGAACCAGGATATACCACTTAACTTCAAGTTGGAGAGAGGGTTCAGTAGTAATCGAGTAATGGTGGAGAAGACTCGACAAAGGCCACGAAAGTCAAAAGAAAAGGTTGATGGATCGAATAAAGCGAAATTAAAAGTACCTGCGAAAGAAAGACCGGCATCGACAAACCCTAGTGGACGCACTAAAACAACTGAAAGAATTTTTCAGAAAGAATGCAAGGGTGGTTTCAAGCCAGCGCGCACTACTCTTGTGAAACGTCCAGACGATAATGATGATGCAAAGTCAATCCGTCAAGTGCAAGCTCTGCGAAGAAGTTCATTGACTAAACAACTGAGTGCGAGGGAACCATCAAGAATAATGAGTAGTAAGATGAAACGCAGGTACAATGAGAACAACAATTCGTAAGGTTTCTTGGAGGGAGATTTGGTACTGTTAAACAACCCTCATCCATCCAAGATTCGGTGCAGTGGGGAAGGCCCCTACAAAGTTGTGAAGAAGATCAGTGATACCATCTACCGCATATAAACCACTGGGAAACCACGGAGTAGAAAAGTGGTACATCTGGAGATGCTAGCGACGTTTAGATCTGGAGATTTGTCTGATCGGGACGATCAGACTTAGGTGGAGAGCAGTGTTACGAATATTAGCAAAACTAAGGGGTGCTGCTATCTCTAGGCCGATGCTAAGCAGTGACGTGAATTCACATCAATAATTCAATCATTATGTATCTACATAAAGGAAACAATAATTACGTCTACACATATGTACCATGTACGTATACGAGCAGCGGAGAGTCAATTCACAAACACATGCATATATCAGAGATACTCCTGAAAGTATGCAATGAGAGAAGCTATAAAATCGTGCAATTGTAGTTACAGCTGAGAAGTTTGAGAGCTGATGGCAACTAATAGATTCTGGAAGCGCCTAGAAGATGCGAACTTTGAAATCAGAGAGTATAAAAGGCAGCAAATGTAGAGGCGCTGGAATTCAGTTTGATTTGAGCTATCAAGCAGTTTCGATTAAGACGCTATCTACCGAGCCATAGCATTATTATTTTGAAAGTCAGTTTTCATTTGAGCTATCAATCAGTTTGGTTATTAAGCCAGCTAGTTGGAAAGTATAAGTGTTATTGTGAAGTACTTTAATAAAGGCCATTTTTCCATTATTCAATATTGGAGTTATTTATTCAACAGTTAGTGATTCGAACTTAGCAGAAGGGAAATAAGAGGGTTTGCAAGTAAATTCGTTACAATATTATAAACCTTTTATATCCACAAACGATTTTAGCTTCAGAGAATTAAAGAATTCATTGAACTTGATAAAACTCTTTATAACAATTATATATCTCGCTATGAGGATGAGTTAAAGTCCAATCCCAAAGCATTCTGGAACTTCATCCTGTCTAAGAAAGGATGCTCGAATATCCCTAGCTGTATGACTCTGGATGGTCTTTCCTCCTCTTCTCTGCATGACAGCGTAATTCTCTTTGCTGATTTTTTGAAGTCCAATTTTGTAAGTAATGCTTGCGTTGGCACTTATATTACCTCCGGAGTACCGATTATCTTGGTTCGCATAGCGTTTTTTTTTGCGCATTTTGCATCACTTACTTAGATATACAGAATGGTATCTCTGCTTTAAAACTGTCTTATAAAAATAATTCCGATAGCCCCACCTCTTTTTTTCTTAAGAAATGCTGCTCATCCCTAGCTTTCCCTTTATCTCAGATAATTAACCTTTCCCTTTCCTCCGGTAGTTTCATCGTCAAATGGAAGGTGAGCTCAATTACACGCATCCACAAACCTGGTAACAAGAATGATGTCAGAAATTACCGTCCAATCTCAAATTTAATCACCTTCTCAAAACTTTTTGAAAAGGTGGTAAAAGATAAGTTATTCTTCGCAGTTAAAGAAATTATTGATCCTAACCAACATGGTTTTGTCTGTGGTCGTTCCACCGTAACCAATCTTGCGGTTTTTTCAGAGTACTGTTTATCGGCCTTTAAGAGTGGATCTCAGGTGGATAACATTTACACCGATTTCTCTAAAGCCTTCGATACAGTCTCTCGTGATATTTTATTACACAAGCTTGAGCTCCTTGGTTTCCATTCAGTCTTTCTTCTGTGGTTGCGATCCTCCCTCACGAACAGAACAACGTTTGTGGAAATCGCTGGTACTGCGCCTTGCTCTTTTGTGTGCGGAGTACCGCAGGGTAGTATTCCAGGTCCGCTTCTTTTTGTTCTGCTTATCAATGATATCCGGTCCTGCTTTAATCACTGGCAATTTCTTCTCTATGATGATGACTTAAAATTGTATTCTAGAGTTACCTGCATGGCTGACGCGCTTCGGCTACAAAATAAACTCAACAATCTTACTGATTGGAGTCTCAAAAACAAGCTGTTGCTTAACGTAAAAAAACGCTTTCATTTAACCTTGTCGCGTACGCGTAATCGTATAAATTCAAGTTACTCGATTCTTAACACTCAACTCTCCTCAATTGAGGTATTTTCTGTTTGACTCAGGTTTTACCGTTGTCAGTCATGTGAATACAGTTATCCCTAAGGTCTTTTCGAATTTGGGTTTTTGAAGCGTTATGCGAAAGACTTTAAAGATCCCTATACAAGAAAATCCCTTTTTACTTGTCTTGCCCGGTCTAAGTTGGAGTACGCTTCAATTATCTGGGACCCATTATATAGTTCTCATTCGGACAGAATCGAGCATGTACAACGTAGCTTTACTCGCTTTTCTCTCTATCCACTTCATTTCGTCGTTCCCTTTCCATCCTATACTGCACGGTGTTTGCTCATAAACTTGAAATCTCTCTCTAGTAAGCGCACAATCCATTCGATAATGTTCATTTTCGACATTGTTAATAGCTGAATTGATTGCGTGAATCTGCTCGATCAACTTTGCTTCAATGTCCCAAATGGCATCCTACGTTCCCACCACCCTTTCCATCTTACTACAGTTAAATCTAATTACCACTAACTCGCGCCCATTACTAGGGCTGTCAGTGAAATTAACAATATTTACAAACTGCTTGATCTCGATTTCGCAATGCCGAGATCCCAGTTCGTCTATAAGATTACTTCATTTTATTCCTAGTACTCAATTCCAGCCTATTTAGTCAGTAAGTAATTTCCTGTACATTTCTAGTCTGTAAATATTGTTATCATAGACCGAATAAAGAATAATAATAATAATAATGAAATGACCCCGACGGGTTCCCGGAAGGATCCTGAAAACCATATAGGAATTATGCCGGAAAATACCCCAAACTATCCCAAAATAGCCCCGAAGAAGTCCCGAAATGACCCCGACGGGATCCCGGACGAATCCCGAAAACCATCCAGATATGATGCCGGAAAGGTCCTCAAATGATCCCCTAATAGTCCCGAAATTACCCTGATTGGATCCCGGACGGATCCCGAAAATTATCCAGAAATGATGCCGGAAAGGTCCCCAAATGATCCCCTAATAGTCCCGAAATTACCTTGATGGGACCTCGGATGGATCCCGAAAACTATCCAGAAATGATGCCGAAGGGGTTCCCAAATGATCCCCTATTAGTCGCGAAAAAGTCCCAAGATGACCCCGACGGGATTCCGAACGGATCCCCAAAACCATCTAGAACTGATGCCGGAAGGTACCCCAAATGATGCCGAAATGACCCGACGGGATCCCGGACTGATCCCGAAAACCATCCAGAAATGATGCCGGAAGGGACCTCAAATGATCCCGAAAACCATCCAGAAATGATGCCGGAAGAGACCCCAAACTATCGCTAATAAGTCCCGAAATGGCCCCGACGGGATCCCGAACGGATACCGACAAACATCCAGAAATGATGCCGGTAAGTATCTACCCCAAAATGATCCCGAAACAGTCCCGAAATTACCCCGTCGGGATCCCGGACACATGCCGAAAACTAGCCAACTATGATGCCGGAAAGGTCCTCAAATGTATCCGAACAAGTCCTGAAATGACCCCGACGGGATCCCGAACGGATACCGAAAACCATCCAGAAATAATGCCGGAAAGGTCTTCAAATTATCACTTAAAAGTCCCGAAATGACCCTGACGGGATCACGTACGGATCCCGAAAACCATCTAGAACTGATGCAAAAAGGTACTCCAAATGATGCCGAAATGACCCCGACGGGATCCCGGAAGGATCCCGAAAACCATCCAGAAATGATGCCGGAAGGGACCCCAAATGATCCCGAAAAAGTCCCGAATTGACCCCGACGGGATCCCGAACAGATACTGAAAACCATCCAGAAATGAGGCCGGAAGGGAACCCAAATGATCCCGAAATTATTCCGACGGGATCCTGAAAAAGTCCCGAAATGATCCCGACAAGATACCTGACGGATACCGCAAACCATCCAGAAATGATGCCGGAAGGTACCCCAAATGATCCTGAAACAGTCGCGAAATTACCGCCGGACGAATCCCGAAAACTATCCAGAAATGATGCCGGAAAGGTCCCCAAATAATCCCCTAATAGTCCCGAAATGATCCCGACGGGATCCCGTACGGATCCCTAGATCTATCTAGAGATGATGCCGGAAGGTACCCCAAATGATCCCGAAATGACCCCGACGGGGTCCCGGTCGGATCCCGAAAACCGTCCAGAAATGATGCCGAAAGGGTCCCAAATGATCCCGTATTAGTCGAGAAAAAAACCAAAAATACCACGACGGAATGCCGGACGGGTCCCGAAACTCATTGTAATGACACCCTAAGTTCAAACTCACCACATTAAACACGCATCAGCTGGTGTCGCTCGCACGGGCTAATGCAACCCGGCGCGTGACTGGCTCGGCCATTAGATTTCCGGAGAAAAAACAGATACCTGCTGATTGTGCTTTTGTCAAGTTAATAAAATTTAAAAGAAGATAGAATTTAATCAGAATATATTATTAATAAAGCTACTACAACATTAGTGGTGTTCATAGATACATAAATACAAATGTTTATTGTCTCTGTAAATTCAATACAAACTTACCTACATAAATGTAACTGCGACAAATGCAAAGAAGCTAAATATATATACAACATATCGCATGTCGAGTGCGATACATCAACTGTAATAACCAGATTTTATTTTTGGGCAAACGTTTGGGATGTCTTCTGAAGTACTGGAGGTAAATTACACAACTTGATATAAACATATTGTACATGGCGACCGTGCGGCGCGGAGCACCTAAAAAGGGGCATCCATACACGTGGACGTGGGCGCAGAAAAACGCCATTTTCTTTTTCATATAACGGGCAGGAAAAGCACGCCACACACACACACACTTACATTCACGCTTTAGTGCTTTAGTGCTGAATACTTTAATAAGCACCTAATAAGCACCTTTGTCAAACCTGTTAATTTACAAACTTAAATCTACATACATTTGCTTAAATTAATGTGAACTTAAAACTACATTAGCTTAAATTAAGTGACTAATACTACGTTAACTCAATGCTAACTCAACACCTTTCGATTATATAAATATTTTGCGCGAAGAAGGAAAAAAAGGTCCCCTTTTGTTAACTAAAGTTAGAGTTAAAAAAATGGTTAATCAAAACTACTTTACTATAACTACTTTTGGTTAAAAATACTACTAATTTTGTTGAAATTATTTTCTCAACATATTTCACATTTACAACTATACTTGCCTAAAGCTACTTTTTCTTAAAGTTATTGTTGAAACTACTTTGCCTAAAACCACTCTTACAACCACAATTTTTCTTTTCAAATTAGTACTAACTACTTCTGCTTAAAACTAGTGTTAAAATTACATTTGTTTTACATAATTGGTAAAATGCTAAATGGGAAATATTGCATAAACATTAAACACATCTATTCGGACATACTACACTTGTTTTGCTTGCATGTGTACAGTTATTATTACACACGTATATTTTCTTTTGCATGTGAACTTTACAGGTTATGTATGTTATAAAGTGATTTAAAGTGAATCCAAAAGTTTGATTTTTGCAAACGGTATTTCCCTAAACTTCTAACGTAGGGAATACATTTTTTTTCAAATTTTCGAACATTTTTGAACAATTTCCACACATATTTCCTTGGGTAATTCCATACATATTTCCTTTTGTTTCTGAATTCAGTATAGGGTGTCTCAATAAGTGATTTTTCACACGTGCGTTTTCGTAAGGTTGAGCTGTAATGACAGATTTCGAAAAGGAACTTAAAGAAAAGAGGCTTAGAGTTTTTTAAAATAACTAAACGAATTTTACAAAATCGACCATTGTCGACAAATGTAAATAAATTAAAAGAATACAAGGTTTCTCTTATTGTCGCATACAACGATATCGTGTCGTATATATATGCTCATAATTCAGAGTGTAACCTTAAGGAAGCTCAAGTAAAGTTATGACGTTGCAAAGGACAACTAACTAAATGGTTTTCTCGATTAAATTGTGAAATCAAAGTTCCAATAGAACCATTAGGTATTATTTGTAAAGACGATTCAGACGAAGAATTTTTCGATGACGAATCTGAAAATTAAGGTACCTTTGATCCTAAAGGAAATATAGGTTTGTGAATGTTCAAAGATTCATTACCGGTTTGCGAAAATCCGTCAACTTCTCATTCACCTAATTTTTGTTTCGGTCGTGAGCAACTTTTTGAAATGGCTACCTTAGAACAAAAGAAAAGTTTCGTTGGCTTTGCGCTTCAAAAATACCCCAAACTTATAGTGGAGATCCACTTTCTTTAGAATCATATATAGACAAAATTGATTTTATTGAGGGTTTCAGTGACGAAACTTTAACAGATACTTTTATTTCTTTTATGAAATGGAAACTCGAGGGTAAAGCCCGCGAGGCCATACCTACTAAAATTCGTTCTGTTAATGATATAAAAACAGCACTACGAAATGTTATAAAACCAGACAACTCGAAGGTTGTGGCTGGAAGAAGCGCGGCGTTACAAGTAAATAACAACAACTATACTGATTTTGCTAGACGTATTAAGGAATTGGCGGACTCGTTGTAGCGTTCATTAATTATTGAGGATATAACCCACGCCAAAGCGCATGAAATGGCGGTTGAGCAAACTGTAAACGTTTCCCGGTTGAACGCAAAGTCAAGCCTTGTTAAGTCAATTCTCGCTTCTACTTCGTTTACCGATTCCAAAGACATCGTAACAGAATTAATAGTTGGACAGTATAACGAAGTTAAGGAACGCCAAGTACTTGCTTTCAGGTCTCGCGGTAACAGCAATTTTTGAAATTTTCAAAGTGGCAATCGGGGTCGTAATTTTTCCACTTTAATGGTTACAGGCAAAATTTCAATAACGTTTACAATTCAAATCGTGGCAATCAACGCCAAAATTTTCTTTCCTTAAACGGTAACCGGTATCAGGGTAACAACAACAACAATAATAGTAATAATAACGATCGCGCGAATAATGCGAATCGAAGAACTTTCACTTTTAGGAGTAGTAACAACGCAAATGTGCGTGCTTTAAACGCTCCTGCCCTCAGGAGCGAACACTGGGGGAGCACGAGATTTACGATTAACCGATTCTTCTAAAAATTTGTATACAAAAAACATTTACTGTTTAAATATTAATTTGTCAGACTTTATCCAATTAAACATAACCGGATCTAACAAATGTTGCACCTTTTTGACGACACGCAAGCCGACATTTCATTAATTAAAATCTCATGCATTAACAAAAATTTATCCATCAATGATAATGATATAATTACTATTACGGGAGTTACTTCAGATCTGGTCCCTGCTTTGGGAACGTTTACAACAAATTTACATTTTTTAAATTTTTTTATTAAGCATACGTTACATGTGGTAAATGACGATTTCAATATTCCGTCGGACGGCATATTAGGTAAAGACTTTTTGAAACAAAACCAATGCGAAATCAGCTACGCGACAAATAGTATTTCCTTTTTGGATAAAAGGCAAACAAGTCTCACTTCCAATTCTACACGGTACGGAAAGTGACTCTTGTGTTATTCCGCCAAGGTGACTTAGAAAAATCACCAGAACCACTGTTCGTGGACTCACAAGAAATAGGCGAATGCGTCTTTACAGCAAGATGCATCATCGATACCGAAAATCCTATCGTAAAAGTTATAAATACCACAAATACAATTAAATACATGAAAAGTTGCAACATTCGTACAGAAAAACTATCTAAATATAACGTTTACAAAATCAAAAAAACAGACAATTGGACTAATCGTGTTAGCGAAATAAAACTAGTAATTTGCTTGATTTGTGCTTAGAGTATTCGGATATTTTTGTGTTAAATAATGAAAAAATGAGACAAAACAATTTCTACGAACAAATACTCCGACTTTCAGACACAACGCCAGTGTACATCAAAAATTATCGCCTTCCACACTCTGAGCGCGAAGAAATAAACAACCAAGTTAGTAACTTATTGCAAAATGATTTAATCGAAGAAGCTTTTCAAACTACAATAGTCCCTTTATAATTGTGCCAAAGAAAGATATAAACGGCGAAAAAGCGTATAGAATGTGCGTAGATTTTCGCGCAATAAAAAAAAAAACTAATAGCCGACAAATTTCCGCTCGCTCGAGTAGATGATATTATTGAGAATCTTGGCCGTGCAAAATATTTTCCAACGCTTGACCACTTTTCTGGTTTCCACCAAATACCTCTTCATCCCGACTGACGCGACATAACCTCGTTTAGCACTGACCATGGATCATTTAGATGGAACGTATTACCTTTCGGGTTAAACGTTGCACCGAAGTCTTTTGAAAGAATGATGACGATTGCTTTTTCAGGCATTCCTCCTAACGTAGCTTTTTTGTATGTGGATGACATTATAGTGATTGGATGTAGCGAAGAACATCACATTAAAAATTTGTCTCAAGTCTTCAGCACATGTAGGAAGTTTAACCTTAAATTAAATCCTAATAAATGTCATTTTCTTAGACCAGAAGTAACCTTTTTGGGCACGAATTAATAAATATACAAAACCAACCGACAAAGACGCTGTGCCACGCTTTGTAGCGTTTGTGAATTACTATCGAAGGTTTATACCTAAGTTTGCTTCTCTGGCAGCACCTTTAAACCGCTTGAATAGGAAAAAGGTAGACTTTAATTGGGACAGTGCTTGTGAAAACGCATTACAATCATTAAAATCCGCTTTAACTCACGACAGCTACTACAATATCCAGATTTCAAAAAACAGTTTATAATTACGGACGATGCATCCAAGGCAGGTTGTGGTGCTATACTGAGTCAGTTTAATGAAGATAACGATTTATCCATTTCTTTTGCGTCTAAATCATTCAATAAGGCGGAGCAAAAGAAACCATTTATTGAGTTAGAGTTATTAGCGATATATTTTGCGATAAAGCAATTTAGACCATATATTTATGGAACCAACTTTCTCGTAAAATCAGATCATAAACCCTTGGTTTATTTGTTTAATATGAAGGATCCGACCTCAAAATTAGCAAGGAAACGTCTCGAACTAGCCGAGTACAACTTCACAATAGAGTATATCAAAGGAAAAAGTAATGTTGGTGCTGACGCACTCTCACGCATCTCATTTGGCGAAATAAAGGACTCGACTAAACAAATTCTTGCGGTAAAAACACGGTCTATGTCAAAACAACAATCTGATACAAATTTACAAACTATTTCTAACGACTCGGACAACACGATACAGACAGTCACGGTTTATGACAAATTTTCATTTAAATTTTCTAACAAAATTCCACGTATTAGATCCACAATTTTCTATGATGAGAAAACTAAAATTTCAAAATTACAAATTCACGCGCATATAAAACATAAAAAATGTTAACTAGTTAATACTGAGATTGCTAACGAAATAAGAAATCTAGATGAGTTGCCGAGGTTACAATTCGAAGCCGACAATCACGGTATTAATAAGATAGAATGGCCAAAACACGATTTATATTTCAAATATTGTACTATTTTAAAGTTAAAACAAAATAGAAACAAAATATTAAAGACGTTAGAGATAATACTGACCGACCCTGTAGAGATCATAAAAACGGAAGACAAAACACTCAAAATTATGAAAATTTATCACAACGATGCCATCTCAGGTGGACATTGTGGTGTTAAAAAGCTGTACGCAAAAGTTCGTACTAAATTTTATTGGAATAGCATGACCCGAGACATCGCGAAATTTGTGAAAAATTGCCAACACTTCTTATTAAACAAAGTTAAACTAAAAACTAAAGAAAAGCTAGTGTTAACACCAACGCCTTGTAAATCTTTTGAAATAGTAATCATTGATACAATAGGACTGTCGGCAGAATCGAAATATGGTAACAGGTTCGTTGTTAGCATAATTTGCGATTTAACAAAGTACTTAGTAACAGTAGCGGTTCCGGATAAAAGTTCGAAAACAATAACTTCTGCAGTTTTCGAGTATTTTATTCTAACATATGGTCCAATGAATTCTATCAGATCTGATCTAGGCACGGAATATAAAAACGAATTGTTCTCAGAGCTGACAAAACTTTAAAAATCAAACACGATTTTTCCACAGCGCATTATCATGAGACGCTAGGTTCAATCGAACGAAACCATCGAGTATTTAACGAATACTTGCGTCCATATCTTAATGATACCTTGTCAGACTGGGCCACTTACTTGAAGTATTTCACGTTCTTTGAAAATACCACTTCGAATACAGTTTTCGATAATGAATTTACAACTTTCGAATTAGTATTCGGTAAAAAACCCATTTTACCTAGTGAACTTCAAAAAGCAAAAATATATCCAATTTATGCTGTAGAGAATTACGTGACAGAGGTGAAATGCCGCATGCAAAAATCGCACATATTGGCACAAGAACTTTTGAACAAACATAAATTTCGAAATAAATATTATTATGACAAACATGCCTGTCCGCCAACGATTAGGTTCTAATACAAAAAGAACCACGCGATAAACATGCAAGTATATATCAGGGTCCGTATGTAGTTAAAGAAATAGATGGGGCGAATGTAAAAGTTTTTGATACAGAAAAGGAAAAATTAAAAACTGTTCACAAAAATCGGGTACAAAAGGTACAATAAATAACTTTAGGCGACTCCCCTTTATTTACAAATACAAAATTTACAAATATAGAATTGTAATACATAAATAGTAACTAGCTTGCTAGTATGAAACGCATTTCTATGCCAAATAAACAAAAAATAAAACAAACACTTGAGATGTATCAAATTTATAAATAAATATAAGATGTAAACATACGACTTAATAGCTAAAAGTTAAACCATAAGCATATGTGATTTAATGATGAATTATATAAATCCAGAAAGCTGAAATTCTAAAAAAAATTATATTATTTATATAAAAGTAAATTTGCATCTAAAATTTTTCTTATACAAAAATAATCATAATAAGTTTTGCTTCAAATTTAAACAAAAAAAAACGGAAAAATGCTTAGATACGTAACTAATAAGAAAAACACGAATACTCATATTTATATACTTATCTTCAAATATGCCAACTGGCATAACAAAAACTCCTAGTTTCAAAACATGAGATAAATATATTAAGCATTTAAGATAAATGAAATTGTAACCAAACGAAAAAAAACAAAAACAAGACTATATTATAAGTTAACAATACTTTAAACTTTACAAAAAAATTCTTTAACTAATAGTACAAAACTCATTAAAAACAAAAACAAAATTAACTGAATTCTTTTATCAACATTTTATACATATATCATATAAATAGTATTTGCATATTGCAATGCAAAGAAAATTTTCAATAACATTGTATAAATAAATATAATTATCTTTAATTAAAACTATTTAACATATTAAACATTAAATAAGTTCAATAACATTGTATAGATAAATTTAATTTTCATTAATTGAAATTATTTTACATATTAAATAAGTGCATAAAAATTTTTATTAATTTGAACATAGGCTGATGTATGTTACATTCATATAACATATTTTACATTAAATAATTTCGGGTAAGAAGAAGCCAGCAGAATTGATCACCTTGCCGACTTCTCCTTCCCAAAGGAGGGTGATGTAATGCCACCCTAAGTTCAAACTCACCACAGTAATATTTAAAATAAGTAAAGAGAAACGCCGATGTGTAGCGTAAGAATATTATTGACTTTATTGGAGAAATGCATTTTTTTTTCATACCAAATTTCTTATCTTACATATAAATAATTACACTAACACAAACTAAAAGTATCCACATTCCTAATGCCTGTATGCTGAATCAGCATATTATTACATTGACCTATAATGTAATGTCATTATTTTGGCAGTCACATTGACGAGCCGACAATATCGATCAGTCACGCTAATCGATACGTGTGTTCGTCAGTGTGACGCGTTAACAATTAGGGTTGACAAACGTAAACAGATATGTGCCATCTGTGTCGGTATGTTTGTATGATTTTTAACTCAAGCTGGGTTCAGAATAATTTATTTGGGTCGCTGTGTGTGGTCGATACTTGTATAAGTTTTACCGTTTCATGGTAATCCATTAAAAGTCATTTGCAATTTAGAGTTTATTACAATAATACGTTTTATTCATTGTCATGCCAAAAACTAACTGAACTTACATTCTAAAGTGCCTACTTAAAAACCCTGCACCTTAGTCTTGAAGGCAGCCAAAGCAACACAGACGCTTGCGTTCTTAATCGCTGCCAGCGTTGAGCTGCACCTGCTAGCGTGAGAATGGATATTCGCTGACACAGGCCAAATTGCTGTTTCATAGTACTGCTCATGTTATACAATCGTTGTGGCTTATCCGTCAGCGTGAGAATGGATATTCGCTGACACAGGCCATGCGCGGACAGAATTATTGAGAAGCATTCGCTTGTGTTAACTGATATTCGCTGATACAGGCCATGCGCGCAAATTGTTGTTTCATAGCACTGCTCATGTTACGCAATCGTTGTGGCTATCCGTCAGCGTGAGAATGGATATTCGCTGACACAGGCCATGCGCGGACAGAATTATTGAGAAGCATTAGCTTGTGTTAACTCCTCCCCTTCTAAGTGAAGGCCGTCCACGGACTTCTTAAAGTTATCAATGACATGCTGAAGGTCTTGGCATTGGCGTCTTTTCCTTCTCCTCTGCCATATTTTAACTAGAGTGTAACAAACGATAATCAATATAATGCTAGCGAAGCCTGATATTGTTGGCCCCGTCATAGTTCTTGATTCAATTTTTGCGATAAAGCGCAGATTTTCCATACTTATCCTGTGAAGGTATGGAAGACTCAATACTTCTTGATGGTTGGTGATATTAAGGAGAACGGTCGCAGCTGGCCCTGGTAATTTCTTTAACATGCCGTTTCGGTTTACAAAGTTAGATCCGTTAACGTAAACTTCATCGTCGAAGGAAAGTAAATAAGTTCCCCTTATTGTTTTTTCGGAGTCTTCGCCAGTTTTAATCAAAGCGGTGTTATCGTTTATAATGATAATGCCATCGTCAACCACAGTAATAGGTTCAAGGTTGCTAGGGCAAGTACTGCAGTGAGCAACATTATTCGAATACAGCTGTTGTGCGCATGTGGGATGCTGCAATCTTTTGCAAAAAGTTGTTGTGAGTGTTGTGTTGCAGTTCCCAATCGCCAAATTTTGATTCCCACAGTCAGCAACGTTGTTGTTGTTCCCAAGGTGCAGGATAGTTCCATTGTGTTGAACAGGGAAAATAATAATTTTCTTACAAACTAATGTAGGTTTAGGATACTTTATTATGAAATGCAGAAGGCTCCCATCTAAAAGGGCTTTGATATATGATACCTCCATTAGGTCAGTAATTGTTGTATTTGTAGAGCGTGCCTCAAAAATATTTTTTACATCTTCCGAGTTTAGCATCAGGGGATTTATGATTCCTATCTTTGCAAGGGTTATGGTTGAAATTAAAGTCTCGATTTCGGTTATAAGGATTCTATTTCGCGCAAGCAGCGTTTCGTACAAATGATGAGTATCGATCTGTACAGCCTTTGCGTTTTTAATAATTTTGTTAACTGTTTCCGTTAGCTGGTTTAATTTTTCCTGTATCCTTGTGTTTATTTCTATCTGATGTCCCTCTGATTCTATTAGCTCTTGCTGCCGAAATTTTAAGTTTTCAGAGTCTTCGAAGTCGGGTGTTCCTGCAATCACCTTTAGAGCAGTACCTAAAATGTTAATACTACTAGCCTGTCTATGGTGAATGTCCAGTGTTGTTAAAAGAACTTTTATGTGTGAAATGTCTGAGTCGAGTAGCATTCTCATATGGGATAAGGGGAAATGCGTTGTTAGTCCTTTCGTTTCTTCTGCTATTTCTTTATATACCGTAAGATTGGTGCTATGCTTAAGATAGCCGAAGTGTGTCCAAACTATTACGTCGCCATCCTGGATCGGTATATAATCGGAAGTCGAGTAGTCCGTCAATTTTGCTATTGCCGTTTGGATGGAGAGCATCATAATGGGGATCCTGAAAGATGGGGGAAAATAACCTTCTTTTAATTTACCTTATAATATTGAAAGATATTCCACGGTTTTCATCTCAGGTTGTCCTTATGGACCACCCTCCCTTTTATGAGAACCGTGGTTCCTAGATCTGCCTCAATCCTTTCTTCGACATATAAAGGGGACAGTTTATTTCCCAGTCGTCTATTCGTCTTTACTAGTACGCGTTCCCCTACGTCGAACACCCTATTCTGTCTGGAAGGATTATTTCTTTCCAATTGTGCTTGTTGTGCTTTCGTTATTTTCATGGTTATCTCATTTTTCATGTCGGTTGGTGTAGCGTGAACTATATCAATCGGTTTTTCATTGGTCACTGAATGAATCGTTCGGTTGTATTCAATTGTTGCCAGTAATATAAGGTCTGTCGTCTCGCAGATTTTTCTGTCCAATTTCAGACATCTGGCTATCTCCAAAAGTGTACTATGGAGGCGTTCAACCTGCCCATTCGAGGTGCTATGAAGAGGTCGCGCGTTGACGATGTCAACATTGAAGCTATTTTTTAGTAACGAGGTTATCGTTTCAGAATTTAAAGAGGCCTCGTTATCACAATAAACAGTCTTTGTCCCTGGGAATATATTCATTAGTTGAATAATTGGGTATTTTATATCTGAGATTGTTCGAGATGGTATAGGCTGTACCACAGCAAATTTCGAAAACTTGTCGAGACATGTCAAAAAGTATTTTTTATCTGTTGAGAATATGTCAATGTGCAAAATTTCTCCGGTATAGGATGGGACCGGTGTTACACCATACTCCTGCTTTCGTGGGTGCCTATCGTATTTGGCCTTACTGCAGATCTTACAATTCGCGACCACTTCGTTTGCCAGTTTGGTAATTTTTGGGAAGTAATAATCACGAAGCATTTGCTTGACATTCTCCTGGGCAGCTCTGTGAGCTCGATTATGTTCGGCAAGAACAATCTCCCTCTGTTCGTCTTTATTTACAATGTCGGTCACCATATTTTTACAGTGCCAGAACTTTGTTGCCGGCAAGCACCTTATAAGTTCATGTTGTATGCTGGCCAGTATTGGCAAAGCGCAATGTATGGCGTTTACCACATTTGGGTTCACAGCTGTTTTAATTTCTTCAATGAGATTATCTTTATTTATGAATTGAATAACATGACGAGTTTTCTCGCCGAAATATATAAAATTCCGTTTTAGGTTCAAGTTGGCTTCCTCCAAAACAATTTGGTTTCGGAAACAATTTAGCGGTTTTTCGGATGCTTCCACCGTATAAGATAGCGATATTTCGCTATGAACTGCAGCTAAATCTGATTGACCTTCCTCTTCTAGAGTGTGGATGTTCTGTCGTGACAGAGCATCGGCAACATGGTTTTCTCTACCGGGTTTGTAAAAGATTTGAGCGATGTGCTCGTCGATAAACGCTTTCCATCGTTTAGTTTTCGCATTTGGGTTTCGGTCTGAAACCGCAAATGTCAGTGGCTGATGATCTGTAAAAATATTTAAATTCTTTACGCCATAGAGATAATTTCTAAGACTTTTTAAGGCCCAGACTATCGCGAGTAGCTCGCGCTCGTTAGTTGCAAAGTTTTGTTCACGATCTTTCAGAGTTCGTGAAATAAAGGTAATTGGCTTACCGTCCCGTGAGAGCACTGCCCCCAAACCCAAAGACGAGGCATCCGTCGTTAGATCAAATGGCCTCCTGAAATCTGGGTAGAGTAACATGACGTCCTCTGATGTAAGGACCTCTTTTAATTTATTAAAAGCTTGTGATTGTTTTTCGTCTAATTCCACTTTTATTTTTTTTGATTGAGTGGCACTAACCTTGCCATTGTCTCCTTTCAGCATATCCGTTAGTGGTTTCGCTATTGAAGCGAAATCCTTTATAAAGCAACGGTAATAGCTTGCCAGACCCAGAAATGATCTAACGTTGAAAAGAGTGGAGGGTTTCTCATATTTGTGAATAGCATCTATCTTGCTAGGGCTTGTTTTAATGCCTCCTCTAGATACTACGAAGCCCAAGTATTCAACGTCCTCTTTAAAAAATTGCGATTTTTCGCGAGAAACCCTCATATTAGCCTCAAGTAACCTTTTTAAGACCCACTCAATATGTTCGACATGCTCCTCCTCGGTTTCTGAAAATATAATAACGTCATCGACGTAAACGTAGCAGTATTTCCCTAGTTGTTCCCTTAGTACGTCGTCGATTGCCCTTTGAAAAATGCTGGGTGCATTCTTCAGACCGAAGGGAAGCCTGCAGAACTCATATTTCCCATTACTTACTGAGAAAGCGGTCTTTTCCCTATCGGATTCCGCCAACGTTATTTGATGAAATCCTGATTTTAGGTCAAGCGTTGTAAAATACCTGGCCTTTCCTAGATTTGATAGTATAACCGTTACGTTCGGGATGGGATATTTGTCGTCGATAGTTTTTTTGTTCAGTTTTCTGAAGTCTATGACAAGTCGTTTTTTTACATTTCCTTGTGCGTCCGTTCCTTTTTTATCAACAACCCAGATTGGGTTGTTATATGGTGACCGAGACGGTCTGATGATACCGTTCTTCAGTAAATCGCGAATTTCAGTATTCACGAATTCTGCTACGCCCATAGGATAGGGGTATAGCTTGGAATAAACCGGATCGTCACTCTCGGTGCGAATAGTGGCGACTATGTTTGTGTTAAATGGGAGTGCCTCGTTGGGGTCAGAGAAAACTTTCAATAAATTTTTTACCATTCTTTGAAATTTCACCCTCACAATTTCAGGAACCTCTATGTCCTCTACTCGTGTGAAATTTACATTAGCACACTTTAAAAATTGTATACCCTCTGAACCAACATTGGTTATTATTTTTTTTGACTTTAAATCTATAGTCGTGTCTGCCTGCGTAAGCAAATCCAGACCTATTATTCCGTCGAACGTTGAAAGAGAAGGAAGAATAAAGAAGGTACTATTTATGTTAAAAAGGTTTATCGCGCATTTTTCTTTAATGTTAGTAAAACCATGAATTGATTTTACCAAGAAAGACTTTTCGACCGGTGTAATGTGCCTAAGGAATTTTAAGGGTTTTATATAATTTTTAGATGCACCCGTATCTATTAGTAATTTTATTTTCTTCCCTGCAACTATTCTTTCAATGAACGGTAGCAGGGAGTTCTGTCTAAAAAATTTATCTGGTCGGGATCGTTAAGGTCGCCCTCGATTGCTGATGTTTCCGCGTTTGCCACATCGCTATAGGTGGAATCTTCCAGATTAGAAGTGGAATTTCCGCTTGAAAGGCAGTTTATTCGTTGTTGCTTTGGTCCTGTAAATTTTCCAGAGCCATTGTTTGGTCTTTTACTGCCTGCGGATATTTTTGATTTGGATTACTTTGGTATCGATAAGAGCCAGTGTTTTCCTGCCTTGCAGTAGGTTGACGGAAGCGTTGTGACGTGTCGACATCCATCGGTTCTACCTTATCCAGTTTCTGGGGACTCTTGTTGTTGAAGTCCCAAGTTCTGTTAAAGTAAGGGTTTTTTGAGTGATACATATCGTTTGTTTGGTATCTTCCCCCTGTAACTTTCTCCCCAGATTGTGGTTTTGAGTCTAGCTTTTGTGTCTTATCTTCTAGGCTCCTGGCATAGGTGCTTGCGAATCGGTATCTCTCATGGTTCGATTCAACCTCCTGTGCCAGGGCTAAGGCCGAAGGCAGATCTTTAGGCCGGGCTGAGAATAGTACATCGCTAAGCGGTTTCTGGGTCCCTGATATAAATACGCGCAATGCGTCCAATCTGTATTTCTCATTAAGTGAAGCAGCTATTGACTTTTCGTAAGTCATTATGGTTTTGTTGGTCAGAAGCGTCAATTTCTTCTCTACTTCGTCGTAGTATTGGAGAAGAGATAAATTTCCCTGGCGGAGGGTTGACATTTCTTGCTCGATCAAGTAAATTGGTCGTTTATCGGAATAACTAAAGTCAAGGCGGTTAATTATCGCTTTGAAGTTCAAAACGGTGTTAAATGAGGACAAAACCATGTCGGCTGGACCCTTTACTTTATTTCTAATGATGGCGACAGCTTGGAAATGTTTGCTGCTGCCTTCGTATTCCTGAAAAACTTTGTAGGCGGTGTGTGCTGCCTGTCTCCATGATACGTAGTTTTCTTGTTTACCATCGAAATCTGGTAGAGATTTAACGATGTCAAGGGGTTCCTCACATTTGATACCTGGGACAATTTGTGCTTCAGAATATGTTTATGTGGGTGCACTAATGCTAACGTCGTTTAGACGCTGGTTTATGGTCGCCAGTCTCTGTTCGAAACTTTCTCTTTGCACTGAAAGTGCATGAGCCACTGCAGTGTCGACAAGAGCTTTCAATTGATCTGCTTCTATAGCCATTTTTCGTTCCTCAGTCGTTACCCTATTATTCGTCCACCAATTATCCTGACCACTGTTACGCTGTCTTCTGTTTACCACTATGTTCTCAAATAGCCGATCTAATTCTTGGTCACTGATAGGCCTACAGCACAACTGAAACAGGTTACCTGATTTTATTCCAATAAATTTGGTCCACAACACATCTAATTCTACCTCAACCCGTGCAAAGATTTACAGATAATTTGATGCTTTAAAAGAAAATTTCATTTTTTTTTTTTTTTTTTAGAGGGTCGTATTTAAAAAAAAATTTTAATAAACACAAGTTTTTTGTTTATAAACATTGATAACACTATAAACATTGACACAGATTTCTTCGTTTGGCAACACTCTACTTACATCTGTTTTACAACTATTGGTAATACTCTCTTCATCTTATGCTTGGTTTTGTTTTCTGCTCCACTTAATTTAAAATAAAAATGATAAAAATGTTTGTTGATACTGCTGCTTGGTGTTATCCGTTTTTTCTCCCGTTGTTGAGCGCCAGTTTTACCGTTTCATGGTAATCCATTAAAAGTCATTTGCAATTTAGAGTTTATCACAATAATACGTTTTATTCATTGTCATGCCAAAAACTAACTGAACTTACATTCTAAAGTGCCTACTTAAAAACCCTGCACCTTAGTCTTGAAGGCAGCCAAAGCGACACAGACGCTTGCGTTCTTAATCGCTGCCAGCGTTGAGCTGCACCTGCTAGCGTGAGAATGGATATTCGCTGACACAGGCCAAATTGCTGTTTCATAGTACTGCTCATGTTATACAATCGTTGTGGCTTATCCGTCAGCGTGAGAATGGATATTCGCTGACACAGGCCATGCGCGGACAGAATTATTGAGAAGCATTCGCTTGTGTTAACTGATATTCGCTGATACAGGCCATGCGCGCAAATTGTTGTTTCATAGCACTGCTCATGTTACGCAATCGTTGTGGCTATCCGTCAGCGTGAGAATGGATATTCGCTGACACAGGCCATGCGCGGACAGAATTATTGAGAAGCATTAGCTTGTGTTAACTTATATGCATTGGTATATGCATAAAAATGCATTATATATAAAGTGTATTCTGGTAACACTACAACATCCACCTTAGAAATAGTCATATATAATTGAATACAATTGTATATGACTATTAAAGGGACTTGATGACCCAGTTAAGTTTTGCTTGAGTTTACAAAATTTTAATCGCTTTTGTAATCTATTGTAATTTATTGCATAGCGGTAACTTGATATTGGCAGCAATGAGTTTGTTTATATCTATTTACATTTGTTTTGTTATGCTGACTTTTGTTATTTTCCTTTTTTTCATATCATGCTATTTTGTTTTCTCTTTGGCTTGTTTGTATATTTATTACTATGAGTAAAGTATTGTATCATTTTACACATGTGTTACCTATTGAAATTCGTTTGACACAATCGACCTTTAAGTGTGTCGACCCGCTTAAAATCCGCTTATGTTTCCAAATTATTCTTTAACATTTAATCGTTGTATGGTCATAATTTATGAGGTAATGTTAACTTGATGCTAAAATGAATTTGTATGTTTATGCGTTCTTTGCTTTTGTTTGTTTACATTTTTGTTTTGTTCTCTTTTTTTTTGTGACGAGTAAATTGGAATGCTTGTGTTGAAACTGTTTTTTTTTTTTTGTTAAATTATGTGAGTTACTAGCAGATGTTTTATATCGGTTTAAGCCTATTCTTATGGACTATTATTTCCTTATCTTTATTCGCCCTATCACTATTTCTTATTCTATGTGGTATTAATGTGAAATTATTGTTTTTATCAATATTCTTTACCTTATACTGTCCTTTATATTTATTATCTAACTTATCGCCGGCCTCTTCTCTAACCAACACTAGGTCGCCTATACCTATTTTCTTCCTGTAGCTACTTCTATCACAGTTTGTTTTTTGTTTTTCTTTAGTCTCGTGGACTAGTTTCCTTGCTCGTTGCTGGGCCATTTGTCTGTATTTTATTTCTTTATCGCATGTCTCGTGATTATACACTGGGCTTATTTTATTTCCTCTTGAAATTCGTAGGTCGGGGCGTATTTCGCGAATATAAGTTCGAAAGGACAATACCCATATACGGCCGATGGCGTTGTATTGTAACAGTACGCGAAATACCTAAGATATTCATCCCAATCATCTTTGTCACTGGATATGTAAGAACGTATATATTCATTAAACCTTCTGTGACTACGCTCTACAGTGCCCAAAGTTTAATGATTGTATGTTGTTGAGTTTTTATACTCAATTTTTAGCAGTTTCCATAGTTTTTCGAATAAGCTATTTTTGTATTCGGTTCCCATATCTGTTACGATTATTTTCATGCAACCATAAGTCAAAATGAAATGCTCGAATACAGCTTTAGCAATTGCTATCGCATGTTTGCTTGGGATATGTAAGAACGTATATATTAATTAAACGTACTGTGACTGCGCTCTACAGTGCCCAAAGTTTGATGATTGTTGGTGTTGAGTTTTTATGCTCAATTTTTAGCAGTTTCCATAGTTTTTCGAATAAGCTATTTTTGTATTCGGTTCCCATATCTGTTACGATTGTTTTCATGCAACCATAAGTCAAAATGAAATGCTCGAATACAGCTTTAGCAATTGTTATCGCATGTTTGCTTGGGACTGATATTGCTACCAAGTATTTGGTTAGATCACATATAATGGTAACTTCATATTCGTTTCCATTTATCGACTTCGAAATGGCCTTCGGAGGTGTCTCCGTTATTGTCATTGGTTCCTTTATATCCTTATTAACTTTATTCGTTTTACAGTGGAGGCAGTTGTTTACGTATTTCTTTATGTCACTTCTCATGTTTTCCCAGCTATATTTTTGCTTGATTTTCTTTATCATGCGATTTATTCCTGGGTGGCTACCCCAGATGCGATCGTCATGATATTTATGAAGAATTTCCTTAATTGTATCGCGATTTGTCACATTTCTAACCTCTGGAGTTAGTGCTATTCTTAAGGTTTTGAGAACCTAGGTACCTTCTTCTATAAATTTGCCTACTGCAGTATAATAACTTTTAAACAATTTTTCCCCCAAGGACAACTGTATTTGTACAAGTCCTAAATTGGAGGCTTCTTTTTCAAGCCTGATAAAGAATTGTCTTAAGTCAATTTTATCATCAACAATTAGGTTGCTTGTACTTATAGTGCTACAAATTGTCTTTCCCTTTTTGAAATATAATTTCGGGGGATCGAAAACGAGCCTGATATGTCTTTTTACTTCAAATTTACTTATCGCTTCAAATATTTTGGGGTTCTCTTTGTGACTTTTTTCATTTTTAATATTATCCTTAGTATTTTTAGCTGCTGATTTAGTTGTGACTTTCATTACTTTGCATGCTTCCACTGACATTTCTTTTTTTCTTTTTCTTCCAACAATGTAATCTACTTCAAAATCATACTCCTCTAAATCGAGTCTTACTCGTGTTAACTTAGATGAATGGCTCTTCATCGAGAAAAGATATGTTAAAGGGCGGTAGTCGGTCTTAATTAGGAATTTTCTGCCATAGACGTATGGTCTGAAGAAGGTTAGGGCCCAATGGATTGCTGGTAATTCTTTTTCTATTGTAGCTTTGTTGGTTTCACCTTTTGTTAAAGATCTAGAAGCGTAAGCAATTGGTAACTGTTTGCCATCGTGTTCTTGGCTAAGGACTGCTCCGCAAGCATACCCACTAGCGTCTGTTGTTATGCAGAATTCCTTATTGAAGTCTGGATATTGCAAAAGTTTTGGACTAATTAATGCTTCCTTTAAGTAGACAAAAGCTTTTTGAAATTCTTTTGTCCAATCGAAGGAAACATTCTTTTCGCAAAACCTGGTTAGTTTTCTTGAGTATTCTGCGAAATTCGGCACAAGTCTTCTGTAATAGTTGCAGAACGCTACGAAACTTTTAATTTCATCGGCTGTTTTGGGTGTTGGGTAGTTTGGAACTGTTTAAAATTTGCTTTGGTCGGGTAATATTCCCTTGCTTGTACATTTATGTATAAGTAAGTTACTTCCTGGCTGAAAAATAGGCATTTATCTGGATGTAATTTTAGGTGGTATTTCCTACAAGTGGAGAAGAACACGTCTCTTAGGTTTTTTAACAAATGTTTTTTAGTACAACCTAATACAACCAAATCATCCATGTAGAGAAGTGCTTGGGAAGGTTTGAGGCCTGCGAACGCTAATGTCATCATTCTTTGGAACGAATTAGGTGCTACTTTTAATCCATACGGTAGCCTTTTGAATCTGTATGTGCCGTCTTCGGCTGTGCATGAAGTTATATCCCTAGAGTCCGGGTCTAGTTCTATTTGGTGGAAACCTGGCATAAGGTCTAGACATGAAAAATGTTTCGCTCTTACAAGTTGGTCTAGAATGTCATGAAATATTTAAAATAAGTAAAGAGAAACGCTGATGTGTAGCGCAAGAATGTTATTAATTCTTGGGAGTGGAAATTTATCCGCTGCTAGCTTTTTATTGACTTGTCTATAATCAACAACCAATCTCCATATTTTTTCTGTATGCCCTGGAAGTGAAGTGATTTTTTAGGGACTAGTAAGATTGGGCTTTTGTAGTCAGATATGGAAGGTTCTATTATGTCATCTTCGATTAGCTTATTAACCTGTTTGCTTATCTCCCCTTTTTGTGTCTGAGGCAATCTATAGTTTTTTTATGTAAACGTCTTTCATATGTAGTTTTTGTTCATAAAAATTATTGGAAGAAATTGGTTCTGTTTCTAGTACAAATATGTCTATGAATTCTGTGCATAATGATGTTAATTGAGAATTGACAAATTTTGGAAAGGTATTTTGGTTAGTCTTTTTAATTTTTCTGTATCATTGCTATTTTTATTGCGCGTGCTTGTTTCAATTAGTGTATAGTCATCTAAATTTTCAGTATTAATTTTGTAATTTTGAATAGTAGTGTTTTTATTTGTTGTGTGTATAATTCTAACGAAAGTTTGGTCTTTGTTTGTGATTGTGTTTGTATGAAGATGCCTTCAGATAATTGTTGATGGGGTATGAAGATGTTTTTACTATCAGTGTTCACTGTAACTTGTCTAATGGCTTCAAATCTAGCAGGGATCGTAATTGTATTAACAGACAGTCAATTGGTCAAATGCATTGTTATTGTTTGGGGAAAATAATATGGTCTTAGGATTAATTTATCCTCTGTTTTGCCATAATCTAGAATGCAATTATATTTCTTTATAAAATATAGTCCAATAATTCCATCGCATGGTTTTGGGAAGTCGTGTTCTACTACGTGGAATTTATGATAAATTAGGAGGTCATCACCTTTTAAGTCCGCTTTGACTGTGCCTAATTTGCTGGTTATGCCTTGACCTATGCCCGTTAAATCTATTATTTGTGTTGTATTTATTTTTGTATGATTATCTATTTGATTCTTTTTTATAATTGAAATATCTGCTCCTGTATCTAATAGGAGGTTTGAAACTGAGTTATTTAGAGTCGTTTTAGTTGATATGTAGCTATTTAAGTGTAAATTTGGTACAAATATTTTTCTGCTTACTGCTCTTGAAGTGGAGTCTGCTGGTTTTCCTGATGGGTACCGTTGCGTACGTTACGGGTCGGACTATAATTTCTATTTCCATTTTGGGTTGTGTTATTATTATATCTTGGTTGTGGTCTGAACCTTCTGCCCCTATAACTTCCGTAGTTACTATTTCGGTAACCCCCACAGAAATTACTCCGGTATTGATTTATATGTCTTATATTCATAATAGTGTTTGAGCTACCTGTTATTTCCGTGCAGCTGTTTGGGAGCTTGAAAATCGCGTCGTTCATTGTTGTGAAGGTTCCCGCTTGCATAACCATTTTCACTTTGTCATTGGAGCTGTTCTTGCACATGGCTTTGACTGCTGCTTGAGTGGCATATCTGGTTGTCAAGTCTGGATTTAATCCATCCGAGATATAGGCTCCCTCCAATGGCCTAATTATATTTTCTATTTCCGCAGTGTATTGGTTTGCGGTTTACTGCGCTTTTGAATAATGCGGCCACCGTAGTGTGATGGTAGCGTGGTCCGCCTATCACACCGTATGCCCTGGGTTCAACTTCCGGGCAAAGCAACATCAAAATTTTAGAAATAGGGTTTTTCAATTAGAAGAAAATTTTTCTAAGCGGGGTCGCCCCTCGGCAGTGACTGGCAAGCGCTCCGAGTGTATTTCTGCCATGAAAAGCTCTCAGTGAAAACTTATCTGCCTTGCAGATGCCGTTCGGAGTCGGCATAAAACATGTAGATCCCGTCCGGCCAATTTGTAGGGAAAATCAAGAGGAGCACGACGCAAATTGGAAGAGAAGCTCGGCCTTAGATCTCTTCGGAGGTTATCGCGCCTTACATTTTTTTTTTTTGCTGTCAAATCTTCTATTGATTCACCTTTTATTACAGTTTTTAGTTTTAGCTGTATTTGTGCAATGGTACTTTCACTGCTAATAAAGTTTCTTGCCGTGCGTTTTAGTTTTGTTTTTATCATCGTTATAGCTAAGGCTTCGTGATTATTCTTGATTTGGTCGAGGATATCAAGGGCATCTAGGAAACTGTTCAAATTTTCAGGCTTACAGTCAAACTCTGGTAGCACTGATGAAGCGGTTTTGATGAATTCTACTACTGTTTGTACCATTGTAACGTTCGTTTATATTTGGTATATTGAATGGCTTTTGTTCTTCCACTGACGGAGTCTGACTCAAAGAAGGTGATGGAGTCCGGGTGGAGAAGGTGCCGATAGAATTGAGCTAAAATCAACCTAAAATTTTTCCTCTACTGTGGTTGGTATTGTTATTTCTATGTTGTGTCTGGCTAAGGAAGATACCAATTTATCTCGCGCATGGGAAAAGAATTGGTAAGCTTCTTTTTGGTGCTCTTTTGAGAGTATATGATTTACTGTATTGGTCACCTGTCCTATATTATTTAGTGCTTCTACGATTGTATTCAAATGTTTTACTATTGTTTCTGGTTTTATTGTGGTATTTTTATTTATACATTTGTACGATTTTTCTGCTTTTGTTTTTTCTTCAGATAATGTCTCATAAATTTGTTCGCATTTGTTCATTTCTATCTTGGAAAAACATCAGTAAACATATCAAAAAAAATTTCCCCAACATTTAAGGAGTTGTATGAGGACTACCTAAGCATTCCAATTTACTGATTTATTTAGGTGTTACTTTTTGAATAACGAACTGAAATTTTGAATTTTAATTTTTAATTAATTCTTTAATATTTAATACATTTTTTTTTTTCAAAACATTTTTCTTTAAATTTTAACAATGTAGCTTTTCAATTAACATTTTTTTTCTCAATTAACCTAGTCCTAGTTAAAAAAAAATCCTAAGCGAAAGTTTTTGCTCTTGGTTAAACGTCCATAAGGCCGCCCAATTTATTCTAATACTTAATGTTAATTTTATATGCTTAATTGCATCTAATCATGTTGTAATTTTCTTCATCCAAAACGGGAATCTTTGCTGTTTTGCTGCCAATCTGAGGAGTTAATGTAGTATTCCACTTCCCTATGCGGTCTGGTGAAAAAGTTGTTGGTCCATTTCCATTACCATTTCTATTCCACTTCCTTATGCGGTCTGATGAAAAAGTTGTTTGTCCATCTCCATTACCATTTCCAATTGTTCACTGGTTTCTTTCGATGTGCTTGTAAAATATGATGCTGATCAATGTCCCCAAAGATTCATTTAATGTCATTTAAATTTTTTCCATCAGTATGTCCTGCTTTTGGCACAAGTTTGTGGCCATTAATTAAAAAAAAAACTTGGCAGGATCTCTGGTTAGTTTAGATCTTTTTAGTGTTGCTTGTTCAGCAACTTTATGCATTAAAGATCGAACTGGCATGTTCGCGATGTAATATTTAAAATAAGTAAAAAGAAACGCTGATGCATAGCGTGGGAATATTATTGAATTTATTAGAGAAATGCATTTTCTTTTATACAAAATTTCTTAACATACATATACATAATTACAATAACACTTACAAGCTAAAAGTATCTACATTCCTAATGCCTGTATGTTGAATCAGCATATTATTACTTCGACCTAATTATAGCTATAGTGTAATGTCAATATTTTGGCAGTCACATTGACGAGCCGACAATATCGATCAGTCACGCTAATCGCTACGTGTGTTCGTCAGTGTGACGCGTTAAGAATTAGGGTTGACAAATGTAAACAGATATGTGCCATGTGTGTCGGTATATTTGTATGATGTTTAACACAAGCTGGTTTCAGAATAATTTATTTAGGTCGCTGTGTGTGGTCGATACTTGTATATGCATTAGTATATGCATAAATGTATATGCATTGGTATATGCATGAAAATGCAGTATATGTAAATTGTATTCTGGTAAGACTACACCACATCAAACACGCATCAGCTGGTGTCTCTGGCTCGAGTTAATGCAACCCGGCGCGTTACTGCCTCGGCCATTAGATTTACGGAGAAAAAGCAGATACCTACTGATTGTGCTTTTTTTTTAAGTTAATAAAATTTAAAAGAAGTTAGAATTTAATCAGAATATATTATTATTAAAGCTACTACAACATTAGTGGTGTTCATAAATACAAAAATACAAATGTTTATTGTCTCTATAAATTCACTACAAACTTACCTACATAAATGTAACTGCGAAAAATGCAAAGAAGCTAAATATATATATAATATATCGCATGTCGAGTGCGATACATCAACTTTAATGCTTTGTTTTCACTATGTCAAAATCCTGACATCAAATACTGACTTAACTGTCACCATGGCGATTTAGTGTCAAACGTGTTTTCATTACATATTAAAAACTGACTTGAAGTCGATATAGCAGAGTGTGCCAAAGGCTGTCATCAAATTGTGGTGTCAGTCGATTGACATCCAGTTTTCACCACTGATATCAAACGTTAAGTAAATATTTTTGACAGCCCATCAGCTGATACATTCTTTTGAACAAACGACAAACAATTAAAATAGAAGAAGCGCGAAAGTGAACTAAATTTTGTAAAAGCCGATCAAATAATTAATTTAAACAAAAAAATTCGGAAAAATAAACAAATGGCTATAGCTGCTGCGACTCTTTGTTTTGTGACAATGCCTAAGGGCATGGAAAAGAAAGCGGAACCAGCTAAGAAAGCGGAAGAAGTGGTAGTTAGGCCAAGGCTTCGGGATAGAGGAACATGTGGGTTCTATGCTGCACTGCATTCTAAGCTGTTCGTGCGAGATCCAAAATGGTGTAACAGTTTTTTGAGGATGACTCTGGAGGACTTTCGATATCGAAAAGGTGGACGTGGTTATAGTCCTATATCGTTCATTTTAAATATCGATTTGAGATGAGTGCCCAGGAATCTACGTACCAAATTTCATCAAGATACCACAAAATTTACTCAAGTTATCGTGTTAACGGACAGACGGACGGACGGGCATGGCTCAATCAAATTTTTTTCGATACTAATGATTTTGATATATGGAAGTCTATATCTATCTCGATTCCTTTATACCTGTACAACCAACCGTTATCCAATAAAAGTTAATATACTCTGTGTGCAAAGCACGCTGAGTATGAAAAGAACTCACGCGGAAAGAGCAGCGCAAGCTGCCCTACTTGGCAGATACCTCAGATCGCGACATCTTTAAAATATCCGCCACATCTTGCCATTGAGCCTCCCTCAAATTCCGGTCCCTGTATTGAGGCAAAAGAAAATTCCCAAAAGAAAGGTCCCTTCCCTGACCTCTATTTCCTGCACTAGCCTCTCCGTTTGCTCGGCTGTCCATTTTTCGGTCAGTTTTCTCATTGAAGATTTTGAAGCTGACTCATCCATTACATCCTCCATTTTAACTTTAAACTAAAAAGCACAATGCAACAAATTATTAAATAAACTTTTTTACAAATTTTATAAAATTTACCTTTTTTATGTGATGTGTGAAATCAGCTGTACGCACGTTTAATGACAGATTTGCCAGCATGTTGGCAAATCTGTTTTGTGTGTCAAACGTTGCCTACTGCGCTGGCAAACTGAAATTTGGTCATTTTCACTTGGATGCCATTTTGTCTGACAGTGAGCTGTCAAAACTGACTGCAAACGCAACTGACACAATTTGGCAGCCCGTTTTCATTATTTTGGCAACATTTGACAACATATATGCCATAATGAAAACGAGGCTTAATAAACAGATTTTATTTTTGGGCAAACGTTTGGGGTGTCTTCTGGCGTACTGGAGGTAAATTACAAAACTTGATATAAACATATTGTACACCATGCAGAAATGATGCCGGAAGGGTCCCCAAATGATCGGGAATAGTCCCGAAAATGTCCCAAAATAACCCCGACTGATGGGATTACAAATAAGGTAAAGGTAATTATAAAAGCATGTTAATAAGGCAGCAGACGCGGTGAAGCGAATGAAGAGTTACAAATTGAGTTATAACAATTTATAGATTTTGCACCAGAGGTGGAGAGAAGGGGGGGGGGGGGGGGGGGCGGAGGGTGTAGCTGCTGTAATCCATCGACTTATTTGACCCATTGAGTTCGTAATATTGGTGAAGGTCAGTATACGAAAATTTATAATGTGTAAAAATTATTAAAAAGTAATTATTCGAGGTTGCAGCTGCTCACTTATGCTCGAATTATTTGACCCATTGAGTTTGTAATATTGGTGAAGGTCAGTATGCGTAAAGTTATAATGTGTAAAAATTATTAAAAAGTAATTATTCGAAGCGCCCTCCTCCCCTTTTCATGTTCGAAAAATGTTTCGCCAAATTTCATCAAAATTCGTGTAGAATTTCTGGCGTGATTCAGTCAAAAATACGAAAAAAATAAGAATTAAATTATAACTGTTCCTAGGGGCGGGGATCTCCCCCTTTTCAAAAACATATAGCTAGTAGATCCTTCTAGACTAGTGGCTACATGTGTGCCAAATTTCATCCAAATCCGTCCAGCCGTTCTTGCGTGATTGAGGCACAAAACAAACCTCTGGGCACACAAACATCCGTTACCCGCGGCCCCGTGCGCAAGGAGAAAATGAAATATATGGGCTATTCACGTTAGACTGCTTATCAAGTTATCTGTTTAAAAATTTTTTTCTGTCTAGTGCATTTTATTTTTGCAATTGAGTAAAAAAAAGAACTAAATGAGCTGAAAACCTGATAAGATCCCCAAATGATCCCGAAATTATCCACAAAAAGCCAAGAAATAACCCCGGCGCTATCGTGGACGGATCCCGAAAACCATCCAGAAATGCCCCGAAAGGGTCTCCAAAAGTTCCTGGAATAGTCCCAAAAAACCCGAAATGACAAAGACCCGATTTTAGACTTATCCAGAGAACCACACAGAAATCATACCTGAAGGATAGCAAAATGATCCCGAAATAAAAATAAATAAAAATAAATATAAGGCGCGATAACCTCCGAAGAGATCTAAGGCCGAGCATCTCTTCCAATTTGCGTCGTGCTCCTCTTGATTTTCCCTACAAATTGGCCGGACCTGATCCCGAAATAGTCCCGAAAAAGTTCCGAAATGGCCCTGACGGGCTCCCGGACGGATCTCAAAAACCAAGTTCAGAAACTACGCCGAAAACCATACAGAACTGATTCCGGAAGGGTCCCAAAACCATCCCGAAGAAGTAACGAAAAAATCTCGAAATGACTCCTATGGCATCCCGGACGGACACAGAAATGTCCTCGGAAGGGTCCCCAAATAATCCAAAAATGGTCCCGAAATGACCCTGAAGGATCCGGCAAACCATCAAGAAATGATGCTGGAATGGTCCCCAAATGATCCCGAAATAATACAGAAAAAGTCAGGAAATGACCATTAAAGGGTTCCCAAATGATCCCGAAATAGTCCCGAAATGACACTGACGAGATCTCGAACGGATCCCTAAATGACACTGACGGGATCCCGGGCAGATCCCGAAATCCATCCAGGAATGATGTTGGAAGGGTCCCAAAATGATCCCGAAATAGTCTCAGAACAAGCTAGCTGGACAAAAACAAAGTTCTTATTCCAAGAAAAGTGTAATGAGAAATGAAAGAAAACAAACAAAATAACGGGATTTTGTTTTTTTTTTTTTGATATTTTTGCTCATATATGTTGAGTAATTGAAGTAAGAAGGCAGGAGTGGCCGTAAAATGCATTGATTAATTTGTAAAATTCTTGTTGAATATTAAGCTTCATATTTCTTTTAAGTGAACATTTTTATATAATTTTTTCGATGGATTCTAAGCTCGAAGGTAAGTAAAATTTTTTAATAGTAATTCTTTCGCAATTAGAGTATTTTCAATATATTCATTCCGTTATTAAGAAGAAAAGGTATTTTTTCTCTATATTTTTAAATTAAGGGACAAAAAAGTTACATACATCCGCGGACATCCGGGCTAAATTTTACATATGTTATAGTCGCAAGTATTCTCTAATAGTCCAAAGAAAAAACCATTGCGAATTCTTTGCACATCTATTTTTAATTTTTTTTTTTGTAGATTTAGTTATCTCTACATATAAAATAGGATGTGTGTAAGTACCAGCTCCGACGAGATATTTGAGCCTTTAAAGCTGAACTACAAACGGGAAAACCCATTCCCAGGTACAGGGAACAAACACGTAGCCATGAAACACACAAAAATAAACGCGCAAGGTCAACAAGAGCACACCAAAAGCAAAAAGGCGAAGATCACTGACTTCAACCTGTCACAACCTATCGTACCAGTCACCAGGGCATAAAAACAGGTACATAAAAAGCAATCCTAATGCAGGTATAACCACACAGGAACGCTACACAAAACAACCCCATTTTTGGCATCTACGCCAATACCTGAATGTAATATAAATACTGCACAACTGATAAAAAATCAGAACAATCAATGACACTTAAGATGGCAGCACAACAATCATCAACTATTCACCCTGTCGGAAAATCAACAACACAAAGCAGTTTAGTTATAACCGTACCAAGAGCGGAGTTTTTTGACATTTGGGTTCAACATTCGAAGGAAACCAGATATAAAGAATTATTGAGTTTTGTTTTACTTAAGTACCATTTAAGCGAAGCAGCCGAGTATTCGATAAAAAGTTTAAGCTTACAAATATCGGCATATTCGTCGAAGCTGGATCAAAAGTGGAACACTTCTGGAAGACATAAGGAGCGATTTTTGAATAAAAACTCGGAGTGGCTTTCAGGTCCAGACTTCACATTTACAATAACGGTGGATTCAAAGTTGCCATCAGACCAACCAACCACTTCTTCATGTAGCCCCGGAAGACGAAAGAAGGACTTTGTTAGCTGCAGTGAAAAAACCAAACGGCGTCGAGTGGATGACCTCTTGCAATCTAGAAGTCCTGGTGAGTTACTTTATGCGGCAGAAGTATCAACGCGTATGTCCGACAACAGAAATGTTGCTAACATTATAAAAAAATCACAGGAAGCTACTCAAATATCCGACAAAAAGATGACATGTGAGCCAGATGCAAGATGCTTGAGCAATGTAGAAGCTTTACCATACTACGTAGATAGCAAGTCGACGACTCATGGGTACAAAACAACTCGGAAGTGGAGCATCAAGGCAGGCCATAAGGTTTATCCATCATTTTAAAGTCTAAGAAAAGCTAAGGCAGAATGCTATCCAAATGAAATTGATGTGGGTGAAACACGTGCGGAAACTAAAGTTCAGTCCGTATTAGATAAAACTGTTGAGCGTTTAGTTTTAGCAATCAAGAAGTTTTTGTTAGTTTATTACCTACAAACTTGACGTATACTTTAATCAGCAAGTGGGGTTGCGATGGAAGCTCTGGCCATAGCACATATAAGCAAAAGTTTACATGCAGTTCTGACACTGATGAGTTTTTGTTTATATTTTCTTTCGTTCCTCTTCAATTACAGGATGAAGAAGGTAACATTGTTTGGCAAAATCCTCGACCTTCTTCTACCATGTATTGTCGTCCAATTAAATTTATTTTTTCTAAAGAAACAAAAAATTTTATTGTTTTTGAAACGAACAAAGTTTTAAATGTGTTGTTGCCAACAAAGTACATGCTCGAAGAACACGAAGTTTCCACAAATCACAATATGCTTCTAACAATGATTGACGGAAAAGTTTGCAATGCTTTGACTGAAACTTCTTCCGCACAAAAGTGTTATATTTGTGGTGCCACTCCAAAAGATATGAATAATGAGTTACGGGGCTTACGCCTAACCGAGATAATCTTGGTTTTGGTTTGTCTACTCTCCATGCATGGATAACATGTTTTGAATGCTTGCTTCACATAAGTTATCGCCTCGAAGTAAAAAAAATGGCAGCTTAGGAATGAGGCAGATAAAGAGAGTGTAAACTACGTTCCAACGAAAGCCAGAATAAATTTAAAATTATACTTGGGTTGATAGTAGATAAACCAAAACCAGGTTTCGGCAATACCAATGACGGCAACACTGCTCGTAGGTTTATCGAAAATTCTGAGGCTAGTGCTGAGATTACGGGATTGGATGTAACGCTCATCAAAAGATTCGACGCACTCCTTCGCGCATTAGCATCTGAGTACAATATAAATATGCAAAGATTTGCGGTAGAGACTAAAAAACTATACATAGATCTCTATCGCTGGTTTAATATGCCTGTTACAGTTCATAAAATATTAGTGCATAGTACTGATATTATAAAATCAGCAATTTTACCCATCGGTCAACTTTCTGAGGAAGCACAGGAAGCCCGCAACAAAGATTTGAGACGATTCAGGGATGATAACACACAAACGCAGTCGCGTGAAGCCGCGAATAGAGATCTTATGAATATATTGCTTATAACATCGGATCCTTTAGTTAACAGTTTTAGGGAGATACCTAAGAAAAAATCTAAAAGTCTGACTTAAGAAGTCTCAAATTTACTGCCCCGATAATGTTGAGGAGTCAATAAATACCCCAGTTGCTTCAAGCTTTCACAGTAGTGTTGCTGATTCTCATGACTATTCCACAAGTTATTCATCGAATGAAAGTGTTGATAGCGAATAATAACATAATTATAAAAGATAACCTACCCTATAACTTTTTGTTGGATCAGGTTTTATTTAATTTAAATCTATTGTGTTTTCTACTTTGTATGATACTTTACTTTTAAGTTTTTGTAATAAGTAATTTTCACATAATAAATTTAATTATTTACATTGTTATTATTATTATTGTAATTCACTTTTACATTCCACTATAAAATAATTTTGTAAAAATTTTAGTGCCAGGATAAATACTCAAATAAATACAAAATATGTATGTACATATGTACAGTCATTTCCATAAATAAGTAGACACCCCTTTTTGGACAATTCTTACAATTTTCGCTTTCGCAAATTTATTTTAACTAATTTCCCATAAGAAAATTTGTCACGATCTATAACAAAAACTAAATTATATTTAAAAAATGTTTGAAAAAGTCGACGAATTTTCATAAAAAATTTTAATCTTTTTTTCGGAATTTTTAGAATTTTTTAAAGTATTGAGATTTGTAGTCCATTCAATTTAAGTACAATAAAGTAATATTCTTAAGTCCTTTACATTTTTTTGGATCTATGTCACTTATTCACATGAGTTACTGTATATGAAATAAGCAAATATGTGCATATGAAGTAAAATTTTGGAAAAAAATAAAAAAAAGAACATATGGCTGAAAAAAATGACGTGATAATTTTGTCCAGCTAGCTTGTTCTACACGAAACACTGTGTGACGGGATCCCGGACGAATCCTAACCCATCCTTAAATGATCCCGAAAAGTCCCGAAATGACCCCGGACGGATACTGAAAACCACCCAGAAATGATTCCGAAAGGGTCTCCAAATGACCCGAAATGACCCCGACGGGATCCGTCCGGTCCTGCCGACCAGTCTGTACCACGCCTACTGACCCTCACACCACATGCCAGCACAGAAGCTGTAGGACTGCGACTTCGAACTCATACCTTCGTCGACGTCACTTTCCTAGGAGCTCTAGGTGTAGCTCCGAAGAATGTCTAAAGGATTTTTTTCGCGCTATGCTGCCGACCACTACCAGACACCTTTAAAAGTGAGGGAGTAACTATTCGGCCAAGGATGCCGCCCTCGAAATCGTGGGCAGTCCAAGTATTAACTCATGTGTGAAAAAAGTATAATCCTCGGCGCATCTTCATAATTTATATTTACAAGGACCCTGGATAAAGTCTTTTTAAATGTAGACCAAAATTTACGAACCTTTGTGTTCGAAACATTGGTTTCAATAGTCTTCGTTAAACCAAACTGAATTTTGGAATGTGGATCGACCGATTTTAATTTGAAAGGTGTTAAAGTTATAGGCTTAGCCCAAACTGTTGTTTTCTGGCCTTTTGATGCAAGAGTTCATTATTAATAACCGCGTAGCTTCACTTTTCAGACTATTTCAACTGTCCACTATGTTAGGGTAGTAGCATACCCGTCATTTGTTCGATTGTCTTGGGAAAGCTTTTACCTAATTACTTTGAGTGTTCCTACGTACTCACATATGTATCAGGAGCCGTAAAGTGTAGGTGATATTTAAATTTGGTTGATAGGTTATAATCAATGTGATTCACTCCAAGGGACTAGTTGATAATAGGTGAAAATCAAAATGAAATTTTTAAGTTTCGCAAATAAACAACAGATGTTTGAATATAAGGCCAAGTGATTTTTCAAACCCTTCTAATACGTGTCATAAGTATGAGGTGACAATCATTTCAAAGGAGTGTTTAAACCCCTGTACCTACTGCAGGATGTAGCATCACTGGTTTCTCTTATCCTTTTAGCCAATCGGGATATTGAATTTTTGAAAAAACTCTGCACCTTTTTCGGGTAACTTGCTTTTTTAATAACTTGATGACAATTTAAGAACATGTTCGACTTGGGTCGAACTTTTCGTTTAGCGTTTTGTTCTTATAACTTGGTGAATTGGGTGATGCAAAATCCGTGTTTCTAAAAAACTTTTGTACGGTTAGAAAGAGTTAAATTTCGCTCCCCCAACGGGTAAGGGGGCTTAGAATATACCCGCGGTAGGTATGCCTGTCGTAAGAGGCGACTAAAATACCAAATTGATGCAAGGGGTTGTGTAGCGCAACCTTTCAAGGGGTTGCCAGCGCAGTATATAGCTTGTCCAACCTAACTGTCAACCTCACCTACCCGTGACGAATCCTGTTTCTTTAACAGCCGAGGCTCTAGCGACCCCAAGCTCCGCATGGCTGTAGGGAGTGAGAGGGCGGGATAGCCTAGAAGGTTGCATGTGGTCATACCAAATCGTTCCCGAGATGGTCGGGCTAGTACCTATATGGTGCTTGTTACCGGAACGTAACGGATCTGTATCCGACGATGGACCATCAACATTGATAACACTCCCCAGGGCCTTCGGGGAGTGTCATCATCGCTACAACAACAACAACAACAACAGTTAAATTTCGCAATTGGATTATTATAACTGGCAATGATGCGCATCCGTTGAATCCCCTTTCGAACATATCGGATTAATTTTCGACATGTACAATAAAGGTCCTAGACAGCCATAAATGACGCTGCCTCCGCGCCGATATTTTTGACATTGGGCGGCGGCGTGCGAAAAACAACTGAAATCGGCGGGGTATACATATATCTAGTAGCTACCACAAATGATCCCGAAATAGTCCCGAAATGACACCATGATGCCGCACAGGTCCTCAAATGATCCCCTAATAGTCCCCAAATGACCCTGACGGGATCCCGGACAGATCCCGAAATCCATCCAGGAATGATGGTGGAAGGGTCCCAAAATAAACCCGAAATAGTCTCGGAAAAGTCCTGAAATTACCCCGACGGGATCCCGGACGGATACCGAAAACCATTCAGAAATGATGCCGAAAGGGTCCCCAAATGACCCGAAATGACCCCGACGGGATCCCGAACGGATCCCCAAAACCATCCAGAAATGATGCCGGAGGGGACCCCAAATGATCCCGAAAAAGTCCTGAAATGGCCCCGACGGGATTCCGGACTGATCCCTAAAACCATTCAGAAATGATGCCGAAAGGGGCCCCAAATGACCCGAAATGACCCCGACGGGATCCCAAACGGATCCCCAAAACCATCTAGAAACGATGCTGGAAGGTACCCCAAATGATCCCGAAAAAGTCATGAAATGGCCCCGACGGGATTCCGGACGGATCCCGAAAACCATTCAGAAATGATGCCGACAGGGTCCCCAAATGACCCGAAATGACCCCGACGGGATCCCGGACGGATCCTCAAAACCATCCAGAAATGATGCCGGAGGGGACCCCAAATGACCTCGAAAAAGTTTCGAAATTACCCCGACGGGATCCCGGACGGATGCCTGAAACCATCCAGAAATGATGCCGACAGGGTCCCCAAATGACCCGAAATGACCCCGACGGGATCCCGGACGGATCCCCAAAACCATCCAGAAATGATGCCGGAGGGGACCCCAAATGACCTCGAAAAAGTTTCGAAATTACCCCGACGGGATCCCGGACGGATGCCTGAAACCATCCAGAAATGATGCCGGAGGAGACCACAAATGATCCCGAAAATGTTCAGAAATGACCCCAACGGGATCCAGGGCGCATACCGAAAACCATCCAGATACGATGCCGGAAAGGTCCTCAAATGATTCCCTAATAGTCCCGAAATGACACCGACGGACCACGAAAACCATCCAGAAATGATGCCGAAAGGGCCCCCAAATGATCCCATATTAGTCGAGAAAAAGTCCCGAAATGACCATGACGGGATCACGGTAAATCCCGAAAACCATCGAGAAATGATGCCGAAAGGGTCCCCAAATGACCCGAAATGACCCCGACTTGATCCCGGAGTGATCCCCAAAACCATCCAGAAATGATGCCGGAGGGGACCCCAAATGATCCCGAAAAAGTTTCGAAATGACCAAGACGGGATCCTGGACGTATACCGAAAACCATTCAGATATGATGCCGGAGGGGACCCCAAATGATCCCGAAAATGTTCCGAAATGACCCCCACGGGGTCATAAGTCGAGAAAAAGTTCCGAAAAGACCCCGACGGGATCACGGTGAATCCCGAAAACCATCCATAAAAGATGCCGGAAGGAGCCCCAAATGATCCCGAAAAAGTCCCGAAATTACCCCGACGGGATCCCGGACGGATGCCTAAAACCATCCAGAAATAATGCCGGAGGGGACCCCAAATGATCCCGAAAATGTTTCGAAATGACCCCGACGGGATCCCGGACGGATACGGATACAGATACGATGCCGGAAAGGTCCTCAAATGATCCCCTAACAGTCCCGAAATGACCACGAAGGACCCCGAGTACAATCCAGAAATGATGCCGGAAGAGACCCCAAATGATCCCGAAAAATTCCCGAAATAATCCCGGCGGGATCCCGGACGGATACCGAAAACCATCCAGAAATAATGCCGGTAGGTACCCCAAATGAATCCGAAATAGTCCCGAAATGGCCCCATGATGCCGCAAAGGTCCTCAGATGATCCCCTAATAGTCCACAAATGACCCTGACGGGATCCCGAATGGATCCCGAAAACCATCCAGAAGTGATGCCGAAAGGGTCCCCAAATGATCCCATATTAGCCGAGAAAAATTCCCGAAATGAACATGACGGGATCCCGAAAACCATCCAGAAATGATTCCGGAAGGATCTCGATATGGTTAATAAGGCAGTAGGCGCGTTGGAGCGAATGAAAAGTTACAAAGAAACATACAGGTGGAGCTAATAAAAGCGTGCTAATAAAAACAATTGAAGGAGGGCGGATGGCGGGAGGAGACGGAGAGCACCACCGATCGTTTTTCCAAAATTGTTTAGATCTCGATCTGTATGAGCCAGATACCAAAAATTATTGATTTAGGAGAACATTTATATTGAGTTATAACAATTTATTAATTTTACGCCAGAGGGGAGAGAGGGGGATAGGGGACAAGGCAGCAGGCGCGTTGGAGCGAGTTAAGAGTTACAAAGAAACATACAGGTAAAGCTAATAAAAGCGTGCTAATAAAAACAATTGAAGGAGGGCGGATGGCGGGAGGAGAAGGACAGGACCAATGATCGTTTTTCCAAGTTGTTTAGATCTCGATCTGTATGTGCCAGATACCAAAATCTATTGATTTAGGAGAAAATTTATATTGAGTTATAACAATTTATAGATTTTACACCAGAGGGTAGAGAAAGGGGGGGAGGGGGACGGAGGGTGTCACTGCTCAATTTGTAAGCCCTTGACTTATTTGACCCATTGAGTTTGTAATATTGGTGATGGTCAGTATACGTAAAATTATAATGTGTAAAAATTGTTAAAAAGTAATTATTCGAAGGAGTCGTGGAATCTCCTCCCCCCTTTCCATGTTCGAAAAAAATTTCGCCAGTAGACTATTGTCTCCGTCACAAATTTCATCAAAATCCGTGTAACCGTTCTGGCGTGATTCAGTCACAAAGACGAAAAAATACAAAAATTAAATTATAACTGTTCCTAGGGGGCGGGGACCCCCCCCCCCCCCGTTTAAAAAAATATAACTAGTAGATCCTTCTAGACTATTGGCTATATGTGTGCCAAATTTCATCCAAATCCGTCCAGCCATTCTTGCGTGACAAACATCCAAACTTTCCCATTTATAATATATAACTATTAAATTAGATTTAAATGAGAAAATAACATATATGTGCTATTCACGTTAGCCTGCTTATCATTTTATCTGTTTAAAAATAATTTTTGTCTAATGTATTTTATTTTGGTAATAGAGCAAAAACAGAACTAAATCAGTTGATAAGCTGAAAGGCACGCATACATGAATAGTACAACACAGTTTTTTCGAATTAAAAAAAATATATTTTGTTTTTAAGTTAAATTAATTGATATGACAAGGGTGAAATAATTACTACTCATAGAACAAAGGATGAAACTACAGTTAGCTAAAACCAAAGAGAATTTTTTAGATGAAAATAGTGTTGCTTTTTCGGGTATTCCGTTGGATAAAATATTACAAAAATCTAATTACAGTTATAACAATTCGTTACAGAATTCATTTAAAAAACTCAAAAATAGAACGAAAAAGCTGTGTTAGATATTAAAGATAAAACATACCGAATTTTAATTACGAATAATTTGCAGCAAATCCGTGGCCATATAAGCTCATAATTTAAAAATCACACTGACGGAATCCGGAACGGATCACGAAAACCATCCAGAATAGATATCTAAAGGGTCCGCAAATTATCCCAAAATAGTCCACAAAAAGTCCCGAAAAAACTCCGACAGATCCCGAAAATCCTACAGAAATTATCCTGGAAGGGTCCCAAAATGATCCCGAAATACTCCCGAAAAGTCGCGAATTAACCCTGACGGGATCCCGGACGGATCCCGAAAACCATCCAGAAATGATGCCGAAAGGGTCCCCAAATGACCCCGTATTAGTAGAGAAAAAGTCCCGAAATTACCCCGACGGTATCCCGGACAGATCCCGAAAAGCATCCAGAAATGATACCGGAAGGTACACCAATTGATCCTGAAAAAGTCCCGAAATTACCCCAACGGGATCCTGGACGGATACCGAAAATCATCCAGAAATGATGCCGGTAGGTACCCTAAAATGATCCCGAAATTACCGTCGGGATCCCGAAAACTATCCAGAAATGATGCCGGAAAGGTCGCCAAATAGTCCCGATATGACCCGGTTGTTATACCCAACGGATCCCGGAAATTATCCAGAAATGATGCCGGAAAGGTTCCTAAATGATCTCCAAATAGTCTCGAAATGACCCCGACGGGATCCCGTACGAATCTCGAAAACCATCCCGAAATGATACCGAAAGGCTCCACAACTGAACTCGTTTTAGTGCCGAAAAAGTTCAGAAATGACCCGGACGTGATCACCGACGGACCCGGAAACTATCTATAAATGATGCCAGAAGGTACCCCAAATGATCCCGAAAAGGTCCGAAATGAGCCCGACGGGATCCCGGACGGATCCCGAAAACCATCCAGAAGGAGGGTGTCACTGCTCACTTTGTAAGCCCTGGACTGAGCCTGTGATATTGGTGAAGGCCAGTATACGTAAAGTTATAATGTGTAAAAATTATTAAAAAGTAATTGTTCGAAGGGGTCGTGGGACCCGCACCCCACTTTCCATGTTCGAAAAAAAATTTCGCTAGTAGACTATTGTCTGTGTCCCAAATTTCATCAAAATCCGTGCAGCCGTTCTGGCGTGATTCAGTCACAAATACTAAAAAATATAATAATTAAATTATAACTGTTCCTAGGGGGCGGGAACTCCCCCTTTTGAAAATTATATAGCGAGTAGATCTTTCTAGACTATTGGCTATACGTGTGCCAAATTTCATCCAAATCCGTCCAGCCGTTCTTGCGTGATTGAGGCACAAAGACAAACGTCCGGACATCCAAACATCCAAACTTTCCCATTTATAATATAAACTAGCCTTTACCCGCTTCCCCGTCCGCGAGGAGAAAATAAAATATACGTGCTATTCACGTTAGCCTGCTTATCAAGTTATCTGTTTAAAAATTATTTTTGTCTAATGTATTTTATTTTTGTAATTTAGTAAAAAAAAAAAAGAACTAAATGAGAAGATAAGATGAAAGGCACGCTTTCATGAATAGTACAATACAGTTTTTTCGAATTAAAAAAATACATTTTGTTTTTAAATTAAATTAACTGATATAAAATGGGTGAAAGAATTACTACTCATAGAACAAAGGTGTGAAACTACAATTAGCTAAAACTAAAGAGAATTTTTTAGATGAAAATAGTGTTGCTTTTTCGGGTTTTAGTTGATTAAAATATTACAAAAAGTGTAATTATAGTTATAACAGTTCCTTACACTATTATAGAACGAAAAAGCTGTGTTAGATTGAAGATAAAACATACCGAATCTTAATTACGAATAATTAGCAGCAAATCCACGGCCATAAAAGCTCATAATTTAAAAAGGCATGTGTGCTGAACTACCGGTTGCGAAGAGACCTAAAATGATCCCGGAAGGGTCCCAAGATGATACTAAAATTCCAGGAGAGATCCCGAAAATCATCCAGAAATAAACCAGGAGGGGTCCCAAAATGATTGAGAAATAGTTCCGAAAAAGTCCCGAAATTACCCTTATTGGTTGCCTACAGATCCCGAAAACCATCCAGAAATGATACCGAAAGGCTCCCCAAATCATCCCGTATTAGTCCCGACAAAGTGCAGAAATGGCCCCGACGGGATTCCTGTCGGATCCCGAAAATCATCCAGAAATTATGCCGGAAGGGACACCAAATGATCCCGAAAAAGTCAAGAAATGGCCCCGACGGGATCCCGGATGGATCCCAAAAATCATACTGGAATGATGTCGGGAAATACTCCAAATGACCCCGAAATAGCTCCGAAAAAGTCCCGAAATGATCCTGACGGGATCCCGGACGGATCCCGAAAACCATCCAGAAATGATGCCGAAAGGGTCTCCAAATGATCCCGAATTAGTCGAGAAAAAGTCCCGAAATGACCCCGACGGGATCCCGGACGCATCCCGAAAACCATGTAGAAATGATGCCGAAAAATACCCCAAATGATCCCGTAAAAGTCCCGAAATGACCCCGATGGGATCCCGAAAACCATCTAGAAATGATGCCGGAAGGTACACCAATGATCCGGAAAAAGTCCAAAAATGACCCCGAGGGGTCCCGGACGCATCCCGAAAACCATCCAGAGCTGATGCCGGAAGGGACCCCAAATGATCCCGAAAAAGTCGCGAAATTACCCCGACGGTATCCACAAAACCACCCAGAAATGATGTCGGAAGGGACCCCAAAAAATCCCGAAAAAGTCCCGAAATGACCCCGACGGGATCCTGGACGGATACCAAAAACCATCTAGAAATGACGCCGGTAGGTACCCCAAAATGATCCCGAAATTGTCCGAAAATGACCCCGACGGTATCCCGGATGGATCCCGAAAACCATCCAGAAATGATGCCGGTAGGTACCCCAAATGATCCCGAAAAAGTCCCAAAATGACCCCGGCGGGATCCCGGACGAATCCCGAAAACCATACAGAAATGATGCCGGAAGGGACCCCAAAAAATCCCGAAAAATTCCCGAAATGACCCCGACGGTATCCTGGACGAATCCCTAAAACCACCCAGAAATGATGCCGGAAGGGACCCCAAATGATCTCGAAGAACTCCTGAAATTACCCCGACGGTATCCCCAAAACCACCCAGAAATGATGCCGGAAGGGACCCCAAATGATCTCGAAGAAGTCCTGAAATTACCCCGACGGTGTCCCCAAAACCACCCAGAAATGATGCCGGAAGGGACCCCAAAAAATCCCGAAAAAGCCCCGAAATGACCCCGACGGGATCCCGGACGAATACCGGAAACCATCCAGATAGGATGCCGGAAAGGTCCTCAAATGATCCCCTAATAGTTCCGAAATTACCCTCACGGGATCCCGACGGATCCCGAAAACCATCCAGAAATGATGCCGGAAGGGAACCCAAATGATCCCGAAAAATTTGGAATAGACACCATTCAAAGTTTGAATGAATCTCGCCTTAACTTAGGCAAACACACGTACGTAAGATCTATATGTGAAAAAAATATATATATATGGAATGCTCAATGGAACTGTTATTCGGGAATCAGTACCGAGATGAGAATGTTTGTAGTAAGTGTTTACACCACTTATAAGGAAAGCGCTCCTACAGCAATTATTAAATCGTAGAATTGCCGTTTGGGTATGGAACCCCCCAAAAAAGGCAAACGGATATAAGTTTTTTTTGTAAAGTTTTTCTTTATTAGTGTCAAACACTAAGCCTAACAAAAGTTGTTGGTTTTTATTTTTCTTGTTAAATAGGCGTGAACGAATCCCGAAAACCATCCGGAAATGATGCCGGAAGGGACCCCAAAAAATCCCGAAAAATTCCCGAAATGACCACGACGGGATCCTGGACGGATACCGAAAACCATCTAGAAATGATGCCGGTAGGTACCCCAAAATGATCCCGAAATTTTCCCAAAATGACCCCGACGGGATCCCGGACGGATCCCGAAAACCATCCACAAATGATGCCGGAAGGGAACCCAAATGATCCCGAAAAATTTGGAATAGACACCATTCAAAGTTTGAATGAATCTCGCCTTAACTTAGGCAAACACACGTACGTAAGATCTATATGTGAAAAAAATATATATATATGGAATGCTCAATGGAACTGTTATTCGGGAATCAGTACCGAGATGAGAATGTTTGTAGTAAGTGTTTACACCACTTATAAGGAAAGCGCTCCTACAGCAATTATTAAATCGTAGAATTGCCGTTTGGGTATCGAACCCCCCAAAAAAGGCAAACGGATATAAGTTTTTTTTGTAAAGTTTTTCTTTATTAGTGTCAAACACTAAGCCTAACAAAAGTTGTTGGTTTTTATTTTTCTTGTTAAATAGGCGTGAACGAATCCCGAAAACCATCCGGAAATGATGCCGGAAGGGACCCCAAAAAATCCCGAAAAATTCCCGAAATGACCACGACGGGATCCTGGACGGATACCGAAAACCATCTAGAAATGATGCCGGTAGGTACCCCAAAATGATCCCGAAATTTTCCCAAAATGATCCCGACGGGATCCCGGACGGATCCCGAAAACCACCCAGAAATGATGCCGGAAGGGACCCCAAAAAATCCCAAAAAAGTCCCGAAATGACCCCGTCGGGATCCCGAGCGGATCCCCAAAACTATCCAGAAATGATGCCGGAAAGGTCTTCAAATGATCCCCTAATTGTCTCGAAATCACCCTGACGGAATCCCGGACGGATCCCGCAAACCATCCAGAAATGATGCCGGAAGGGACCCCAAAAAATCCCGAAAAAGTTCCGAAATGACCCCGTCGGGATCCCGAGCGGATCCCCAAAACTATTCAGAAATGATGCCGGAAAGGTCTTCAAATGATCCCCTAATAGTCTCGAAATCACCCTGACGGAATCCCGGACGGATCCCGAAAACCATCCAGAAATGATGCCGGTAGGTACCCCAAATGATCCCGAAAAAGTCCCAAAATGACCCCGACGGAATCCCGGACGAATCCCTAAAACAATCCAGAAATGATGCCGAAAGGGTTCCCAATTGATCCCGTATTAGTCGAGAAAAAGTCCCGAAATGACCCCGACGGGATCCCGGACGAATCCCGAAAACCATCCAGAAATGATTCCGGAAGAAACCCCAAAAAATCCCGAAAAGTCCCGAAATGAGCCCGACAGGATCCTGGACGGATACCGAAAACCATCTAGAAATGATGCCGGTAGGTACCCCAAAATGATCCCGAAATTGTCCCGAAATTGTCCCAAAATGACCCCGTGGGGATCCCGGACGGATCCCTAAAACCATCCAGAAATGATGCCGGAAGGGACCCCAATGATCTCGAAGAAGTCCTGAAATTACCCGACGGTATCCCAAAACCACCCAGAAATGATGCCGGAAGGGACCCCAAAAATCCCGAAAAGTCCCGAAATGACCCCGACGGGATCCCGGACGAATACCGGAAACCATCCAGATAGGATGCCGGAAAGGTCCTCAAATGATCCCCTAATAGTCCCGAAATTACCCTCACGGGATCCCGACGGATCCCGAAAACCAACCAGAAATGATGCCGGAAGGGAACCCAAATGATCCCGAAAAATTCCCAAAATGACCCCGAGGGGTCCCGGACGGATCCCGCAAACCATCCAGAAATGATGCCGGAAGGGACCCCAAAAAATCCCGAAAAAGTTCCGAAATGACCCCGTCGGGATCCCGAGCGGATCCCCAAAATTATCCAGAAATGATGCCGGAAAGGTCTTCAAATGATCCCCTAATAGTCTCGAAATCACCCTGACAGAATCCCGGACGGATCCCGAAAACCATCCAGAAATGATGCCGGTAGGTACCCCAAATGATCCCGAAAAAGTCCCAAAATGACCCCGACGGAATCCCGGACGAATCCCTAAAACAATCCAGAAATGATGCCGAAAGGGTCCCCAAATGATCCCGTATTAGTCGAGAATAAGTCCCGAAATGACCCCGACGGGATCCCGGACGAATCCCGAAAACCATCCAGAAATGATGCCGGAAGAGACCCCAAAAAATCCCGAAATGTCCCGAAATGAGCCCGACAGGATCCTGGACGGATACCGAAAACCATCTAGAAATGATGCCGGTAGGTACCCCAAAATGATCCCGAAATTGTCCCGAAATTGTCCCAAAATGACCCCGTGGGGATCCCGGACGGATCCCTAAAACCATCCAGAAATGATGCCGGAAGGGACCCCAATGATCTCGAAGAAGTCCTGAAATTACCCCGACGGTATCCCAAAACCACCCAGAAATGATGCCGGAAGGGACCCCAAAAATCCCGAAAAAGTCCCGAAATGACCCCGACGGGATCCCGGACGAATACCGGAAATCATCCAGATAGGATGCCGGAAAGGTCCTCAAATGATCCCCTAATAGTCTGTTAGTGAAACAGGATTCGCCGCGGATAGGTGAGGTTGACAATTGGGTTTGGAGAAGCTATATATTGCGCTGGCAACCTGAAAGGTTGCGCTACACAGCCCTTTGAATCTGGTATTTTAGTCGCCTCTTACGACAGGCATACCTACCGCGGGTATATTCTGATCCCCTAACCCGCTGGGGTCCCACTCGTCGATCGTCTTGTTTCGCTATCGCCAGCATAATCGGCGTCACTGTAGCTGACCAAATCAAGAACACAATCATTTTTATAAACAATACCCATATCGATCGTGCCCTTAATGTACTTGAATATGCGTTTCACCACAGTTACGTGTGCTGAGCTAGGCTGTTCCAAATATCGACTTACCAAACCAATTGCGTAGCTTATGTTTGGTCGTGTCCCAATACCCAGGTAAATTAAGCTACTGACCGCTTCACGATATGGATATACAGCATCATGCGAAATCACCAAGGTTCTGATTGTTATCCATTGGAGTTGATACAGTTTTGCTTTCAGACTTACCAAACCGATTCAGTATCTTTTTAGCATAAGCCTGCTGATGTATGCGTATTGAACCATCCTGACGTTGATCAATTTCGAGACCCAAAAATCGCTTTGCCTCGATAAATTTTACTTCAAAATTGTCTTGCAGGTGTGAAACTATCGAATCAATTTCAATAATGTTAGAGCCTTCCGCGATTTACAACCAGATTGACTGAATTTTGTGTGTGTTAGTGCAGTCGGTTGGCTTCGTGACACACGTATTTGTTAAAAATTTTTGATATTTTCATTTGACGCTAGCTTATTTGATAGTCGCGGGGTGTGATTGACAAAACGCAGTGTTGTATTTAGTTTGTGTCGACATTCAAAATGAACAAGTGCGCGGAAGAACAGCAATTCATATTAAAATTTATTGAAAATTATCAATGTTTAGCAGCTTTATGGAATGTAAAGCTTTTATTATTATTTAATAAAATTTTTATTAATTTTTTTATTATTTAATAAAACTGCTGTAGTTGCAAGTAAAAAAAGTCATCATCCGATGACGGCGCATTCACGTCCGAACGCTGCGGTTTCTCATGCAAATGTTGATTGATGGCTTTTTATTTGATAGTCGCGGGGCAAGCGTCAAATACCCGACACGCAGACATACAAAAATTCAGTCAATCTGGTTGTAAATCGCGGAAGGTTCTTATTTGTTACCATCAACACATCATCTACATAAATCGCGATGATCGTTATTGTCTTATCCTTTTGCAGAATGAAAACGCATGAGTCTGAATACCTTTGTGTGAAATCAAATCAAAGAAATTACGTAAATTTTTCATTCCAACATCGTGATGCCTGTTTCAGACCATATAAACTTTAGATCAGCTTGCATACGCGTGCACTTTTGTCATTATAGCCGAATGGCTGCTTCATAAAAACGTTTTCTTTCAGCTCACCGTACAGAAATGCAGTTTTAATGTCGAACTGCTTTAGCCGCATTTTATTCATTGCCGCTAGAGACAGAATTGCACGAATCGATGTATATTTGACGACAGGACTAAAAGTCTCTTCTTAATCGACACTGTATTGCTGTGTGAACCCACGAATCACAAGACGCGCTTTATACCTCTCAATTGAGCCATCAGTATTTTCTTTGATTTTAAACACCCAACGATTATCAATATCTTTCTGATCAAGTGGCTCTACCAAATCACATGTGTTATTCTTGATCAATGAATTAAACTCCTCATCCATTGCACTCTTCCATTGTTGTGCATCGGGTGAGTTCATTGCCTCTTCAAATGTTTTTGGTTCAACAATTCTATAATAATCAGTAAATACGTTGCTGTACGAACAGCTTCAGACAATAGATATTTTGGTAAGCCACTAGCAATAAGCATAGTTCTTGCACATTCTTGAATTGTTCGATTATCACGTTCAATTCTCCCATTTTGCCCTGGAGTATACGGTGCAATGTATTCGATTTGAATACCTTCATTTCTTAACAATTTCTTGACTTCTTCGTTGACAAATTCAGTACCGTTGTCGAAATGAAAAAATTTAATTTGAAACGAAACGTTATTGCTTCGTCTTTAATCAACAAGAAGTAACGAGCGCCACTAATTCCAATTTCTTCCATGGGACCACATAAATCTGCATGCATGTATTCTCCAGCAACTGATGGTCGCTTGATCGATTCCTTATGAGTTGATCTCGTCATTTTTCCGTATTGACAATCCTCACAAAAAAATCTTTCACTGTTGGACAAGTCGACACCTGTAACGAGACCATCTTTAACAATTTTTCTTATTGAATTGATGTTGACGTGGCCCAATCGAAAATGCCACTGGTCAAGCGAAACAGCTGCAACTTTTGCAACTTCATTTGTACGTACACGAAATTCCATGCGTATTTGTTTCATTTTATCACGCTTACCTAGTGCAACGATTTTACGCTGTTGATCAAGTATTTTGCAACCACCACTTTCAAATAAAACTTGAAAACCTTTATCTGTCATAACTATTGTCGAAAACAAATTTTCACCAAGTTCTGGAACACACATCACGTTTTTAATACGCCGCTGCTCCCACTGATTGTTTACCTTCGCATCTATAAGAATGGTACCAATTCCATGAATCTTGACACAATGACGATCGGCTAAATTTACTTGACCACTTTGTTCTCTTAGCTCTGAGAACCACTCACAACGAAAAGTCATGTGACTTGTTGCACCTGAATCAGCACACCAGTAATCTGGCTTTAATTCGTTTGATTTGTCCGAATATACTGCTGTACACCATGCCAGTTCGTTTTTATTTGCAGTTTTATTGCTATTCGACGAATTTGTTTTCTTAGGACATTTTTTATCTTTTGCCCAATGGCCCATTTCACCACAAGCATTGCATTTCGTTCTCTTCTTCAATTCATCAACATTTGACTTTGGCTTGAAATCTTTTTTGGATTCTTTGTGTTTATTGTGTTTAAACCTAGCAACAAATGCCGCATCTGATGAATCATTCTGTTCATAGTTCATTCGATTCAAATTATCCTCCTCTAATTTCAAAGATGCCATAAGCGTATCAGTTGTTCGAGTTTCTTTTGTATTATACCAAGCAGTTTTATAGTTGTTGAACTTTACAGGCAAACTACTAATAATACGCACCATCTCAATTTGTCAGACGACAGTTTTTCACCCTGTTGCTCAATCTCTGATGCTAATTGATTTGCTTTGGCTACGTACGTAGCCATCTTAAATTAAAAATATTCTTCATACAAAGTCATGGTACGAATTTCCGAATTTTTTTCGTACACACTTTCCAATTTGTCCATCATTTCTTTAGCGGTTTTGCATGTTAGAACAAGATTTGCGCGTTCTCTATCCAGCGATTGAAATATAGGATTCATGGCTTTACCTTCATTCCTTTCAAATATATTCCTTTCATCCTCTGGTGCATTTTCTGTCGATAATATCCCTTCTATATTCTTGGTCAAATTACGTGCTTTTAAGAAAGCCATTATCTGGAATTTCCATAAGCGATAGTTTGAACCATTTAATACGTGGCCACTAAAATTGTTTTCATTTTTATTTCCATCCATTTTAAACGAACTTAAGTTTTTGTGCGACGACAAAGCAACTTTACATAAAACTTGTTGTTGTTGTGCCTACTAGTCTGCGAACGAATATATGTACAATATTGTATGCACTAACGTGCTAACGGGAATACTATAATGTTGATGCAATTTTTTTAAGGTAGTGAAATTTGATTTTACCTCCTGCGACAATGCTTTATTTGCTTTGTAACACAGCAATTATTTCCACATGGTCTATTTTATTTACGCTTTGACGAGACGACTTTTTTCTAAATGTGCGCGCAACTTTATACAGTACGACGACTTGACTCAGTTGTATTAATCTCTTTTTAATTTATTCACTGAAGCTCTCTGACCACATAACCTTTTAAATGTTTTAGAAGTCCTTTTTGACCGAACCAATTAAGTGAATAAAAAAGATAAACGCACAAAAGAAAACACGTTTAATTAACAGTTGAACAATTCGCTTTTATGGAAAGAAAATTTTATTGAAGTGCTTCTTCTTTAAACGTCACATTTCAACTGTAGTTAACGAAGGTAAAAATGGTAAAGCTGGAGACATTGGTGCTTTATCGGTAAGCGTATCGGTAACCTTATAACAGCTGATTCGACCATCCTTATGGGAATCAATGCAATCGATTATTGGTGCCGCTAAAGTCGTAACCGTATCGTAGCCAACCAATTGGTTTTTGTCTGCCGTCGTAACAATAAACAGCTGATTACGTTAGGGATACGACTACAGCGATACGACAAACGGCACCAATGACTCCCGCTTAAAATCTAATACAGAAAAAAGGGTTGCCATCTTTGTTTCGACAGTGGATAATTCCAATAGAGTGCCAAGTGACTGACACCTTAGGAGGAAATTTGAACATTCTGTGTGAACACGCGCAGAGTTTATTTAAAAAGGAGGCCAAGGATTGGTATTGGAGGTATCGCAGATCTGTAGAACGCGTTACCTGGCCTTCACTGTGTCAGGCCCTTCGTACCAATTTCCAGCAACACAAAAGCGATTTTGAGATTAAAGAGCAAATACGAAGCAGGAAGCAAGGGCCAAACGAAAGTTTCGATGACCTTAAGAACGCTGTCTTCAAAATAACATAATCTTTGGAGTCTCCGTTGTTAAAATCCGAGCTTGTTGAAATATTGCAGCATAATTTGCGACCCCGTGTAAGACAGCAACTGATTTATATGCAAATAAATTCACTGGCCGAGCTGCGTAAACTCTGCCTCAAGTGCGAAAGTCTTCTAAGTGAGATATCGCGAACTTCACTCCTGCCCACTGCGAACCAGCGACAAAATCCGCGTCGGTACGCGAACGAGTTGAATTGTGAAGAAGACCTATCAGATAGGGCACATCTGGAAGTCGACAAACTCGCGAGGCATGCAGCGAAAACCAAGTTAGTTTGCTGGAATCGCAAGGGAGGTGGGCATAGATATATTGACTGCCTAGAAGAGCGGACTGTCTTTTGCTATAGTTGTGACACGCCGGATACGTATAGATCAACCTGTACATCATGCAATCCGGGAAACTCCAAAAGGAGCGAGGCATTCAAACCGAATCCTCGCAACGACCCGGAGAACAAGGACTTAAAAGAGTACTAAAACGATCTGATAGAAGTTCGGATTACATAACGACCAGTTCGCCCACCGCGAAAGATTCCCGTTTCATACACAAAATTATACCCTACTCAGTTCGCCTGGAAAATTATGAAAAAGTTAAAAAAGATATTTTTAATACGGAAACTAAGCTCTCTCGAAAGACAACCCGTTCTTCTGCCCAAATAAACAAATTTTGGAAGAATTTTCATGAGAATCGTAAAACCTTGCAAAAAATAATTTGCTCCATTGACCAGAAACCTCTCGACTTAAGGCCATATGCAAAAATTTAATTGTTAGGATCTGAACATTTAGCTTTGCTGGATAGTGGTGCTCAAATATCCTGCTTAGGGTCTACGTTAGCTGAAGACGTGTGCAAACGTGTGTGTTTACGGACGTACATGTATCCTTTGGAAAAACCCTTCGTCTTCTGATTTTTTTTTTTATTTGAACGGGTATCACATTAGCACAACGGGCTAGTATCTAAAATTCGGCAGTTTAAGACTTTTCAGTATTGTTCAGGTTTATAAATAGTTATAAACTGCGGCCTCAAAATAGGTCACCTCGACTAAGCCAGCGTCTACATATTTCTTTTTGTGTCAAATCAACCCTAGAAGTATTTGTCCTCAAATAACCGTGATAGTTAAATCCCATGTTATAATCGCCATCATACCAGAATATTAAACAAAAGCAACACGCTCACTGTAAGTAAAGCTACCTGAGCCAGCGAACACCTATATTTTGCGACCTCAATCCAGTCCAAGGCAGAAAGGGCTGAACAGGAAAAGCACCCTCATTTTGGGACTCGCGTTCCTACGCTGATACAAGCGGCCCAGTTCCATATGCATGTGTTCCCGAGTCTTGGTAAGAAGGGTTCACGGGTACAACCACTAGTGAAAGCATGCCATGTTTAACACACTTGGACGATGCCATGCAAATTGGGTAGCTACAACAACCAGCTGTAATATCGGAAAGCAGTCGGTGTGACTATGACAAACCAAAATAAAATGAGCTAAACCACGAACTTCACAATTAGGAGTTGGCAATCCAAATACCACAGAGCATAAGCAGTAAGTTACGTCAGAACAGGAATACCACCTCCGCGACAATGCCAACAAACTCTAACAACCATCAGTAGCCGTCAGCAACTATACAACTACTAGAAGGAAACCACGATCAGGTTTAGATCGAGGTTGTAAGAATACGCATCGTTATGCAAATAATTTTCAATTTAATATTAATTATGAATACTCGCTCGACAGCGTGTTGTGTGTTTTTTTTTCCTTTTCATAATTAGCGTTGATATAGAAATGAATTGTACAATTCGACGTAACAGTCCAAGAGACGTACATCACTTAAGTTTAGGAGAGTATATGATTGTACCTACTTATAGATATCCTTAATCAAGCAGCCTAGTAGAGCAACTATATCACTACGTTGGAACCCGGCAGCTGTTTGCGCAAACAACGAGGAGCAACCACATTGACGTAAGTCCCAATCATATGTAATATTATATTTATATATATACATATAAATAGATACAATAGCATACTCTCCGGAAAACCAAAACACTAGTTTTTGCTACTTGACGCGCTTAATATCCTTTATCTATCATTTAAAGTTGGAATAGACACCATTCAAAGCTTGAATGAATCTCGCCTTAACTTGGGCAAACACGCGTACGTAAAGATCTATATTTAAAAAAATATATATATATGAATCCTCAATGGAACTGTTATTCGGGAATCAGTGCCGAGATGAGAATGTTTGTAGTAGGTGTTTACACCACTTATAAGGAAAGCGCTCCTACAGCAATTATTAAATCGTAGAATTGCCGTTTGGGTATGGAACCCCCCAACAAGGCAAACGGATATAAGTTTTTTTTTATAGTTTTTCTTTATTAGTGTCAAACACTAAGCCTAGCAAAAGTTGTTGGTTTTTATTTTTCTTGTTAAATAGGCGTGAAATTAACGAGATGGCTTGGTGCCACTACGCTTAATAATGTAATTCCTAAGGTACTCTGTAATTAATCTATTGATGCACAATTTTCCTTCATAAGCTAGATTCAATATTATTAGCTACACACAAAAGAAAAGGGGATTAAAAGAACAACGTATGTATGTATAACCACACGTAAAAATTTTTACATTTATTCTCACTCTATGAATGGAATTTTTTTGTTTTTTTGAATCAATTGCACTTTATTTTGGTTTCAAAGAGAAGGGCCAGTTGTGTGTGCCTAACTCGGCCTTCTATGCAAGTTATGCATGCAAACCTACGTGCCTATAAATGAACGTATGCTCTCGATTCCTATCCTTTGACTTTTTTTTTGTTACGCTCTAAGCTCTCCACTTAGTAAGCGCGCTCAATCTCTCTATTATATGTAAGCACTGAAGAATTTTATTGTAAATGGCAGTCAATGACCTCGAGAATGAAAAAGTAGGTCAGTAGGATCAGTCAAAAGAATTTCGTTAACATACGCAATTACATTGTATTAGCATTTAAGATATTTTCTCTAGCAAATTCATTAACACTAATGTTAACTTATCACTGGATCTTTAATCTTTAATTAGTATACTAAGGTTATATTTTTTAATACCACATATATGTAGATATGAGCTGAATTTTTATAAATATAAATTGTTAATATGGAGTAAATCGAAGATTAAAGTGGTCTGATTCTTGCAGGTTGGTGTGTGGTTAAGGGGCTTTATTACCATCTATAAAGCCACGGTAGGGTGGGTATAGAGCAGTCGCACCAATATACATATGCGCTGCATGGTTTGGGTGTTTCACGTGCGAGTATGGGTGGTTGCATGTAGTTACTTTGGTGGAAGTTACTAGCTGTGTGCAAATTAATATGTTTTGTTATGGCTTTAGGTTGATGGATGTTGGCTTGGTCAGTAGGCGCGTACCTGAACCCTCCCAAGGCTGAAGCCCCCGGCAATCGCCAGTGCACACACCGTGGCTGCTGACAGGCTTTGCAAGCCCATCCCGAGAGCTGGGCCAAGAATCACATAACAGAAAATGGCGCCCGAGCAGGGACCAACATATAACTTGGGTTGTACTTTTGAGCAGCGCTAACCCGATGTGATCCCTTACATAGATCCCTCTTGGAACATTACTGTCTGTCCGAGTTTATTTGTATTTGAGTAAGAACGTTTATAGTCGATATCCTTCTTTAAATAATCACCTTAATTATTTGCGAACCTCAAGTTATATGTTTCGGATTTTGACCAACCCAATTAAAATCTAATATATCTCTTTGTTTTTTTTTTTCAACTGTGGTTATATAGTTGTGTGGCAACTCTGATGCTGGAATTGCAGTATCCTAAAGGCTTTATGTCTACGGATCTGACCTCTAATGACAAGTGCACATAAACTCCTTAACAACCCTTTTTTCCTTTCTTTCGAGTCCTTGGAGTTTTCTTGAAGTTAATTGCGAAATAGTTATATGGAATTTTTGCTAGTATTTCGACTATATGTCCTCTAGCTAACCAATAACTAAATTACCTAACAGGTCTTGAAAATTGCTATTAATTCATTTAGTTCCAAATCCTTTCGGGGCTTAAATTTTATTACTGAAGTGATGTTTATTTCTTTTTTTTATTACGACCAAGTTTTAAGTGCTCAACTATGCCACCATTCTCGATGAAACTATACTAAACTAATACCGTTTTCACACAGAAACTTAATTATCCCATTTCACCTTCTAATGAAATCGTAAATTTTTTGCTTTCACACATAAGTAGCTGGTCTATTAGTATGAAGGATGAAATGTCAAACGAATAAAATGACAATAAACTTAATGATCTCATTTCACCTTCTAAGGAAATCGTAAATTTGTTGCTTTCACACAGAAGTAACTGCTCGATTAGTATGAAGGATGAAATGTCAAGCGAATAAAATAACAATGCTATATGACAAACAATGACATTTACTTTGACAAATGACATTTTTAAGCACCGAACACACCAAAAACTAAGAAACTGAACGCACCCAGCAGAGTTGCATTGGGCTTTTGATTTCGTTATGCGTTCGATTAGTCACTAATGAAATAATTATAGATTCGAATCTTGTATGGAAGATTGAGCTCAATAACCGTCTTAATGTAGAAAACTGCCTTTATTATTCAATCAGCCGTATGTGTGAACATAGTATAACCACCACACTGCCTGGGAGTCAGACCATTACTTTATGAAAGTTTTTTTTTGCGTTCATTTTTGCTGCTATTAAGTACTAGAATCAAATCGATCGGATTTCTATTGCTTTTTGTTGAATACGATACGAAATATATTTTTTTTTACTATACATAAAACAGTTGCATTTGTTTTGACATCTATACCAAGGCACATACATACGCACGTATATAGCCAAATTTATTATAGGATATCTATTTTTTTTTGTCCTGAATAGAATAGGAGACACAATATAACGGCGCTGACTTTTGTAAAATTTCTTTTTACAATCTCCACCAACCGTGTCTAACTAGCTCGCAAGTTTTAGTTTTGTCTGAGAAAGTGGACATTCATTATACGCATACATTCTTAAATTTTTTTCACCTCCTTCGATTTTTGTTCTCTTAATTAACTGAGTTTGGTAATAATGGCGACGCGCAATAGCAACGAATACGGACATCCGTCGGGTATGGTTTTCACAATCTGTAGGGAAGTTTTTTCGGAACATGACGATGTTTTGACGACTGCGTGCTCTCACCGCTTCCACCGAGCCTGTTGTTGTTGTTGTAGCAGTGCTTCGCCCCACCTAACAGCCGCGATCGTTCACAAATTGTCATCAATATCCTCTAACGGGAGTCCAAGGAAACTTGCTGTTTCAACAGGGGTGGACCATAATGAAAGTGGTGTTAGAGCCTGTCTTTTAACATGGCTCAAAAATACAGCAACTTGCCTGGGACCTTAAATTTGATGGCACTTCAAAACTAAACGTAGACAGTTTTATATACCGAGTTGAGTGTTTTAAATGTTTCAGAAGTCCTTTTTGACCGAACCAATTAAGTGAATAAAAAAGATAAACGCACAAAAGAAAACACGTTTAATTAACAGTTGAACAATTCGCTTTTATGGAAAGAAAATCGCTTCCCAAGGCAGTCGGTTCTATGTACCGGAGCGACTCGGGATTTTTCCCGACCAAGGAATGTCATTTCAGTGTGACCCCACTTAATTTGTTTCGTCCCTCCCACAAATTGTCATCCTCCCAGCAGCTCCTTGCAGCAGGACTGCTACATATTCTCTTACTCCGGGAAGGTATCGAGCCCAATCCGGGTCCGTCTCCTGACCCCGGTCCTGAGAAATGGTTTTGCTGCATTTGCCAGAAAAGAATCTTTTTAGGATGGTCATACTCTGTTCAGTGTGTCTCGTGCAAGGGATGGTTGCATCGGACAGGTTGTTCTGGGCTTGATCCCAAAACCCGACGTCCACGTAACTTTTATAAATCTTTTGTGGCTCCTTGCTGCTCACGCCCAAGGGCGTCCCGTAGTCTACGCCTAAGCGTATCCCCACTACCTTCCAGCAGCTTCGCTGCTCAGCAAGCCACAACAAGTACCCGCTGCTGCTCGCGCCCCACGGCGCCAACAACTCAAACAGCTGATACCACTCATAACTACTACCTTCGGAGTAGAGCTGGTAACAATGCTGAGCATCAGCCCCTGCCCCCGTCTTCTTCTCCCCCCCTCTTTTCTGGCAGCAATCGTGCAGGTCAGGGAAACAGACTCTTAGTCCCTGCCTCCGTTTGCACCGTCTGCCAGCACAGAATATATAGGTTTGCGACATCCGCTCAATGCAGCTCCTGCCTTGGGTGGTGCCACTTTCCTAGATGTTCTGGCCTCCGCGACGGCAACCCCTCGACGGGTTTCATCGCGCCATGTTGCCAGGTCGCAAACCCAAATCATCCGGGTACCCCAATGCTTGCCCAAGGGCGCCCAGCCCCAAGGCCACAACAGCAATTGCGTCCTGGCCTTCCACAATCTAGGCGTAGTCACCCCTCACTTACCCCTAGAGTGGCGGCGTCACCCCTCATGCACTTCAGAATTCTGCAGTTCAACTGTAATGGACTAACTGGGAAGATTACGGAGATAGTCGATTTCATGAAGCGGCACAACATCCGCATTGCTGCGATTCAAGAGACTAAACTCACAGCAAGATCTGCATTGCAGACCTGCTCTGGTTATAATGTCCACAGGAAAGACCGCGAGAGCGGAAATGGAGGCGGCCTCGCGTTTATTATACACCACTCTGTGCAATATCATATATTTGATCCTGGCATCGACCGCAGTGACAATGTCTTAGAACGTCAAGGCCTATCTGTCTGGTCAGGCGATGCAAATCTAGAAATCATCAACATCTACATCCCTCCTGCCACCTGTTGCCCCAGTGGATACCGCCCTAATATCAAGGCCTTACTCACTGGCAACAATCGCATTATCTTGGGCGATTTCAATGCCCATCACGACCTATGGCATTCAAACTTGCGGGCGGACAGTAGGGGTGAGATGTTGGCGGATCAAATAGACGAAACGACGTTCTGCACAATAAACGAGGACGCCCCCACACGTATGGTAGGAAGTTGTCATAGCTCGCCAGATATCTCAATCGTGAGCGCAGAACTCGTAAACTGCGTCAACTGGCAGCCGATGGTAACATTGGCATCCGACCACCTGCCCATACTTATTTCGTTCGAGCGTACCGCCGACTTCATTGTCACCGAAAAACGCACTTTCATAAACTTCAAAAAAGGAAAGTGGGAAGAATATAAATCCGCAACAGACAGCAGCTTTGCTGCCCTCCCTATCCCGACTGATGCCCGCTAAGGGGAGCGTGCCTTCCGTAAGGTCATTGAATCCGCCTCGGCACATTTCATTCCCGCCGGGAGAATTCCCGAAATCCGGCCCCACTTCCCGGCGGAGGCCGCGAGCTTAGCGAGGGAACGCGACCTTATAAGACAGCTTGATCCAGGCGACCCCCAAATAAGGGATATAAACCAACGCATCAGATTGCTTGTGGACGAACACAAGCGGGCGAAATGGGAAGAGCACCTAAGAGGTTGTAACCTCTCTACCGGTGTAGGTAAACTTTGGTCCACCGTAAAGTCCCTATCGAATCCGACTAAGCACAAAGACAAAGTTTCCATCGCCTTTGGCGATAAGGTGCTGTCGGATTCGAAAAAATGCGCGAGCGCTTTCTGCCGACAATATATAATGCATCCTACGGTCGACAAAAATAGACGGAGAGCCAATAGAAACGCACATAAACACAAACTCAGTGCGTCACCAATTACCATCACCGCTAGAGAGGTTGAGGACGCCATTGGTCGCGCTAAACCATCCAAAGCAGTGGGCCCAGACGGCATAGCCATGCCGATGCTTAAAAACCTAGGGAAAGAGGGTTTCAAATATTTAGCGCATGTCTTCAACCTGTCTCTTTCCACCTTTGTCATACCCGAGAAATGGAAAATGGCCAAGGTGGTCCCGCTACTAAAGCCTGGGAAACCAGCTAACGTAGGTGAGTCATATCGTCCGATATCTCTCCTATCGCCAGTGGCAAAGACGCTTGAAGCCATTTTGCTCCCTTATTTCCAAGCACATTTGCAGCTAGCCCCTCATCAGCATGGCTTCAGAAAATTCCATAGCACTACCTCCGCGCTAAATGTCATTAGCACCCAGATAAATTGCGGTTTGAATCAATATCCCCACCATAGAACAGTACTCGTAGCGTTAGACCTATCAAAAGCTTTTGATACGGTCAACCATGGCTCGTTACTGCAAGACCTGGAAGGGTCTACCCTTCCCCCATGTCTTAAAAGGTGGACCGCAAATTATCTGGGTGGTCGGCAGGCATCGGTGCAATTCAGAAACGAAACATCAAAACAAAAGAGAATTAAACAAGGGGTGCCACAGGGTGGTGTCCTATCCCCGCTTTTGTTTAATTTCTACATATCTAAGCTACCTTCACCACCGGAAGGAGTCACAATCGTTTCCTACGCCGATGACTGCACAATAATGGTCACAGGCCCAGGCCCAAAGATCGATGAGCTATGCAATAAAATAAACGGCTATCTCCCTGATTTCTCCAGTTTTTTCGCCTCGCGAAACCTGGCATTGTCACCGACTAAATCTTCCGCGACCTTATTTACAACATGGACGCCTCAAATGTCGACCATATTGAACATCCACGTCGATGGCACTACGCTACCGACTGTCCTACACCCCAAAATCTTGGGTGTGACGTTCAGGATCTACATTTTGGTGCGCACGCAACCGCAATTGTTCCAAGAATTCAGAGCCGTAATAAAATCCTCAAATCCCTTGCTGGCAGTACCTGGGGAAAAGATAAAGAAACGCTCTTGACCACATACAAAGCAATTAGCCAGCCGATTACGTGCTACGCGTCACCCATATGGTCGCCAAGCCTAAAAACCACCTACTGGAAGAAACTACAGGCCTGCCAAAATACTGCTCTCAGAATCGCCACGGGCTGTCTTCTTATGTCCCCAGAACACCATCTGCATAATGAGGCGAGAATACTCCCCATCAGGGAGAGAAATGAGATGCTGACCAAACAGTTTCTGTTGAATACCCAGAAACCTGGGCATCCCAACAGACATCTGATTGACGAACCAGCACCGCCTAGGGGCCTAAGGAGTCATCTCCGTAAGCATTTTGAGGAAATACGGCGCCTGAGAACCCAGCCGTATGAAGCGGAAAAACACAAGCAGGTCCTTGGTGAACTCCATAGACAGGCGTCGGACCTTTATGTCGGGAATTGCCCGGTGAATCCAGTACTTGAAGAAAAATATCCATAACTCGCAGAAGAGGAACGCATACTCCCCAGGGAAACGCGTGTCACTCTTGCTCAACTTCGTTCTGGATACTGTAACAGGTTAAACTCTTACCTATCCAGAATCAACCCCGACATACAAAATGTATGCCCTGCTTGCAATTTGTCCCCACATGACACCAACCATCTCTTTAATTGTAATGTGGAACCAACGCCTCTAACACCCCTTTCCTTATGGTCCACCCCTGTTGAAACGGCAAGTTTCCTTGGACTCCCGTTAGAGGATATTGATGACAATTTGTGATCGGTCGCGGCTATTAGGTGGGGCGAGCATTGCTACAACAACAACAACAACATGGAAAGAAAATTTTATTGAAGTGCTTCTTCTTTAAACGTCACATTTCAACTGTAGTTAACGAAGGTAAAAATAGTAAAATAGAATACAGAAAAAAGGGTTGCCATCTTTGTTTCGACAATGGATAATTCCAATACTCCCACTCTTTGTTGTAAACAAAATCGGCAACGTTCTCTTATGATATCATCTCCATCAAATTGCACAAGTATTTATGACGATTATTATTCAATGCTTTCGTAAATATATCCGCGATCTGCTCATCAGTATTTATATATTGTAAGTTGAATTGACCATCTTGACATTTTTTCCTTACTGATGCCCAGCTTACGACACCGGACCCAATATGAAAAACATACCCACTCGTCGATCGTCTTGTTTCGCTATCGCCAGCATAATCGGCATCACTGTAGCCGACCAAATCAAGAACACAATCATTTTTATAAACAATACACATATCGATTGTGCCCTTAATGTACTTGAATATGCGTTTCACCGCAGTTACGTGTGCTGAGCTAGGCTGTTCCAAATATCGACTTACCACACCAATTGCGTAGCTTATGTCTGGTCGTGTCCCAATACCCAGGTAAATTAAACTACCGACCGCTTCACGATATGGATATACAGCATCATGCTCATCTCTTGCGAAATCACCAAGGTTCTGATTGTTATCCATTGGAGTTGATACAGTTTTGCTTTCAGTCATACCAAACCGATTCAGTATCTTTTTAGCATAAGCCTGCTGATGTATGCGTATTGAACCATCCTGACATTGATAAATTTTGAGATCCAAAAATCGCTTTGCCTCGATAACTTTTACTTCAAAATTGTCTTGCAGGTGTGAAACTATAGAATCAATTTCAATAATGTTATTTGTTACCATCAACACATCATCTAAATAAATCGCGATGATCGTTATCGTCTTATCCTTTTGCCGAATGAAAACGCATGAGTCTGAATCACTTTGTGTGAAATCAAATTTGCAAAGAAATGACGTAAATTTTTCATTCCAACATCGTGATGCCTGTTTCAGACCATATAAACTTTTGATCAGCTTGCATACGCGTCCACTGTTGTCATTATAGCCGACTGGCTGCTTCATAAAAACGTTTTCTTTCAGCTCACCGTACAGAAATGCAGTTTTGATGTCGAACTGCTTTAGCCGCATTTTATTCATTGCCGATAGAGACAGAATTGCACGAATCGATGTATATTTGACGACAGGACCAAAAGTCTCTTCGTAATCGACACCGTATTGCTGAGTGAACCCACGAATCACAAGACGCGCTTTATATCTCTCAATTGAGACATCAGGATTTTCTTTGATTTTAAACACCCAACGATTTTCAACAATTTTCTGATTATCAAGTGGCTCTACCAAATCACATGTGTGATTCTTGATCAATGAATTAAACTCCTCATCCATTGCACTCTTCCATTGTTGTGCATCGGGTGAGTTCATTGCCTCTTCAAATGTTTTTGGTTCAACAATTGTTGCTGAAAATCCACTTTCAATTAACCGATCTGGACTCTTTACACTTTCTAGCAGATCGTAGTGTTGATTACTTCCCTTGGATCGAACCCGTTCATGAGTTTCTGCTGTTGATTCTGCTTCAGCGTCAAGAAAAACATCATTATTATGAGCTGATTCAACGACGATTTCATCTGAAGCATTTTCAGATACTTCTTCATCATCAGTATCAATGTCATCCCGAAGTACAAATTTGTTTGATACTTGCTCATTAAAACGGACATTTTTTGATACTTGCTCATTAAAACGGTCATTACAGCTGAGAAATATCTTTCTGTTGTTCGGATCAAATAGTCGAAAGTTTTTGGTTGTGGGCTCAAATCCAATCAAAAATACTTTCTTCGCTTTTGTATTCCACTTTTGTCGACACGCTTGTTTTGGAACTTGAACAAAACATTCTGTTCCAAATATTTTGATGTGATCCAAACATGGTTTTCGACCAAACCATTTTTCATAAGGTGTACTCCCTGGACACTTGCTATTTGTTGTGCGGTTCAGTAAATACGTTGCTGTACGAACACTTCAGACAATAGATATTTTGGTAAGCCACTAGCAATAAGCATAGTTCTTGCACATTCTTGAATTGTTGGATTATCACGTTCAATTCTCCCATTTTGCCCTGGAGTATACGGTGCAATATATTCGATTTGAATACCTTCATTTCTTAACAATTTCTTGACTTCTTCGTTGACAAATTCAGTACCGTTGTCGAAATGAAAAAACTTTATTTGAAACGAAACGTAGTTGCATGGTCTTTAATCAACAAGAAGTAACGAGCGCCACCAATTCCAATTTCTTCCATGGGACCACATAAATCTGCATGCATGTATTCTCCAGCAACTGATGGTCGCTTGATCGATTCCTTATGAGTTGATCTCGTCATTTTTCCGTATTGACAATCCTCACAAAAAAATCGTTCACTGTTAGACAAGTCGACACCTGTAACGAGACCATCTTTAACCATTTTCTTATTGAATTGATGTTGACGTGGCCCAATCGAAAATGCCACTGGTCAAGCGAAACAGCTGCAACTTTTGCAACTTCATTTGTACGTACACGAAATTCCATGCGTATTTGTTTCATTTTATCACGCTTACCTAGTGCAACGATTTTACGCTGTTCATCAAGTATTTTGCAACCACCACTTTCAAATAAAACTTGAAAACTTCTATCTGTCATAACTATTGTAGAAAACAAATTTTCACCAAGTTCTGGAACATACATCACGTTTTCAATACGCCGCTGCTCCCACTGATTGTGTACCTTAGCATCTATAAGAATGGTACCATTTCCATGAATATTGACACGATGACGATCGGCTACATTTACTTGACCACTATGTTCTCTTAGCTCTGAGAACCACTCACAACGAAAAGTCATGTGACTTGTTGCACCTGAATCAGCACACCAGTAATCTGGATTTAATTCGTTTGATTTGTCCGAATATACTACGGTACACCATGCCAGTTCGTTTTTATTTGCAGTTTTATTGCTATTCGACGAATTTGTTTTCTTAGGACACTTTTTATCTTTTGCCCAATGGCCCATTTGACCACAAGCATTGCATTTCGTTCTCTTCTTCAATTCATCAACATTTGACTTTGGCTTGAAATCTTTTTTGGAGTCTTTGTGTTTATTGTGTTTAAACCTAGCAACAAATGCCGCATCTGATGAATCATTCTGTTCATTGTTCATTCGATTCAAATTATCCTCCTCTAATTTCAAAGATGCCATAAGCGTATCAATTGTACGAGTTTCTTTTGTGTTATACCAAACAGTTTTATAGTTGTTGAACTTTACAGGCAAACTACTAATAATACGCACCATCTCAATTTGTCAGACGACAGTTTTACACCCAGTTGCTCAATCTCTGATGCTAATTGATTTGCTTTGGCTACGTACGTAGCGACAGTTTCATCATCCTTCATCTTGAGTTAAAAATATTCTTCATACAAAGTCATGGTACGAATTTCCGAATTTTTTTCGTACACACTTTCCAATTTGTCCATCATTTCTTTAGCGGTTTTGCATGTTAGAACAAGATTTGGCCGTTCTATATTCAGCGATTGAAATATAGGATTCATGGCTTTACCTTCATTCCTTTCAAATATATTCCTTTCATCCTCTGGTGCATTTTCTGTGGATACTATCCCTTCTATATTCTTGGTCAAATTACGTGCTTTTAAGAAAGCCATTATCTGGAATTTCCATAAGCGATAGTTTGAACCATTTAATACGTGGCCACTAAAATTGTTTTCATCCATTTTAAACGAACTTTAGTTTTTGTGCGACGACAAAGCAACTTTACATAAAACTTGTTGTTGTTGTGCCTACTAGTCTGCGAACGAATATATGTACAATATTGTATGCACTAACGTGCTAACGGGAATACTATAATGTTGATGCAATTTTTTTAAGGTAGTGAAATTTGATTTTACCTCATGCGACAATGCTTTCTTTGCTTTGTAACACAGCAATTATTTCCACATGCTCTATTTTATTTACGCTTTGACGAGACGACTTTTTTCTAAATGTGGGCGCAACTTTATACAGTACGACGACTTGACTCAGTTGTATTAATCTCTTTTTAATTTATTCACTGAAGCTCTCTGACCACATAACCTTTTAAATTTTTTAGAAGTCCTTTTTGACCGAACCAATTAAGTGAATAAAAACGATAAACGCACAAAAGAAAACACGTTTAATTAACAGTTGAACAATTCGCTTTTATGGAAAGAAAATTTTATTGAAGTGCTTCTTCTTTAAACGTCACATTTTAACTGTAGTTAACGAAGGTAAAAATAGTAAAGCTGGAGACATTGGTGCTTTATCGGTAAGCGTATCGGTAACCTTATAACAGCTGATTCGACCAACCTTATGGGAATCAATGCAATCGATTATTGGTGCCGCTAAGGTCGTAACCGTATCGTAGCCAACCAATTGGTTTTTGGTTTGCCGTCGTAACGATAAACAGCTGATTACGTTAGGGATACGACAAACGGCACCAATGACTCCCGCTTAAAATCGAATACAGAAAAAAGGGTTGCCATCTTTGTTTCGACAGTGGATAATTCCAATAGAGTGCCAAGTGACTGGCACCTTAGGAGGAAATTTCAACATTCTGTGTGAACACGCGCAGAGTTTATTTAAAAAGGAGGCCAAGGATTGGTATTGGAGGTATCGCAGATCTGTAGAACGCGTTACCTGGCCTTCACTGTGTCAGGCCCTTCGTACCAATTTCCAGCAACACAAAAGCGATTTTGAGATTAAAGAGCAAATACGAAGCAGGAAGCAAGGGCCAAACGAAAGTTTCGGTGACTTTAAGAACGCTGTCTTCAAAATAACATAATCTTTGGAGTCTCCGTTGTCAGAGTCCGAGCTTGTTGAAATATTGCAGCATAATTTGCGACCCCGTGTAAGACAGCAACTACTTTATATGCAAATAAATTCATTGGCCGAGCTGCGTAAACTCTGCCTCAAGTGCGAAAGGCTTCTAAGTGAGATATCGCGAACTTCACTCCTGCCCACTGCGAACCAGCGACAAAATCCGCGTCGGTACGCGAACGAGTTGAATTGTGAAGAAGACCTATCAGATAGGGCACATCTGGAAGTCGACAAACTCGCGAGGCATGCAGCGAAAACCAAGGTAGTTTGCTGGAATTGCAAGGGAGGTGGGCATAGATATCTTGACTGCCTAGAAGAGCGGACTGTCTTTTGCTATGGTTGTGACACGCCGGATACGTATAGATCAACCTGTACATCATGCAATCCGGGAAACTCCAAAAGGAGCGAGGTATTCAAACCGAATCCTCACAAGGACTTAAAAGAGTACTAAAACGATCTGATGAAAGTTCGGATTACATAACGAACAGTTCGCCCACCGCGAAAGATTCCCGTTTCATACACAAAATTATACCCTACTCAGTTCGCCTGGAAAATTATGAAAAAGTTAAAAAAGATATTTTTAATACGGACACTAAGCTCTCTCGAAAGACAACCTGTTCTTCTGCCCAAATAAACAAATTTTGGAAGAATTTTCATGAGAATCGTAAAACCTTGCAGAAAATAATTTGCTCCATTGACCAGAAACCTCTCGACTTAAGGCCATATGCAAAAATTTAATTGTTAGGATCTGAACATTTAGCTTTGCTGGATAGTGGTGCTCAAATATCCTGCTTAGGGTATACGTTAGCTGAAGACGTGTGCAAACGTGTGTGTTTACGGACGTACATGGTTCCTTTGGAAAAACCTTTCGTCTTCTCATTTTTTTTTTATTTGAACGGGTATCACATTAGCACAACGGGCTAGTATCTAAAATTCGGCAGTTTAAGACTTTTCAGCATTGTTCAGGTTTATAAATAGTTATAAACTGCGGCCTCAAAATAGGTCACCTCGACTAAGCCAGCGTCTACATATTTCTTTTTGTGTCAAATCAACCCTAGAAGTATTCGTCCTAAAATATCCATTAGGGCCAAGAACATAATTTATAGAACCGGTTTATTGCACATGATCACATATCATATCTACCCATCAAAAGAGATCTAAATAATTAATCATCAAAACCATCAACGCTTGATTTGAACATACCTTTTCTTTTTGTTGTTACTCAACACTGACTGCATGACATAAACACCTGAGAATGTGAGAATTGGGGTGTAACGCGGAAAAAAAGTTCGTTTTGGCTCGGCCATTTTTAGCTCTGATTGCAAAGGAAACGCACGGTAGAGAAAAAATATATATAAAGGTCTTTTTTGATATCAATAACCGTGATAGTTAAATCCCATAGTATAATCGCCATCATACCGGAATATTAAACAAAAGCAACACGCTCACTGTAAGTAAGGCTACCTGAGCCAGCGAACACCTATATTTTGCGACCTCAATCCAGTCCAAAGCAGAAAGTGCTGAACAGGAAAAGCACCCTCATTTTGGGACACGCGTTCCTACCCTGATACAAACGGCCCAGTTCCATATGCATGTGTTCCCGAGTCTTGGTAAGAAGGGTTCACGGGTACAACCACTAGTGAAAGCATGCCATGTTTAACACACCTGGAGGATGCCATGCAAATTGGGTAGCTACAACAACCAGCTGTAATACCGGAAAGCAGTCGGTGTGACTGTGACAAACCAAAAATAAAATGAGCTAAACCACAATCTTCACAATTAGGAGTTGGCAATCCAAGTACCACAGAGCATAAGCAGTAAGTTACGTCAGAACAGGAATACCACCTCCGCGGCAATGCCAACAAACTCTAACAACCATCAGTAGCCGTCAGCAACTATACAACTACTAGAAGGAAACCACGATCAGGTTTAGATCGAGGTTGTAAAGAATACGCATCGTTATGCAAATAATTTTCAATTTAATATTAATTATGAATACTCGCTCGACAGCGTGTTGTGTGTTTTTTTTCCTTTTCATAATTAGCGTTGATGTAGAAATGAATTGCAAATTGTACAATTCGACGTAACAGTCCAAGAGACGTACATCACTTAAGTTTAGGAGAGTATATGATTGTACCTACTTATAGATATCCTTAATCAAGCAGCCTAGTAGAGCAACTATATCACTACGTTGGAACCCGGCAGCTGTTTGCGCAAACAACGAGGGAGCAACCACATTGACGTAAGTCCCAATCAAATGTAATATTACATTTATATATATACATATAAATAAATACAATAGTATACTTTCCGGAAAATCAAAACACTAGTTTTTGCTACTTGACGCGCTTAATATCCTTTATCTTTCATTCAAAGTTGGAATAGACACCATTCAAAGCTTGAATGAATCTCGCCTTAACTTGGGCAAACACGCGTACGTAGAGATCTATATGTGAAAAAATATATATATGAATCCTCAATGGAACTGTTATTCGGGAATCAGTACCGAGATGAGAATGTTTATAGTAGGTGTTTACACCACTTATAAGGAAAGCGCTCCTACAGCAATTATTAAATCGTAGAATTGCCGTTTGGGTATGGAACCCCCAACAAGACAAACGGATATAAGTTTTTTTTTTATAGTTTTTCTTTATTAGTGTCAAACACTAAGCCTAGCAAAAGTTGTTGGTTTTTATTTTTCTTGTTAAATAGGCGTGAAATTAACGAGATGGCTTGGTGCCACTACGCTTAATAATGTAATTCCTAAGGTACTCTGTAATTAATCTATTGATGCACAATTTTCATTCGTCAGGCTAGGTTCAATATTATTAGCTACACACAAAAGAAAAGGGGATTAAAAGAACAACGTATGTATGTATAACCACACGTAAAAATTTTTACATTTATTCTCACTCTATTGTTTTTTTGAATCAATTGCACTTTATTTTGGTTTCAAAGAGAAGGGCCAGTTGTGTGTGCCTAACTCGGCCTTCTATGCAAGTTATGCATACAAACCTACGTGCCTATAAATGAATGTATGCTCTCGATTCCTATTCTTTGTCTTTTTTTTTGTTACGCTCTAAGCTCTCCACTTAGTAAGCGTGCTCAATCTCTCTATTATATGTAAGCACTGAAGAATTTTATTATAAGTGACGGTCAATGACCCCGAGAATGAAAAAGTAGGCCAGTAGGTTAGTATCAGCTGTTAGCATACCCACAAAAGAATTTCGTTAACATACGCAATTACATTGTATTAGCGTTTAAGATATTTTCTCTTGAAAATTCATTAACACTAATGTTAACTTATTACTGGCGCTTTAATATTTAATTAATATACTAAGGATATATTTTTTTATACCTAAATATATGTAGATATGAGTTGAATTTTTATAAATATAAATTGTTAATATGGAGTAAATCGAAGATTAAAGTGGTCTGATTCTTGCAGGTTGGTGTGTGGTTAAGGGGCTTTATTACCATCTATGAAGCCACGGTAGAATGGGTATAGAGCAGTCGCAGCAATATACATATGCGCTGCATGGTTTGGGTGTTTCACGTGCGAGTATGGGTGGTTGCATGTAGTTACTTTGGTGGAAGTTACTAGCTGTGTGCAAATTAATATATTTTGTTATGGCTTTAGGTTGATGGATGTTGGCTTGGTCAGCAGGCGCGTTCTGAAGACTCCCAAGGCTGAAGCCCCCGGCAATCGCCAGTGCACTGACAGGCTTTGCAAGCCCATTCTGAGAGCTCGGCCAAGAGTCACATTACATACGGCTGCTATGGAAGCAGTGACCTAGAAGCCGTAGTAAAAAAGAACTGGGTACAAATATCACCTGTCAAGCCTACTGTATCGGAGAGCAAAGTCATTGACTTTCTTTCGAAACATGCTAGTATTGACTGTAAGCATATTTGTGCAGAAAGCTAATTAGGAAGGGTGTTCAGCTTGATAGCCTGGAGAGTGTGAACTTTAAACTCGGAGTCGCTACTGCCTACTACGATAAAATCTTAAGTCCTAATGTATGTCCAACTAACAATAATGTTCGGCCCGTTCAAATCATTCAGGGAATCTTTCTTTTAACTTCCGTTTAGCTAATCTGCATGAACTTAACGATACCTTTTTTGAAATAAACTGGGAAAATATCTGACCCTCTAATGAGGTCACCAGTAGCGTAACTATACCATCTGGGGCTCTTTTGATAGGACCCTATAAATTAAAATCGTCACGTTGTACTCTGTTTAATTTAAATAAACTTTGAGACTTTCAGCGTACTCAATTACACGTTGTATATGTCCCACTAATGGCCATAGGACTCCTCTTTTAGGCAAGAGAGAATGGTCTGTAGTCCATGCTAGCCTAATGCGGAGTCCTGAATGTATTTACAGTGAAATAAAAATAATTTAATTTCAATAAGGTATTTTTTAAGGAAAATATGTTTTGCGAGATTTCTGTTTCCGCAAAAGTGCCTAGTTTTAATCAATTTTAGTTTTGAAAATGATCATTCAGCACTAGCTGTAGTCACAGAAATTGTAAGAAATAACAGTAACGCAGTGCATACTTCAGGAAAGCTTCAAGATATAAAATGATTTTTTCTACTAATAAATCAGCAAGGTCTCTAATACACGACGATTTTTCTCTTTCTTTGTTTTTTTTTTATATCTCAACAAACTCTTTTTTTAATAGATCAGTGTCATTTAAAACTTTTAGAGTCGAAGGCTGCAAAACGCTGGGTTAGAAACAATTTCGTTCATTGGAATGAAACGCGATTTCATTTGGTTTATAATGATGTCCATTACTTGATAAAAATTTTCACTTTGAACAAACTTTCAGTATCTTGGAGACGTTCATGTTCGCAAAGCTCATAAAATGGCGTTTTACCATCCTCCGGCGAGTTTTAGGAAATTCAGGGATGATGGCCCATTTTTCTGCTACAACCTTCGCTCCAATTTTTAAATTTTCAAATTCATGTCGATACCTTTCCAATTCTTCTAGACAAATTTTCAAACGTTTTAAGGCATTTGAAATATCGGTGGCTTTAGACTGAAGTGCTTTAGAGGCTGCATCGATAGATAGTAGGGTCTAGCAAAGGAAAACCAATCACATAACAAAATTGTAGTTTTCGATCTTCTTTTTTAGTGAAACAGCTTTATTTCTTTCATCTGATTTGCAATTTTACAAAATGTATTCGTTAGCGCATTTTGGACTTCAAGTAATCGAACTTTTAAAGCAAAACCGACATCATAACTTCCTGCCCATCTAGTAGGGTTTGATGTTTTTAATGTTATTGAAGTTGAACACTCACTTTCTTTATTAGATATAGAATTTGATAAAATATTCCATCTTTTGATAATATGCCCAAAAAAATTTGTCGAATTGTTTAAAAAAAAAGTTTTGCATATCAATAACCTCTGTCACGTGTAATATCAGTAGACTATTGTCTCCGTCCCAAATTTCATCAAAATCCGTGTAACCGTTCTGGCGTGATTCAGTCACAAAGACGAAAAAATACAATAATTAAATTATAACTGTTCCTAGGGGGCGGGGACGTCCCCCTTTTCAAAAAAATATAACTCGTAGATCCTTCTAGACTATTGGCTATATGTGTGCCAAATTTGAGTAGACTATTGTCCGTCCAGCCATTCTTGCGTGATTGAGTCACAAAGACAAAACGTCTGGACAAACATCCAAACTCTCCCATTTATAATATATAACTATTAGATTAGATTAGATATTAGACTAGCCTTTACCCGCGGCCCCGTCCGAGAGGAGATAATAAAATATATGTGCTATTCAGGTTAGGCTGCTTATCAATTTGTCTGTTTAAAAATTATTTTTGTCTAATGTATTTTATTTTTGTAATAGAGTAAAAAAAAAGAACTAAATGAGGTGATAAGCTGAAAGGCACGCTTACATGAATAGTACAATACAGTTTTTTCGAATTAAAAAAAAAAATACATTTTATTTTTAAGTTAAATTAATTGATATGACAAGGGTGAACGAATTACTACTCATAGAACAAAGAAGTGAAACTACAATTAGCTAAAACCAAGAGAATTTTTTAGATGAAAATAGTGTTGCTTTTTCGGGTATTCAGTTGGTTAAAATATTACAAAAAGTCTAATTACAGTTATAACAGTTCGTTACAGAATTCAGTTCATTTCAGAATTTTAATAACGAATAATTTGCAGCAAATTCATGGTCATAAAAGCTCATAATTTAAAAAGGCATGTGTGCTGAACTACCGGCCTAAAATGATCCCCCTAAAATGAGACCTAAAATGATCCCCTGAGGGTTCCAAAATGATACCAAAATAGTAACGAAATAATGCCGACGGTATCCTGGACAAATCCCGAAAATCATCCAGAAATTAACCAGGAGGGGTCCCACAATAATTCCGACATAGTCCCGAAAAAGTCCCGAAATAACCCTGACGGATTCGCGAAAACCATCCAGAATTGATCTCTGAAGGGTCCGCAAATGATCCCGAAAAAGTACGGAAAAAGTCCCGAAAAAACTCCGATGGAATCCCCGACAGATCCCGAAAATCATACATAACTTATCCCGGAACGGTTCCAAACTGATCCCGAAACAATCCCGAAAAAATTTCCGAAATAACTCCGACGATATCCCGGACAGATACAGAAAATGATCCAGAAATTATCCCGGAGGGCCTCAAAATGATCCTGACGGGATCCTGGAGGGATCCCGTAAACCATCCAGAAATTATCCCTAAAGTATCCTCAAATGATCCGGAAAAGTCCCGAAATGTTTTTGACGGAGCGCGATATAGCCCTGAAAAAGTTTCGAAAGTACGCTGACGGGATTCCGCATGGATCCCGAAAAACATCCCGAAATAATGCCGGAAAGGTCTCCAAAAATCTCAAAATAGTCCCGAAAAAGTCCCGATTTGACCCTGACGGAATCACGAAACCATCCAGAAATGAATCTGGAGGGATTTCCAAATGATCCCGGAAAAGTCCTGAAATAAGTCCGACGGGATCCTGCACGAATCCCGAAAATCATTCAGAAATTATCCCGAAATTGTCCCAAAATTTTCCCGAAAAAGTCCCTTTTAACCCTGACGGAATCACGAAAACCATTCAGAAATGAATCTGGAGGGATTTCCAAGTGATCCCGGACAGATCCCGAAAATCACCCAGAAATTATCCCGGAGGGGTCCCAAAATGATTCCGAAATAGTCCCCAAATGACGCTGACGGGATCCCGGACGGATCCGGAAAACCATCCAGAATTGATCTCTGAAGGAAATAGTCCGGAAAAGTCCCGAAAAAACTCCGACGGGCTTCCGGACAGATCCCGAAAATCATCCAGAAATTATCCCGGAGGAGTCCCAAAATGATTCCGAAATAGTCCCGAAAATGATCCGAAATCACACTGACGGGATCCCGGACGGATCCCGAAAAGCATCTAGAAATGATGCCAGAAGGTACCCTAAATGATCCCAAAAAAGTCCTGAAATGAGCGCGACGGGATCCCGGACGGATCCCGAAAAACATCCGGAAGGAGGGTATCGCTGCTCACTTTGTAAGCCCTCGACTTATTTGACCCATTGAGTCTGTGATATTGGTGTAATATCCCACTTTCCCATTTATAATATAAATAATAATATAGATTAGATTTATAATATATATTAGATAGATATGTTTGTATGTCTAATGGTGTGTTCAATTTTATTTAATGAGCTTAACACCAATAAATAACAATTGTTATTCAATTATTATTTTAGTTTATTGGGAAAAACTGGCAAGAAGGAAATATTTACTGGCATATTGCGATGATACCATTTCGAAAACCGCCCCATCATCATCGTCAGGCAATTTCGTGATATCTTTATTTATTTCAACAGGTTTCACCGGGGATCGAACCACGATCAAACTGCTGAAATCACAGTCGCCTAACAATTGGGTTATTGTGTTGTACTTGCTTTCTTTGCTAATTTCAGTATCTCATTTTGACGCTCTCGTTTAGGGTTATCTATTTGTGTCAAATATACCATAATTTTTAAATTATTTTTATGTTACAGTATTTTGAATTTTATTTCAAAAAGAAAATGGTCTTGTGAGTTATTTCAAAATTTTCAAAACGTTAATATATCTTATTTAAAAAAATGCTGCTACTGTTTCCCTCACCAATACTAATGTCGATGCCCACTCTTCAGATAACGCCCATGTTCCTGCTATCACCCACACTACGAAGACCGGCACCGCTATTCCCTCTGCTAATGTCACCGCTGCTGCTAATTCTGCTGCTATAAATTGTGAACTCACTGACGCTACTGCATCAGCTGCTAATGCTGGAACCAAAGTTGATACGATGTGTCTTAATAAAAGGAGAACAATAGTTTACGGCTGCAATGGAAGCACTGACCTAGAAGCCGTAGTAAAAAGGAACTGGGTACACATATTATCTTTCAAGCACTGTATCGGAGAGCAAAATCATTGACTTTCTTTCGAAACATGCTAGTATTGACTGTAAGCATATTTTTTGCCGAAAGCTAATTAGGAAAGTTGTTGAGCTTGATAGCCTGGAGAGTGTGAACTTTAAACTCGGATAAAATCTTAAGTCCTAATGTATGGCCAACTGACGTTAATGTTCGGCCCGTTCAAATCATTCAACGCCAAGGTAGTGACATATAGAGCTAACAATTTATTAATGCTGAAAGTCCAACCTCTCAAAGTTTTGGAATGGCCGCATCTTTGAAAGTATAATTTCAACTTATAGGCGACATGCGCACGAAAGCTAAGGACATCTTCTTATCAACTTCTCGTATGGACTACGATGTTAACGTCATCGTTGAAACCTGGCTCGACGTCGATTTTTCCGATGAAGAGTATTTTGATGCAAAGTTATTTTTCAAATTACCTAAGGATAGAGGTTATGGTAGAACTGATGAGAGGAAGGGTGGTGGCGTTCTCATTGCAGTAAGAAGGTGCCTACAATTTTCAATATTCCAGCTACTTCATCACTGTGTGTCTGCATATCAAGCTTGTCTAGATCTACTTTTATTTGCTGCTCTTACATACCGCCAAACAGTTGTGAAAGCCTCTATAATCATCACATAGAGAACATTGTTAATCTTTGTGAAGCAAACAGTTATTCTCATTTAGGCATTCTTGGAGATTTTAATTTGCTTGATATTATTTGGCTAGACTTTCAAAATAATGATTTTTTAACTCCTGCTAATGTTTCTCGTTCTTTCGAAATTAATCTAATTGATAGTAGCTGTGTTTTTTTACATCTATAGACGCTTACGCTTAAACTTTATATGGACTGCTAAGCGTTAAACTTTAAATACACCTTTGAAATTGCTGCGCATAAAACTAGTGCTACTAAATTTCAATAGGCATTATACTCAGATGTAACTGAAATATGTGTCTATGTTTCACCCCTACACTAATTCTATGTATCACCTCTTAAAATGGCGCGTGTCCACAATTCATCGCAACTGATTGAGCTATATGTTATACACTATGGCCATCAGAGGCTTGTGTCTCCGCTTTTCGGTACAACCTGTGCTGTAGGTAGTTATTTAACCACTGCCGCTAGATGTGTCTTCTAAGTGTTATCTAAGCGAGGATAAGCGTTTTTTTACGCGCAAACGTAAACGTATACGCGTGTAAAAAAACCCGGCTAGTATATGAAGCTGTAATCTCATTCAAATTAATAACTTATTTAATACTTGTACTAGGTTGCTTGATCTTGTGTTTGTCGACGAGAATTTATTATTTGATTTCTCTGAGATCATTCTCCCGTTAAGTACTTCCGATATGCACCACATCCCGCTTGCTGTTTATTTACAAACCTTTGAGGCTTTTCCTGCCGCAACCCATTCAGGGAATCTTTCTTTTAACTTCCGTTTAGCTAATCTGCATGAACTTAACGATACCTTTTTTGAAATAAACTGGGAAAATATCTGACTTTCTAATGAGTGGCGTAACTATACCATCTGAGCCCCTTGGCAACAATTTTTTGATGGGACCCTATCAATAAAAATCGTCAAGTTGTACTCTGTTTAATTTAAATAAACTTTGCGACTTTCAGCGTACTCAATTACACGTTGTATATGTCCCACTAATGGCCATAGGACTCTTCTCTTAGGCAAGAGAGAATGGTCTGTAGTCCATGCTAGCCTAATGCGGAGTCCTGAATGCATTTACAGTGAAATAAAAATAATTTAATTTCAATAAGGTATTTATTAAGAAAAATATGTTTTTTCGAGATTTCTGTAAAAGTGCCTAGTTTTAATCAATTTTAGTTTTGAAAATGATCATTCAGCACTAGCTGTAGTCACAGAAATTGTAAAAAATAGCAGTAACGCAGTGCATACTTCAGGAAAGCTGCAAGATATGAAATGATTTTTTACTACTAATAAATCAGCAAGGTCTCTAATACACGATGATTTTTCTATTTCTTTGTTTGTTTTTTTTATATAGCTCATCAAACTCTTTTTTTAATAGATCTGTGTAATTTAAAACTTTTAGAGTCGAAGGCTGCAAAACACTGATTCATTGGAATGAAACGCGATTTTATTTGGATTATAATGACGTCCAGTACTTGATAAAAATGTTCACTTTGAACAAAATTTCCGGATCTTGGAGACGTTCATGTTCGCAAAGCTCATAAAATTGTAGTTTTCGATCTTCTTTTTTAGTGAAACAGCTTTATTTCTTTCATCTGATTTGAAATTTTACAAAATGTATTCGTTAGCGCATTTTGGACTTCAACAAACCGAACTTTTAAAGCAAAAACGATATAACGTCCTGCCCACCTAGTAGGGTTTAATGTTTTTAATGTTGTTGAAGTTGAATACTCACTTTCTTTATTAGATATAGAACTTGATAAAATATTCCATCTTTTGATAATATGCCCAAAAAAATTTGTCGAATTGCTTAAAAAAAAGTTTTGCATATCAATAACCTCTGTCACGTGTAATCTCTAAAAATGAATCAACATCTTTTTGTTTATTTTGGTTGAAATGCTTAACGATTAACTTGAAATTGTATTATGGTATTCAGTTGTCTCAATTTGGATTTGAAGCAGAACTTATAAAAATATACTTTCCAAATAAAATAAAATACTCAGGTACAATGTAAAAAAATATTTTGAGCTCACGGCCTCTTGGCCCGGGGCCCTCTTGGGTCGGGGCCGTGACATTTTGGCAGCCCTGCCAGCTTATGTTACGCCACTGGAGGTCACTGGCTGGTACAATAAAACTTCAAGCACTTAAAAAATAAGCGTAACAAATTTAATAAGCTGTATAAGGCAAATACTATGGATTCAAGACTAAAAGACCAATACTTATACAGTGTTAAGCAACTTAATATATTGGATACATTTATTAATAATCAACACAGGAGAAGGCTTGAATCCGAACTCCAAAAGCTTTTGGAATTTTGTTCGATCTAAACGCGGATCTACTAATATTCCGGTCTGCGTGAATTTTAATGGTAAATGTTCACAGAATATAAATGATACAGTTGAATTCTTCGATGGTTTTTTTTAATTCTAATTATGAGTTGGCTCTGAAGCCCCTAACTCGCGACCATGTGTACCTGGGGGATCACATTTTGGAACCCTCACAATTTGCGAACTTGACGTGAGTAATGCTATACTCGCGCTAACTTACTTACTTAATTAAAGCTTAACCGTTTAAACGGTTATGGCCGCCAAACAAGGCGCTCCAGTCGCTTCTTTTCCCTGCCAACCGACGCCAATTGGTCACACCAAGGAAATTTAAATCGTTTTCTTCCAGCAGAGTGGGGGCCGCCCTCTACATCTGCTTCCATAGGAGGCGGGTTCCGATATAAACACTTTCTTGGCCGGAGCTTCATCTTTCATTCGCATAACATGGCCTAGCCAGCGCAGCCGCTGCGTTTTAATTCGCTGGGCTATGTTGATGTCTGCGTAGAGCTCGTACAGCTCATCGTTAAATCTTCTTCAGTACTCGCCATTGCCAACGCGTGGAGGGAGGTCCATAAATCTTTCAAGGAACTTTTCTCTCGAAGACTCCCAGAGCTGCTTTATCTGATTCTGTCATGGTCCATGCTTCTGCACCATATAGCTGGACGGGTACGATAAGTGACTTGTAGAGTACAATTTTCGTTTGCCGAGAGAGGACTTTACTTTTCAATACCTAGTCCAAAGAAGCATTTGTTGGCAAGAGTGATTCTTCGCTGGATTTCAGGGCTGATGTTGTTGTTAGTGTTGATGCGGGTTCCAAAATAAATGAAGCCTTTTACTATTTCGAAATTATGGCTGCCAACAGTAGCGTGGTTGCCAAGGCGAATATGCGCTGACTCTTTGCTTGATGACAGCAGGTACTTCATTTTGCCCTCATTCACCATCTTTACAACTTCTTTTTCCAGTTTGAAGTAAACAGAACTAACGGCGCGGTTGTTTAGGCCGATGATATCAATGTCATCAGCATACGCCAGTAATTGCACGCTTTTATATAATATTGTTCGAGAGCTGTTAAGTTCTGCAGCTAGTATAATTTTCTCCAGCATCAAATTAAAGAAATCGCACGATAGGGGGTCACCTGCCTGAAACCTCGTTTAGTTTCTAACGGCTCGGAGAAGTCCTTCCCAATTCTGACTGAGCTGATGGTGTTACTCAAGGTCATTTTTCACAGCCGTATAAGCTTTGTAGTGAAACCAAATTCAGACATAGCGGCATATAAGCAGCTCATTTTCGAGCTGTCGAAGGCGGCAGTAAAATCGACGAAGAGGTGATGTGTTTTCATTCTTTTTTCGCGAATTTTTTCCAAGATGTGGCGCATTGTGAAATTCTGGTCGATGGTAGATTTACCAGGTCTGAAGGCGCACTGATGAGGTCCAATAAGCCGATTCACGGTGGGCTTCAATCTTTCACACATTACAATTGACAGGACCTTATATGCGATATAAGAAGGCTGATTCCGCGATAGTTGGCGCAGTTTGCATGTGGATTGGGCAAAGAACACTTAGATTCCAATCGTCGGGTATGCACTCGTTCGACCATATTTTGCGAAGAAGCTGAAGCATGCGCCAAACCAACTCTTCGCCGCCGTATTTGAATAGCTCCGCAGCGAAAAAGCTGAAGCATCCGCCTTGTTGTTTTTCAATCTGGTTATTGCTATTCTGACTTCGGGGACATCTATTCCTTCATCATCGATGTTCGTCATCTCTGTGCGGTAAATCGCTGTCTGCATTTAGGAGAGCAGAGAATTGATCCCTCCATAATCTAAGTACTCTCTGGACATCAGTTACAAGGTCGCCGTTTTCGTTCTTACACGCTAAAGTCTTCGTTTAAGGCAAGGTGCACACGAGGCTACGCGTCATAGACGCGTACAAGATATTTCATATAGCTACAATTTTTCTACGCCTCAAGATCTGCACACGAAGCTACTTTCGAGCGTCGCTACAAAAAGCAAACCATTATTGAAAAAAATTTAATTTCTTCAGCTATATCCGTCCCCGAAACCAAAGCAAATAGCTATTAAACGTTGTTTGCATCCACGTGCCTTTGTAAATTATGAAAGCCAATTTTGAACCACGCGGACTAGAGAAAAGGGTGATTTCTAGTTTCCAACACTTTTTAGCCTTTTAAACGCTTCAACAATGTCTAACCAAGCTGTTGTGGTGTTTAATACTCTTTTTCGCTTTGGTAATATACCTTTCACGAACTTTTATTAACTAAAGTAACATTTTTTAACTAATTACACAAATTTGCATACAAAAAAATGTGAACAAACATCTTGTTCTTCCTTTTTTTCAAGCGTACGTACACTCAGTGACCAACATTGCTATACGCGTAGCTATATGAAATCTTCATGCTTTGTCGCTTTCATGCAGCTTACGCCTCGTGTGCAGCTCTCCATTTAAATACATGTGTTCGGCATCAAAGCGTACAAATTTTGCCTGCAGCATCTATGACGCGTAGCCTCGTGTGCACCTTGCCTAAGTGTGACAGTGATGTTCTTTGCGCTTTCGTTTTAAAGCATTGTTGCTTATCTTTATGTTGCTCTCTATATTATATCTTTGACTTATCTATATCTTTGGGGTTTTCTATAGATAAATGGATGCTTCGATCACGCCGATTTCCAAATCTGGGTACAAAAATGATGGCGCTAACTATAGGCCTATTGCTAAACTCACAGTTTGCTCGAAGCTTTTCGAAAAAATCGTAAAAGAAAAATTGGCGTTTGTGACCAAGAGCCTTGTTGAGCCCCACCAACATGGCTTCGTCGCTGGACGTACAACTATTACTAATCTGGTCACGTTCTCTGATTTCTGTATGTCGGCCTTCAAGGATAGGTCTCATGGTAATATATACCGATTTCTCAAAGGCGTTAGATAAAGTGTCTCATCTCAACACATTGGCTTTCACCCTGTGTTTTTATGTTGGTTTTTTGACAAATAGACTCCTGTGTGTCGAAATCGAAAGCTGTAAGTCCCGACCGTGTGTCGCCAGATCAGGAATACATCCTCAAAGAAGTATTCTTGACCCTCTCCTATTTTTTCTGTTCACCAATGATATACATAGGTTCATGCTTTAAGTATTCTAGTTTTTTTTCTGTATCCTGATGACCTTAAGCTTTTTCGAAAAATTAATGGCACTAATCAGCACTTCTGCAGAACGACCTTAATATTCTTGCTGATTGGTGTCAGGCCAATAACCTATTTTTAAATGTTAAAAAATTCTGCTTTATTTCTGCTCTTTCATCTTCCTACGATATTTTAGGCGGCCATTTGGTCTTAGTTAATGGGTAAGTTAATTTAGGGGTTGTTTTATATATTATATATTTATTTATTTATTACGACTCTAAGAGCCTAGTTCAAAACTTAAAAATATGATTGCATTAATTAACAATGTGTACTTAATCTAAATTTAAAAACAAAATTTTAATTATGACACATGTATCACTAATTAATTTAAATCTCAACGACTATCACTTAATCGGCCTAGATTTGGTGTAGTCATACAACCGGCTGCTAAATAAATTTCTATCACAATTTTTTATATATTCAGGTAGTTCGTTGAAGTACATCAACCCTTTGTAAAAAAGACTATTTTGTTCCGATTCTGTTTTATAATTTGGCAATTTAAAATTATTTCTCTGCCTTGTATTTATATCATGGACCTCGTAATTAAATGTAATACCTATTCTGAGATACTCTGGCAAAATGCCGTGCTTTATATTATAAATAAATTTCATTGTGTTAAAGAATATTTGTTTTTAACGGTCATTAAATTTAAACTTAGAAGCATGTCTTTTAAAGGAGTATCATAACGTTTGCTTAAAATAAAGCGCATTGCTTTATTTTGTATTTTTTGCAACTTATCAATTTGCGAATCTTTCATAATAAAAAATATTGTTGAGCCATAAATAAAGTAAGGCTCAACTATGGATCTATAAACCTTTACTTTGTAATAATTACTTAAGTTTTTACAAGTTCTTTGAATAAACCATAATTTTTTTGCTATTTTACTTACTGTATAGTCAACATGGGCATCAAATTTTAATTTGCAATCAATCTGAACACCCAAATATTTAATCGTATTTACTTTTTCTATTTCAATACTATTTATTGTAATAGTTTCAAAATTAGCAATGTTTTTTCTTGAAATAAGCATGTATTTAGTTTTTTCTATATTAATTTTAAGTCTGTTAGTACACACCCAAATATAGAGTGCGTTTAAGTCACTTTTTAACTTGATTCTTATATCATATTCATTTTTGCCATTTATAGAAATTAGAGCATCATCAGCGAAAAGTTTTATGGAACTGAATTTCAGAACAGAATTTATGTCATTAATATAAATGTTGAATAAAATTGGTGCAAGAACACAGCCTTGGGGTAGGCCAATCTTAACATCCACTTCGTCTGATATTTTCGAACCATTTACTGTTCTTTGTTTGCGATTTCAATTTTCCTAATAATATTTTTTTATCTATAGTTTTGAAGGCTCTTTTAAGATCAAGGAAAACTGCTATTATCGCCTTTTTATTATTAAGTTCTTCAGCTAAAACCATATTCAAAGCTGTTTCACAGGAATGTTTTTTTCTAAATCCTGATTGTTGAGGTATGAGTATATTTTTTTCTTCCAAGTATTGAACCAACTGGTTTTTTACCTCAAGTTCTAAAATCTTTTCATCACTGGCCGGTGTATTTATTGTGTTATTAACTTTTTCGATTGGCACAATGGTAGAAGTTTTCCAAATACCCGGAACTATGGCACAACTTAAACTTTCATTTATGATTTGCGCATAGAAGTATCCCATATATGATATCATGTCATTAAGAACTCCGTCTGATAACAGCTTTTTACCACCTCGCTTAGATTTAAACGTCATGACAATTTTGATGACGTCACCTATACTAACTTTTACAAATTTGAAAATCCCATTTAACTGAACAGGAAAATTTACTTCTGTATAAAATTCTTCTATATTATTGCAAATATCCTCAATGCTATCAACAAAATATTTATTTAGATTGCTAGCAATTTCAGATTCATTCATATATGCTGTACCGTTTATCAAAATTTTCTTCATTAACCCTACTTATTGCGAATTTCAAATATTTCCACATCGCTTTACTATCTTTACTATTCATCTGTATGTTATGCTCCATATGCTTAATTTTTTTAATTTTTACCAGCTTCTTATATTCTTTTTTTATGTTTCTATACTCATCCCATTCTGCGGATATTTGAGCTAGTTTATAAAGTTCTAATTTATATTTATTGATGTTGGCTAACTCATTGTCATATTTATTAATTAACTTTAAGTGTACTACCTTTTCATACGTCAAGTTTCGCAAGGCATTTAAAACATTGCTATTAACCAGCCCTACATTGGACTCTAAATCAATTCTATTAAAGTTGCTAAAATCGCACAAGCGCAATTGATTAATAAGTGCTTCCGTATTATAATACTCCCAAGAAGTAATTTTTTTAAGGCTTCTCATTTTTGACCTAGGACTGCTTTTAATTTTAAATTGGATGGTTTCATGATCTGATATTTGGTGTTCATCTAACTTTTCACATACTATATCGTCAGTATTCGAAAAGAGTAAATCAATTTTAGTTTTTGATGTCTCGACACCAACTTCTCTGTTATGTGCTTCGAAGGGCTTATAGTAATCTTTCTTTCCTTCATAGGTATGCAAAAGACTTTGAGGATCTTTGTACAAAAATTCTCTATATATTTCTTTAGTGCGTTCTAAATTAGAGTATGCATCTATCATTTGGAATCCTTTATATAGCTGTCAATCAGAATAGAAAGGGTTCAAAGAAAGTTTGTCCTCTTTGCTCTAAGTTCCTGCAATTTTTTTTATCCAATTCCCTCTTATCTCGCGCGGTGTAAATTTATCAATCTGCAACCACTTAAAACAAAAATGGTTCTCCAGTTGCTCATGTTTGTTTATGACCTCATCGCTGGCTCTCTTAACTGTCCACTTCTCCTTGAAACGATATCGTTTAATGTACCTAGTAGATGCCTTTGCTACTTTTTAACTTTTTAATTGCGTGCTTGTAGAGCCAATTATTTCCAATTAAACCCCATTTTGCGTGCCGTGTCGGAATTTAATAAGCTCTCTAAGAGTCAAAATATTGATTTCTCTATGTCGAGAGATGCTTTCAAGTCAACCATCCAATTAACTTCTTTGTGAAATTTTTATACTCAGTTGAGCAGAGCTCACAGAGTATATTAAGTTTGATTGGATAACGGTTGGTTGTACATATATAAAGGAATCGAGATAGATATAGACTTCCATATATCAAAATAATCAGGATCGAAAAAAAATTTGATTGAGCCATGTCCGTCCGTCCGTCCGTCCGTCCGTCCGTTAACACGATAACTTGAGTAAATTTTGAGGTATCTTGATGAAATTTGGTATGTAGGTTCCTGAGCACTTATCTCAGATCGCTATTTAAAATGAACGATATCGGACTATAACCACGCCCACTTTTTCGATATCGAAAATTTCGAAAAACCGAAAAAGTGCGATAATTCATTACAAAAGACCGATAAAGCGACGAAACTTGGTAGATGAGTTGAACTTATGACGCAGAATAGAAAATTAGTAAAATTTTGGACAATGGGCGTGGCACCGCCCACTTTTAAAAGAAGGTAATTTAAAACTTTTGCAAGATGTAATTTGGCAGTCGTTGAAGATATCATGATGAAATTTGTCAGGAACGTTACTACTATTACTATATGTACGCTTAATAAAAATTAGCAAAATCGGGGAAGGACCACGCCCACTTTAAAAAAAATTTTTTTTTTAAAGTAAAATTTTTACAAAAAATTTAATATCTTTACAGTATATAAGTAAATTATGTCAACATTCAACTCCAGTAATGATATGGTGCAACAAAATACAAAAATAAAAGAAAATTTCAAAATGGGCGTGGCTCCGCCCTTTTTCATTTAATTTGTCTAGGATACTTTTAACGCCATAAGTCGAACAAAAATTAACCAATCCTTTTGAAATTTGGTAGGGGAGTAGATTTTACGACGTTAACTGTTTTCTGCGAAATCGGTTGATGCCACGCCCAGTTTTTATACACAGTCGTCCGTCCGTCCGTCCGTCTGTCCGTTAACACGATAACTTGAGTAAATTTTGAGGTATCTTCATGAAATTTGGTATATATGTTCCTGGGCACTCATCTCAGATCGCTATTTAAAATGAACGATATCGAACAATAACCACGCCTAATTTTTCGATATCGAAAATTTCGAAAAATCAAAAAAGTGCGATAATTCATTACCAAATACGCATTAAGCGATGAAACTTGGTAGGTGAGTTGAGCCTACGACGCAGAATAGAAAACTAGTAAAATTTTGGCCATTGGGCGTGGCACCGCCCACTTTTAAATGAAGGTAATTTAGAAGTTTTGCAAGCTGTAATTTGGCAGTCGTTAAAGATATCATGATGAAATTTGGCAGGAACATTACCCTTATTACTTTATGTCTGCTTAATAAAAATTTGCAAAATCGGAGAACGACCACGCCCACTTTTTAAACAAATTTTTTTTTAAATTCAAATTTTAAAAGAAGAGTTAATATCTTTACAGCATATAAGTAAATTATGCCAACATTCAACTCCAGTAATGATGTGCTGCAACAAATTACAAAAATAAAAGAAAATTTCAAAATGGGCGTGGCTCCGCCCTTTTTCATTTAATTTGTCTAGGATGCTTTTAATTCCATAAGTCGAACAAAAATTAACCAATCCTTGTGAAATTTGGTAGAGGCTTGGCTCCTAGGACGATAACTGTTTTCTGTGAAAAAGGGCGAAATCGGTTGAAGCCACGCCCAGTTTTTATACACAGTCCACCGTCTGTCCTTCCGCTCGGCCGTTAACACAATAACTTGAGCAAAAATCGATATATCTTTACTAAACTTAGCACACGTACTTATCTGAACTCACTTTATCTCGATATAAAAAATGGCCGAAATCTGACCATAACCACGCCCACTTTATCGATATCGAAAATTACGAAAAATAAAAAAATGCCATAATTCTATACCAAATACGAAAAAAGGGATGAAACATTGTAACTGGATTGGTTTATTGACGCAAAATATAACTTTGGAAAAAACTTTGTAAAATGGGTGTGACACCTACCATATTAAGTAGAAGAAAATGAAAAAGTTCTACAAGGCGAAATCAACAGCCCTTGGAATCTTGGCAGGAATACTGTTAGTGGTATTCCATATATAAATAAATTAGCAGTACCCGACAGATGATTTTCTGGATCACCTGGTCCACATTTTGGTCGATATCCCGAGAACGCCTTCACATATACATCTAAGGGCCACTCGCTTTTAAAACCCTCATTAATACCTTTAATTTGATATCCATATCGTACAAACACATTCTAGAGTCACCCCTGGCCCACCGTAATGGCGATATCTCGAAAAGGCGTCCACCTATAGACCTAATGCCCACTCCCTATTAAAATGCTCAGTAACACCTTTCGTTTGATACCCATATCGTACAAACATTCTAGAGTCACCCCTGGCCCACCCTAATAGCGATATCTCGAAAAGGCGTCCACCTATAGACCTAATGCCCACTCCCTATTAAAATGCTCAGTAACACCTTTCGTTTGATACCCATATCGTACAAACATTCTAGAGTCACCCCTGGCCCACCCTAATGGCGGTATCTCGAAAAGGCGTCCACCTATAGACCTAATGTCCACTCCCTCTTAAAATGCTCAGTAACACCTTTCGTTTGATACCCATATCGTACAAACATTCTAGAGTCACCCCTGGCCCACCCTAATGGCGATATCTCGAAAAGGCGTCCACCTATAGACCTAATGTCCACTCCCTCTTACAATGCTCAGTAACACCTTTCGTTTCATACCCATATCGTACAAACATTCTAGAGTCACCCCTGGCCCACCCTAATGGCGATATCTCGAAAAGGCGTCCACCTATAGACCTAATGCCCACTCTCTCTTGAAATGCTCAGTAACACCTTTCGTTTGATACCCATATCGTACAAACATTCTAGAGTCACCCTTGGTCCACCTTTATGGCGATATCTCGAAAAGGCGTCCACCTATTGAACTAAGGATTACTCCCTTTTAAAATACTCATTACCACCTTTCATTTGATACCCATATCGTACAAACACATTCTAGAGTCACCTCTGGCCCACCCTAATGGCGATATCTCGAAAAGGCGTCCACCTATAGACCTAATGCCCACTCCCTCTTAAAATGCTCAGTAACACCTTTCGCTTGATACCCATATCGTACAAACATTCTAGAGTCACCCCTGGCCCACCCTAATGGCGATTTCTCGAAAAGGCGTCCACCTATAGACCTAATGCCCACTCCCTCTTAAAATGCTCAGTAACACCTTTCGTTTGATACCCATATCGTACAAACACATTCTAGAGTCACCCCTGCCCACCCTAATGACGATATCTCGAAAAGGCGTCCACCTATAGACCTCATGCCCACTCCCTCTTAAAATGCTCAGTAACACCTTTCGTTTGATACCCATATCGTACACACATTCTAGAGTCACCCTTGGTCCACCTTTATGGCGATATCTCGAAAAGGCGTCCACCTATAGAACTAAGAATTAATCCCTTTTAAAATACTCATTACCATCTTTCATTTGATACCCATATCATACAAACACATTCTAGAGTCACCCCTGGCCCACCCTAATGGCGACATTTCGAAAAGGCGTCCACCTATAGACCTAATGCCCACTCCCTCTTAAAATGCTCAGTAACACTTTTCGTTTGATACCCATATCGTACAAACATTCTAGAGTCACCCCTGGCCCACCCTAATGGCGATATCTCGAAAAGGCGTCCACCTATAGACCTAATGCCCACTCCCTCTTAAAATGCTCAGTAACACCTTTCATTTGACTCCCATATCGTACAAACACATTCTAGAGACACCCCTGGTCCACCTTTATGGCGATATCTCGAAACGGCGTCGACCTATGGAACTAAGGATCACTCCTTTTCAAAATACTCAATAACAGCTTTCATTCGATACCCATATCGTACAAACATATTCTAGAGTCACCCCTGGTCCACCTTTATGGCGATTTCTCGAAAAGGCGTTCACCTATAGAACTAAAGCCCATTCCCTTTTAAAATACTCATTACCACCTTACATTTGATACCCATATCGTACAAACACATTCTAGAGCCACCCCTAGTCCACCTTAATGGCGATATCTCGAAAAGGCGTCCACCGATAGACCTAAGGCCCACTCCCTCTTAAAATGTTCAGTAACACCTTTCATTTGATACCCGTATCGTACAAACAAATTCTAGAGTCAGCCCTGGTCCACCTTTATGGCGATATCCCTAAATGGCGTCCATCAATAGAACTATGACCTAATCTCTCTTAAAATACTCTTTAATACCTTCCATTTGATACACATGTCATACAACCACATTCCAGGGTTACCCTAGGTCCATTTTCCTACATGGTGATTTCCCTTATTTTGTCTCCATAGCTCTCAACTGAGTATGTAATGTTCGGTTACACCCGAACTTAGCCTTCCTTACTTGTTATATTTTATTTTTAATTTAATTTTACTTTCCTTGCAGTTTTTTTTTAAGTTTTTTGTACTAAAAACTTAGTTTTAATATATTTGTACCTAGTCTGTAAGAACATTGATCATAGACGGAATAAACTAAACTATTTATTTTTTATTTGATTCGGCATCCAAATAAAAAATATTTTTTATTTGTTATTTGATTCTTCAGCCAAATCAAAGATAATTTTTATTTTTGATTTGGTTTTTCAAAAAATATTACAAATAGAAAGTATTTTTTATTTCGATGTAAAATCAAATAAAAAGTATCGTTGATTAGGCTGAAAAATCAAATAACAAATAAAAAGTGTTTTTTCATAAAAAAGATAAAAAATATCTTTGATTTGAAAACATTTTCAAATAACAAATACATTTTATTTTTGGATTCGTGATTCATTCAAATTGAACTCCAACAAGTAAGGAAGGCTAAGTTCGGGTGTAACCGAACATTACATACTCAGTTGAGAGCTATGGAGACAAAATAAGGGAAATCACCATGTAGGAAAATGGACCTAGGGTAACCCTGGAATGTGGTTGTATGACATGTGTATCAAATGGAAGGTATTAAAGAGTATTTTAAGAGAGAGTAGGTCATAGTTCTATTGATGGACGCCATTTAGGGATATCGCCATAAAGGTGGACCAGGGCTGACTCTAGAATTTGTTTGTACGATATGGGTATCAAATGAAAGGTGTTACTGAGCATTTTAAGAGGGAGTGGGCCTTAGGTCTATCGGTGGACGCCTTTTCGAGATATCGCCATTAAGGTGGACTAGGGGTGACTCTAGAATGTGTTTGTACGATATGGGTATCAAATGAAAGGTGGTAATGAGTATTTTAAAAGGGAATGGGCTTTAGTTCTATAGGTGAACGCCTTTTCGAGAAATCGCCATAAAGGTGGACCAGGGGTGACTCTAGAATATGTTTGTACGATATGGGTATCGAATGAAAGCTGTTAATGAGTATTTTGAACAGGAGTGATCCTTAGTTCCATAGGTCGACGCCGTTTCGAGATATCGCCATAAAGGTGGACCAGGGGTGTCTCTAGAATGTGTTTGTACGATATTGGAGTCAAATGAAAGGTGTTACTGAGCATTTTAAGAGGGAGTGGGCATTAGGTCTATAGGTGGACGCCTTTTCGAGATATCGCCATTAGGGTGGGTCAGGGGTGACTCTAGAATGTTTGTACGATATGGGTATCAAACGAAAAGTGTTACTGAGCATTTTAAGAGGGAGTGGGCATTAGGTCTATAGGTGGACGCCTTTTCGAAATGTCGCCATTAGCGTGGGCCAGGGGTGACTCTAGAATGTGTTTGTATGATATGGGTATCAAATGAAAGATGGTAATGAGTATTTTAAAAGGGAGTAATCCTTAGTTCTATAGGTGGACGCCTTTTCGAGATATCGCCATAAAGGTGGACCAAGGGTGACTCTAGAATGTGTGTACGATATGGGTATCAAACGAAAGGTGTTACTGAGCATTTTAAGAGGGAGTGGGAATGAGGTCTATAGGTGGACGCCTTTTCGAGATATCGCCATTAGGGTGGGCCAGAGGTGACTCTAGAATGTGTTTGTACGATATGGGTATCAAATGAAAGGTGGTAATGAGTATTTTAAAAGGGAGTAATCCTTAGTTCAATAGGTGGACGCCTTTTCGAGATATCGCCATAAAGGTGGACCAAGGGTGACTCTAGAATGTTTGTACGATATGGGTATCAAACGAAAGGTGTTACTGAGCATTTCAAGAGAGAGTGGGCATTAGGTCTATAGGTGGACGCCTTTTCGAGATATCGCCATTAGGGTGGGCCAGGGGTGACTCTAGAATGTTTGTACGATATGGGTATCAAACGAAAGGTGTTACTGAGCATTTTAAGAGGGAGCGGACATTAGGTCTATAGGTGGACGTCTTTTCGAGATACCGCCATTAGGGTGGGCCAGGGGTGACTCTAGAATGTTTGTACGATATGGGTATCAAACGAAAGGTGTTACTGAGCATTTCAATAGGGAGTGGGCATTAGGTCTATTGGTGGACGCCTTTTCGAGATATCGCTATTAGGGTGAGCCAGGGGTGACTCTAGAATGTTTGTACGATATGGGTATCAAACGAAAGGTGTTACTGAGCATTTTAATAGGGAGTGGGCATTAGGTCTATAGGTGGACGCCTTTTCGAGATATCGCCATTAGGGTGGGCCAGGGGTGACTCTAGAATGTGTTTGTACGATATAGATATCAAATTAAAGGTATTAATGAGGGTTTTAAAAGCGAGTGGCCCTTAGATGTATATGTGAAGGCGTTCTCGGGATATCGCCCAAAATGTGGACCAGGTGATCCAGAAAATCATCTGTCGGGTACTGCTAATTTATTTATATATGGAATACCACTAACAGTATTCCTGCCAAGATTCCAAGGGCTGTTGATTTCGCCTTGTAGAACTTTTTCATTTTCTTCTACTTAATATGGTAGGTGTCACACCCATTTTACAAAGTTTTTCCAAAGTTATATTTTGCGTCAATAAACCAATCCAGTTACAATGTTTCATCCCTTTTTTCGTATTTGGAATAGAATTATGGCATTTTTTTATTTTTCGTAATTTTCGATATCGATAAAGTGGGCGTGGTTATGGTCAGATTTCGGCCATTTTTTATATCGAGATAAAGTGAGTTCAGATAAGTACGTGTGCTAAGTTTAGTAAAGATATATCGATTTTTGCTCAAGTTATTGTGTTAACGGCCGAGCGGAAGGACAGACGGTGGACTGTGTATAAAAACTGGGCGTGGCTTCAACCGATTTCGCCCTTTTTCACAGAAAACAGTTATCGTCCTAGGAGCCAAGCCTCTACCAAATTTCACAAGGATTGGTTAATTTTTGTTCGACTTATGGAATTAAAAGCATCCTAGACAAATTAAATGAAAAAGGGCGGAGCCACGCCCATTTTGAAATTTTCTTTTATTTTTGTAATTTGTTGCAGCACATCATTACTGGAGTTGAATGTTGGCATAATTTACTTATATGCTGTAAAGATATTAACTCTTCTTTTAAAATTTGAATTTAAAAAAATTTTTTTTAAAAAGTGGGCGTGGTCGTTCTACGATTTGCTAATTTTTATTAAGCAGACATAAAGTAATAAGGGTAATGTTCCTGCCAAATTTCATCATTATATCTTTAACGACTGCCAAATTACAGCTTGCAAAACTTCTAAATTACCTTCATTTAAAAGTGGGCGGTGCCACGCCCAATGGCCAAAATTTTACTAGTTTTCTATTCTGCGTCATAAGCTCAACTCACCTACCAAGTTTCATCGCTTAATGCGTATTTGGTAATGAATTATCGCACTTTTTTGATTTTTCGAAATTTTCGATATCGAAAAATTGGGCGTGGTTATCGTCCGATATCGTTCATTTTAAATAGCGATCTGAGATGAGTGCCCAGGAACATATATACCAAATTTCATGAAGATACCTCAAAATTTACTCAAGTTATCGTGTTAACGGACAGACGGACGGACGGACGGACGACTGTGTATAAAAACTGGGCGTGGCATCAACTGATTTCGCCCATTTTCAGAGAAAACAGTTAACGTCGTAAAATCTACTCCCCTACCAAATTTCAAAAGGATTGGTTAATTTTTGTTCGACTTATGGCGTTAAAAGTATCCTAGACAAATTAAATGAAAAAGGGCGGAGCCACGCCCATTTTGAAATTTTCTTTTATTTTTGTATTTTGTTGCACCATATCATTACTGGAGTTGAATGTTGACATAATTTACTTATATACTGTAAAGATATTAAATTTTTTGTAAAAATTTTACTTTAAAAAAATTTTTTTTTTAAAAGTGGGCGTGGTCCTTCCCCGATTTTGCTAATTTTTATTAAGCGTACATATAGTAATAGTAGTAACGTTCCTGACAAATTTCATCATGATATCTTCAACGACTGCCAAATTACATCTTGCAAAAGTTTTAAATTACCTTCTTTTAAAAGTGGGCGGTGCCACGCCCATTCCCCCACCAAATTTCAAAAGGATTGGTTAATTTTTGTTCGACTTATGGCGTTAAAAGTATCCTAGACAAATTAAATGAAAAAGGGCGGAGCCACGCCCATTTTGAAATTTTCTTTTATTTTTGTATTTTGTTGCACCATATCATTACTGGAGTTGAATGTTGACATAATTTACTTATATACTGTAAAGATATTAAATTTTTTGTAAAAATTTTACTTTAAAAAATAATTTTTTTTAAAAGTGGGCGTGGTCCTTCCCCGATTTTGCTAATTTTTATTAAGCGTACATATAGTAATAGTAGTAACGTTCCTGACAAATTTCATCATGATATCTTCAACGACTGCCAAATTACATCTTGCAAAAGTTTTAAATTACCTTCTTTTAAAAGTGGGCGGTGCCACGCCCATTGTCCAAAATTTTACTAATTTTCTATTCTGCGTCATAAGTTCAACTCATCTACCAAGTTTCGTCGCTTTATCGGTCTTTGTAATGAATTATCGCACTTTTTCGGTTTTTGGAAATTTTCGATATCGAAAAAGTGGGCGTGGTTATAGTCCGATATCGTTCATTTTAAATAGCGATCTGAGATAAGTGCTCAGGAACCTACATACCAAATTTCATCAAGATACCTCAAAATTTACTCAAGTTATCGTGTTAACGGACGGACGGACGGACGGACGGACATGACTCAATCAAATTTTTTTTCGATCCTGATTATTTTGATATATGGAAGTCTATATCTATATCGATTCCTTTATATATGTACAACCAACCGTTATCCAATCAAACTTAATATACTCTGTGAGCTCTGCTCAACTGAGTATAAAAATTTAACTCATCTGTCTGGTAAAGCAGGATACAAAAGGCGGTTTATGTTAATCCGCATATATATATGTCCGCTAGTGTAAAACAGCATTAGAAATGAAATGTTTTATGATTAAAACAAGTTACACGTGTGGCCAAAGAGGATAAATATAATAAGAGCCGTCACTCGTTATTTTTTCGGCATTTACTCGATGTAAACTGTGGGGTAGTCGCTACTTTTGTTTTATGAGGGTCATTATTGAATTGCCTTCCATTTATCCATGCGGTGTTGTCACTTTATGCAAACTTGTTTTTTGGAAAGAGAATTAAATAATTAATTCAATACGGTCGGAAAAATAAACACAAATACCCCATGAAAATGTATAGAAGACATTTATAAACATCTCGCCCAAAAAAAAGTAGCGACTACCTCACAGTTTACATCGAGTAAATGCCTAAAAAATAACTAGTGACGGCTCTTATTATATTTATTCTCTTTGGTGTGGCGCCCTATATTTTGTTATGTTTCTTCCGGGTTTTTGACTATAATTTAAATCAATTTTGCTTTCCGTATGTTCTCGCTTTGTTGGAAGCCACACATCCTCTATTATTTATATTTCCGCGGAAATATATTCAAACTTTTTATATTTAAATAGCACTAACTTTTTTTAATAATCAAATGCAACCCAGCTTAAAGTAGTCTTACGTAGCAGAAAATGCAACCCTGGACCTTACATTTGCATCAGGTGAGCGAAGTTGTTTGTAGTTTGGACATTTTTCGCTTAGTTGACACACTTGGGCCCGATTTTTAGTACAAGTTCAACTCAGTTTGTCAATTAAACTACGCTTAAACTTATTCTGCAGTTTTTCGGTCTACTTTAAATGAAGTTTAATTTGAGCTTAAGCGACCGATCTGGCATGGTTAAATCTAGTTAACCTATCAGTTATTTGCGTTCGTTCGAAATGGCTTGCAATATACCCAACAAGCATTTGGGCTTAATCGAAACAGCTGTCGCCTTGTCCGTCCTGATGTCCCGGTGTTTAAATTTTTCCCAAATTATTAAATAAATTATAAAATTAAAAATTGCTTGAAATAAATATTCATACATTTAAAGCAATACGGGCAATCCCCGATAAATTCATATAAACAGACAACATTTGGTTAATTCGTTGTAGTTCTAAAAATAGAACAAAAACAGCAATAATACCAAGTTTCTCTGAAACCGCCTTACAAACATGGATAACTTCAATACATAACTACATACGAAGTATGTGATTTGTAGAATATAATATATGCGAAAAAGGCAATTGGGAAAAACTTTACAACAACTAAGGCATGACGTAGCTGAATGCGTTTGTAACCATTTCAACTATCGTAGGAGTGCGGGTTCGAATCCCACTCCCGGGAGAAAAGGCTTTGAAGAGATTTACAAGGTATAATCGAAACAGCTGTCGCCTTGTCCGTCCTCATGTCACGGTGTTTAAATTTTTCCCAAATTATTAAATACATTATAAAATTAAAAATTGCTTGAAATAAATGTTCATACATTTAAAGCAATACGGGCAATCCCCGATTAATTCATATAAACAGACAACATTTGGTTTTATCGTTGTAGTTCTAAAAATAGAACAAAAACAGCAATAATAACAAGTTTCTCTGAAACCGCCTTACAAACATGCATAACTTCAACACATAGCTACATACGAAGTATGTGATGTGCAGAAGATAATATATGCGAAAGAAGGCAATTGGGAAAAACTTTACAACAACTAAGGCATGACGTAGCTGAATGCGTTTGTAACCATTTCAACTATCGTAAGAGTGCGGGTTCGACTCCCACTCCCGGGAGAAAAAGCTTGGAAGAGATTTACAAGGTATAATCGAAACAGCTGTCGCCTTGTCCGTCCTGATGTCATGGTGTTTAAATTTTTCCCAAATTTTTAAATAAATTATAAAATTAAAAATTGCTTGAAATAAATGTTCATACATTTAAAGCAATACGGGCAATCCCCGATTAATTCATATATAAAATGTTATAATTTTGGAATATATAGCATCTAGGACACCTTAATTGCAGTAATTGAAAGAAATCGTTTGCTTATACTCAAGTATTTAATCATTTTTTCTAAATTTATCTTTAATATTGATGCAATGATTGAAGTTATATTAATTCAATGCAACTCTGCTCTTCCTCCTGTTCTTCATTTTACTCCATTCGAGTGTCTCTTTCACTGAATTCGAGTGCCTTCCACTCTATTCGCAACATAACCTCAATTTAAGCTACCAAACTATATAGTAAACAATGGTTGAAAGCATCTTGAAAGCATAGGAGCGTTCCATTGAGTTATCGAGCTCTGGCTCACGATCAAATCTCATTGGAACGATCTGAATCAACTTAATTGCCATCATCTAGTCAGTTTTACAGCTCCGACTCACGCTCAATTCTCACGGAATGCTCTGGATCATTGAGAGACTTGAGAAGCAGATGCCGTGATATTTTCGCACACGTGAAATGTGATAGGCAGATGTCGGCGCTGTTTTTCACATAACTCATACGGCGAAAGGCTAAGCAGCGACATCTATTTTTGAAAAAGGTTTATTAAAGGCAGCGTTGCCAATCTAAAGACAAGTAATTAACAAAATATCTGGCTCACAAATTGAACCAGACTTCTATCTGGATTTATCTGTCTCAAATCGTTGTTGTTGCATATACATGCAAAATTATTTATCTGGATCAGGATCTTTGCCACCGGATGATGGCAAATGAGAGCTGGTAGCACTAATATAAAACATCTGTTTTGTTGAAAATAAGAAGAAGACGCGTACACAAAAATTTAAGATACTGATAGAATTATTAACATTTAGATAGTTTCGCAAGTAAACAAACATTGATTTCAATACTCTTCGTTAAATCAAAACGATATTTTAGGATGAAAGTCGACCGATTTTAAGTTGAAAGATGTAAACTTCTGTTTTCCGGCGATATGTTATAAAAGCTCATTATGGATGACCGCGTAGCTTCAGTTTTCAGACTAGTTCGACTGTCTACTACGTTAGGATAGTAGCACACACGGTCATTGGTTCGACTGTCTTGGGAAAGCTTTTGCTTCACCACTTTGAGTGTTCTTGCGAAGGACAAAGCCTCACCTGGTAGATATATGTGCCTACTTATTCACATTTGTAAAAGGAGCCGTAACGTGTAGGTGATATTTAAACTTGTTTAATAGGCTATAATCAATGCGTTTCACTCCAAGGGACTAGTTTTGGGTAGGGCCGCCAACTTTAAGAAATGTCAAACCGATAGACTTGGGTGTTGAAGGATGAAGTGTGAAAATCAAAATCAACATTTCAGACGCTATTGTATAGTTTCGCATATAAAAAAAAGATATAAGCCCAAGTATTTTTCAAACCCTTCTCATACGTATATATATCCTTAACTTAAATTTGAGGTAAGAAACATTTCAAAGGAGTGTTATGCCCCTAGAACCTACTAAAGGATTTTGCATCACTGATTTCGCTTATTTTTTGAGCCAATCGCAATATAAAATTTTTTTAAAAATCGGCACCTTTTTTGGGTAACTTGCTTTTTTTTAACAACTTGAGGACAATTTGAAAACATGTTTGCCTTGGGTCATTTTATTTGAATTCATTGTTCATTCATTTTTTAAAAAAAATATGCAATGTGAGCATATAAATTTATTATATAACTTTTCTTTTAGTATTTTGTTTTAATAACTTGGTGAATTGGGTGATGCAAAGTACGTGTTAAGCTGACATCCAAAGCGCCTGCTTTTTTAAATAACTTTTGAACAGTTAGAAAGAGTTAAATTTAGCAATTAGTTTCTTATAACTGGCAGTGATGCGCATCCGTTGATACCACTTTCGACCATATCCGACCAATTTTCGTCATGAACAATAAATGGCCTAAAAAGTCTTAAAAGGGTAGAATATAAAGTACCGCGCCGGACGCCGCCGCCGCGCTGATATTTTTGATATTCGGCGACGGCGTGCGAAAAACGACCAAAATCGGCGACGGCGGCAGCGTTTATCGCGGCGTATATCTCTACCATCTTGGAACCGGACGCACACATATATTTATTTCCTTCCGTTCAACCTCTTCGGATTCACTTAGCCACCGCACCACAGGAATCCCACCCAACCTTGGACCGCTCGCATCAAGTAACCTACCCTGCGGTCACCCTAATGGCATGCTCCATACTCCTACTTACCTCCTCCTCATTCCATCCTTACATCCCGAGCCAAAAGAAATTAGCACGCCATATTACTTCTCTTTTCACTTCAATCACGCATTTTAATAAACATAATCTTAAAATCTATACACGAATGAAATAAAATCTTATACCAAATAATCAAGATTAAAAGAAACTTTCGTATACAAAAAAGGATCTATGACAAATATTCTTTTGGAATATATTCCTGGGTCTTTCTGTTGCCAAAATCGCCAAACTCTCATCTACTCAATTGGAGTTATATATTAAAAAAAAAGTTTTAAAACACACCCTAATGTCTGCCTAAAAGAGCTCTTTTATGTGGGGATTTGGGGGCTTATTGGTTCCGGGGTTTATACCCTTTCTGCAAAAAAAAAGGTAAAACAGAAAAAAAACAGCCTAATTAATCGTTTTGGTATATTTTCGTGACTGATAGACGCCTTACAACTTTATAAATTTTGGTTTAATACGAATATTACGTTTAAAACAAAAAAATTGATAAATTTTATAGTGACTCAGCTATACATCTATGCATCTCAATGCGAAATTCACTGGCCACCTTCGGTTTCCACTACGAGAACAAAATCACAATTAGCGCCAATTACATTTTTTTATTAAGGCTCCCAAAGCCGATTTGGCGTTCACGCGCCTTATGTCAGACATATGTTAATATTATATTGCCAACATACCTACACGCAATATAAACTGAATGTATCCACAAAAAAATTATGTTTTTAATCAGAAAAAAATAAAAAAGATAGTAATTTTAGAATTTAGGATTACGCAAGAAAGCCATAATCGAGTGTGAATCTTCACTCAGGAAAATGCGTGTCTGCGGATTTATCGAGGAGGTTGGTGACCGATGTCGAAATTGAGGTCGCGTGAACCCCAAATGGCGCGAAAGTCTATATAAATAAAAAAATCTATATAATTGAAAGACTCACCAGGTAAACAAATATTCCACATCCTTATGCAGCAAGGAGATCCTGTCCTGTTGGTTGGATGCAGCGTCGCCCTTTTTCTTTAAAATTATCGACCGAAACCGCGCTTCTCATTAAAGGCCTTATATCAAAAATTAAAAATTATTGTTTTCGGCACTACACTGATATTTTCTGGATCATCGCGCACAGGGAATTTTTTTAAAACTTAATCACAAACAAAAATAAAAATTTATTTTCTTTTATTTGGAAAGCGGCGCGCGCACTTTAGCCCGATATGCTTCTATATTTTACTTTACTTTTGTTCTCCTCCAGTTACGCCTTTTATACTTATACTATCCAAATCGCTGAAAAGGACCGTTTCATTTGCCGTTTCCCACGGTCTTTTTTCGTCTATCGCAATCATGACCACCCTATATCTATCCCTGTCCTTATTCTCACCATATCATGCACGCCCACCTGGCAATCTTCCAAATAAAGCTTTTTCGTCATTGTGAATTTATGTGAATTCACAATGGTGTTTTTGGGACATTTTCATTTGACATTTCTCGTGTTTACATTTTTGGTAAACACGATTTTTATAAATTTTATTATGGATAAAGTCTAGTTGAGGGATCGACTGCTGATATGTTACCAAAAAAATATCGAGATATGTTTCACATGACGCGCATTAATCTCGGGAACAATGCTCCGAAATCGGAAAATGAAAACTATATCTCTGTCCGGATATATTTGCTGTTGAAGTTGGTGGTTTTCATGTGATTGTTGTTATGTGAGCACCCAACAAAAAAAAACTGTGAACATAAGTGTTTTGCGTAGATATAGTTTTGGTCTCAAAACCGGTGTTGGATCCACCCAGGGTGCCTTTTTACAAGCGCGGCCGAAGGCCGCCAACTCAGAAAGGTGTTCTGCGCACACATGCTGTAGATACCACCCCTGGTTTAGGAGGGACCAGGAGGGATAATTTTTCGGTTTTTTTGTTCATATATTTTGAACGAGTCAAAAACTTATTTTGATGTTGCTGTTTTAACAGCGTACTCCGCCTAAACATATGAGGCTCTATACATCCGAGCGGGCCAAGGTCTGAATGAAGCCCATCGCGGGGACGACCCACGACCTGACAGAGAGTCTTTTTCATAGAAAAAGTTCCACCATCATCTTATGCATTATGAGTAGATTGCATATATTTTCATGGACAACGGCAGATCGAGTGACACTAGCGCCATCTGAGCTGAAGAAGTAGCCAACTTCCACATCTTGTGGCAAGCAAAGCATAAGAAGAATTTGACATTTGATTTGGCTAAGGGTGCTTTCACACTCTGCAAGTGAAATTATTTTTCCCACTTGTTGATACTTTTCTAGAAATTGTAACAGTTAAAACTGCAATTTAACAAATGAATAGAACACAATATATGTTAGCAAGTTATTTTCTTGTATAACGAGAATGTTTATAACGATGCTTCGCTAAATGTTGTGTGTGAATGGGCTCGGCGAAATAAACTTCAATTGTTAAGTCAGAAATTCCTTTGTATTTACAAAAAGGCAACATCTTGGCTGATAGTGTTCATGTATACGTTGAAAACATTGTAAACTTTACCAAGTAGCGCAACTAACAGCTGATCCCTCAAAATTTGCACACACACACAAACATCACTAATGGCCATATTACGGAAATCTTAGGGAAATTGAAGTTAAATTTTTAAACAGACATAAAATGTTATAATTTTGGAATATATAGCATCTAGGACACCTTAATTGCAGTAATTGAAAGAAAATGTTTGCTTATACTCAAGTATTTAATTATTTTTTCTAAATTTATCTTTAATATTGACGCAATGATTGAAGTTATATTAATCCAATGCAACTCTGCTCTTCCTACTGTTCTTCATTCCACTCCATTCGAGTGTCTCTTTCACTGAATTCGAGTGCCTTCAAGGCGAATCCATACCAGGTGGTGGCAAAGCGAATTCAACCAATTCGCTGTGCAGAAGAATGTCAAGTCAAAAGAAAATTTTCATTGATCTCGATTAACTGACATATTGTTGTACAAGGCTTTGTATGGAAAATTATCAAGAAGAAGCAATCAGCTTTTGCGATAACACCCCCTCTAATGAATTCGCCTTGAGTGCCTTCCACTCTATTCGCAGATGTCACGATATTTTCGCACACGTGAAATGTGATAGGCAGATGTCGCCGCTGTTTTTCATTTAACTCATACAGCGAAAGGCCAAGCAGCGACATCTATTTTTGAAAAAGGTTTATTAAAGGCAGCGCTGCCAATCTAAAGACAAGTAACTAACAAATTATCTGGCTCACAAAATGAACCAGACTTCTATCTGGTTTTATCTGCCTCAAATCGTTGTTGTTGCATTTACATGCAAAATTATTTATCTGGCTCAGGATCTTTGCCACCGGATGATGGCAAATGAGAGCTGGTAGCACTAATATAAAACATCTGTTTTGTTGAAAATAAGAAGAAGACGCGTACACAAAAATTGAAGATACTGATTTTTATGGATTCGCATTTTCTATGGGAGCAGCAAGGAAGGCAGTCGGCATGATCTGGGGTTGCACTGTGGCTAGTCATGTCGGCTGGGTTGGGTTCTTGCCAACCTTGCTGTCCTGCGCCATAACAGGAAAAAAAGTTCTTATCATGCCTATTCAAAATCAACTGACAAAATAGCGCAGAGCCGACTCAAAACGCTTGAAATTCAAATTAAAACGACATCCGGTCGAACCGGATGCCACGCACAGACCGTTAACCATTCAAAATTTAAAATTCAAAAAAAATGTAAACGCAAAAAAAAACTTAATCGAACCGGAAATGGCCGATTACTACTATTGAAAATCAAAAGTGGAAAAAAAGGAAATAAACAAAAAGGGCCGAATATACACAGGGGGCGCCGCGGGTCTTGGTGCGACGCCCGGTGCTTAGCCCACCCTGAAAACCATGGCCACCGACGCACCTTAATTTTCGGTGGCCCCTTACCTGGAGTACCTTGTGCCTTCTAAATCAAAAAGACTGCCAAATACAAATTTTATTCAAAACTCATTATCAAACATTTCAGTGAAAACTTATTCAGTACATACATGGCAATACATGCTATATAACTAAAGCTATACTAAGGCTTATGAAAAATATTATAAGGGAAACCCTAAGCAAAAGAAAAGTCTAGGGTAGGTGTATTTTAAAATGTGAGAGAATCTAACTTAATTACATATTCTTTTCAACGGTGAGTACAATCCAAAGGTTGATCCAAAGAAAAATTGCTACTCTAGGTTTTTTTTTTCTTTACGCTAGATTAGTTGGGGTACCGTCCTGTCGCGTAACTGTACTCCCTATTTGAAAGTTTCCTCAACTTCATACCTATTCTACCTTAATTGTATTTTATTTTATTTTATTTTATAGTAGTTTATGCTTTCTTTTGAATATTTAGTTTAATTTTACTATTTTTATTTTATTTTTATTATTATTATTTATTATCTTTATTATTTTATTAAAGTTTATTTTATTCTAATTTATTTTATTTTTGGTATATTTAATTTAATTTTGTCGTATTTTATCTTATATTATTTTATCTTGATTCCATTTAATTTTATTTTATTTCAGTTCAATTCTACTTAATTTTGTTTTATTATATTCTATTTTATTTTATTTTACCTTATGTTTTTTTTTTTTTTGTATAATTCTGGGGTGTAGTGTGGTTTGGTTTTTTAACAAGATTTCAAAATAATATAGATACATAAATAGTATAGCAAATTAAGTATAATAATGCAATATATTTACAGAGGCACGTTTTAAAAATTCAAATTTGTGCAAAATAAACAAGACTGTCATATATTTCTTTTATCATTTACGTAAGTTAGCAATTGATTGTTAAGACCTCGTCAAATCAGAGTTTGGTCAACATTATGTTAAAAAGTTTTACTTACAAGCTCAAGTAAAGCTACTATAAATTATGATTATATATTTAACTGATGCTGTGGTTCGTATGAGCTGTTTTATAAGCTATGGAGGGAGAAAGCTTGTAACAATAGCGATATTCTTTCGTAATCGCGCTGCAAAGGAACACCCCCGGTAGAGTATTGGAAAGCATAAAACTAGGGCAACATGAAGCCGTTTGGAAGCAACTCGCTCTGCTCAAGTTACAAGAACTCTTTCGATTCTCACATACGTCTGCTGAAGATGTGAAGGGTCAAACAATTTTCAACAGTAATGATTTCGAAATTTCATCAGTTCTTTCTTTTATTTTAGACAGTAAAAGAAAAATTCTTTAATACCGAAATCTTTATAAACAAATTCTAAAATTTTAGAAAAGTTAGAGGATTCACAAAAGGAATCTTTTATTGAGAATTTCGGGAAAAAAAAAATTTTAATTTAAGAAGCTTATGTTTTTAGTATGAAACCCGTTTTCGAACGTATTTTCGAAAAGTTCCAAAGATTGCATAAAATTTTAGATATATTCAAACAGTTTCCAAGCATTTACTTGGAATATCAAGAATCTTTTAATGTGCAGTGTTCCAGTCTGATTAATGTTAGTTAGTTAATCAAGAATATATTTTTCTTTTACAATCCTTTTTAAAGAGTATTTCAAATTTTCTCCCCTAAAAAAACTTAATTTTACATACATTGTATTGAAGAAAATCTACAGACGACTTCGAGAAAAAAAAAATGTCAAAATTAAGTGTTATACCGGTCTGGGCCAAAATGAATTAGACAATACAAACCCAGGGTAAAAGTAAAGTTTTTGAAGATTAGATACAAATTTGGAGATTTAATAGTGTCAAAAAAAAAATCATCAGAATTTCTCATTTTTCTTGTTTTTGAAAATATTTTCCGTATCCGAACGAACTCACCGCTTTATATGTTGTTGCTGGTAGTTGGTACTATGCTGTCATTGCCGGTAAGTTGTCACAGCTGGGTGGTTGCAGCAGGCCTATATGCGGCGGCCCTGCTGGTTGTTGTTACTAAAGCTGGTGTTGCAGCAGGCCTATATGCGGCGGCCCTGCTGGTTGTTGTTACTAGTGCTGGTATTGCAGCAGGCCTATATGCGACGGCCCTGCTGGTTATTGTTACTAAAGCTGGTGGTGGTTGTTGTGCAGTTGGGTAGGCGCTGCCGGGGGTCGCGCGCGGTGTTGCACGCAGTAATGGTGGCAGCGCGCTGTTTCGTTGGCGCTATTGATGGTGGTTGCACGTTTGGTTGGCCAGCGCTATCGCTGGTGGTTGCGCGCGGTGTTGCACGCAATGGTGGTGTTAACACGCGGTTGTTTGCGCGGCTGGTGGTGGTAGCGCGATCAAGGCTGGTGGCGCGCGGTGTTGCGCTGCTGATGGTGTTAATTCGCGGTTGGTGGTGGTTATGTCCGGTTTCGGTGGTAGCGATAGCGCGCGTCTTTGGCGCGGTTAGTGATAGCGCGCGATGTTGGCGCTGTAGTGTTGGTGCTATCGGTAATAGTTGCTAGCATTAGTGGTGTCGCTGGTATAATATTGGTGGTGGCAGAGTGTGGCGTTGCTCAGGGGCGCCCATTCAATTCGTTGTAATGTTTTTAAACATCGTAGATGGGTGAACTACAGTCTCTTAGCGTCTTACTCTTAACATCCAGCGTTAAGTCTATAACGCGCTTTACATTTGTATCATACAACTTAATTTGATCACGCTGCTTGGTAAACATTACACTTTGAGCAACCCAAAAATAGTCCCATACGCGTTTGACAAAACTAAACAAGTTACACCCTTAAAAAGGTGAGAATATACATGATGGCATGAGAAATGTTTTGGTGGCACACGGCTAGTATTTGTCTGATGGTTTTGGCGCCTTACGCGGGATACGGCATGTAAGTATATACCTGATCTTCTCATAGGCAGTTCTCCACCTATTTCATGGTCGAACGGACACTTCCTTCGTCTCTAGGTTACTTTTTATGCTATAAATGTTCAAAGCCACTTGAATCGCTCGTATTTGTGTGTACTTTCGCACGGACAAAACTAAATACTTATATATGCAATTGGAGGCAGCGCAATGAAGTTTATACTTTTGTATTTTACCTGGTGAACATTTCCATGGATGAGATATTTTCCTTGTTAATATATTTTAGGTTGTCTTTACCGTTCGACCACTCACGACCACTACCGCGGACTTATACGCACTTTTCTTTATCCACCTCCCTTTTCTGGGCAATCACTCGCGTGAAGTACTGAAAAAAAATTTCACGGGTGCTTGTTCGTACTACACGCTTACCGCTTATATACTTATGCTGAAATCAGTGGAACTTTTCCATTCCGTTTATGTTGAACTTATATTGCGCATAACTACACTTCATTTACATCACTTTTGTCTTAGTTATAAATGCATATCGCATTTCATTTTTCCATTAAATATTAAAGATTCGGGAGCATAAAATCCGTTAGCACCGCAACGCACCTTCCGACAAATATCTTCTTGCAGAAAAAACACCAACTTAAGCCCACGCGTGCTATCCACTTAATTAATAACTTTTCTGGGGACCAAAAACCTCCACCACGCAGTTATCCCGTTAGCAAGACAAAATTCCATTCCATTATTGCGACTTCGCAGTGGAACGGCGCCGTTAAATCGTATGATTTAACTGTGGTTGCCATTGTGGAACCATACCAGGTGGTAGTCGCGGTGACATTCCTGCAGCCATCATTAAAAGTTCCATATACTTTGTTTTTGTGAACCGATGGACTAATGACAAAATCGTACTGCGCTGAAAGTTGATGTGTCAAATCGTATAAACGCAACAAGTCAGCTGTCACCTTGTATAGTTACCCCATGATGGTTGCCGTTATTGGGAATTTTCCCACACCATTGGATTATTTAGCGATACCACCTGGGCGAAATTAACAAAAATTTGTTTTGACCACCCCAGGCAGACATGAGTGAGGGTGAATCCTACCTTTTTCCCTATCACTAGCCAACTGGTACGTTCCAAGGTTGACTCTTCCAAGTGGACCATAACAAACCTGCTTCGCTTTGAAGACCTGACGATGAAGCGAACAGGAAACCGGTTCATCTATGGGAAGCCACTACCAGGAACCTTCGATGCCAGCAACGTGGGGCACGACTCACCCCTAAGATAAGAGTCTCAAAGTTCTACCGCGAAGCCAGTCGGGCAACAAGGTCCATCAAAAAAAGTTACGTCAATTTGTGAATTAATTTTGTTTCTTAGTTTAAATGGCTTTGCGGTTATTAGACATTTGTTATGGAGAACTCGTCAAAACTCCGTATGGTTCTAGTGGTTATCGCCCCCACAGAAAGGCAAAAAAACATATGGGTAGACATTTTGATAAGGAGAACTCGTCCAAACTCCGTATGGTTCTAGTGATAATCGCCCCCACAGAAAGGCAAAAAAAAAACATATGTGTGTAGACACTTTGATAAGGAGAACACGTCCAAACTCCGTAAGGCTAGTCCAACCCAAGCGTGGACTGCCAGGCTGTTCACGGTTCACGGTTCTCGGTGAGTACGCGTGTGAACAACCTATGATATCATTGCTCGGGGAGAATACTGGGTGAGATGTCCCCGACCGCCAAAACGCCCAGACAGGGTAAAAAAAATCAAATTTGTAAGTTTAAAAAAAAATCAATTTATAAATTTGGTAAAAAAAAATTCCATCACTCCCGGAAGGAGTGTTTCTGGTGGGCATTCGCCCGAACGATTGGTCGTGCGACATTATAATCAGAAAAAAAAAATTGTTAAATCGTAGTTTTGGTATCTCAAAAAAACGTCTGCTTAAAACAAAACGTAAAGCAGTTAGGGGTTAAGAAAAAGATCTGAATTCACCTCTCTTCACCCTATACTCTAGACGATGGTTTGAAAAAAAAAACGTATAAATATATGTAAAAAAAAAACTTGCGCGAGGGAATAAAAAAAGTTCGCGAGAATAAATACTAAAAATATATTTTTTTCGATAATCGTATCGAAGAGGAAAAAGAAATTGGAAAAAAAGCTGTAAAGAAAAAGTGATTAGTTACATATATACTACGGGTGGTAATGGGAATGCTGACATCCCATCATTAGAAGGCAGTAGGGCTACAGGGAAAAAAAACAACAAAAACAACACAAATCCATTCATACTTGTCCCTAGTGCTCCCAACCGCAACGCATAAGGGGGTCTTGAGGACCTGCCTCTGGGACTGGTTGGGGCCACTAGAGTCGATTTCCTACACACACAGGTTGGTCCCAACACACACAGCCGCAACGCAGAGGCGGGCTCCAGGGATTCGCTAGTGGGACTGGCTGGGGGTGTTGAGGCCTCCCGTCCATTCACCCGGGACACCCCTCCTGCCTCCGCCGCTATGGGTGGAGCGACTCAAGGGCCGCTCCCCAGACTGGTGGGACAGGAAAGGGTGCCGCTTTAGATCCCAGCTCAACCCGTCACAATCCAGGTGGTATTCTGTGGTACCACCTGAGACGTGGGCTGAGCTGGGGTCCTACTATTGACACACACACTCATACTGGACATCACAAATTCGGCAATAAGAAAGAAGTTATAAAAATTAAACGTAAAAAAAAAATAGAAACCCAATTAGCGGACACATATTTTAAACCAGAGCCGACTACGGACAACTTCCGGGAAAACTAAACCCACAATTACAAAAAAAATTAAGTGCGTGCAGCACTGCCTCATCGGGTGAATACAAAAATCCGGAGGACTGACGCTAAGTCCCGTGGATCCCTCAGCTACCGGAGACGATGATCACTCCGGACACCCTGATTCGTCTAACCATCCCACCGCAACGCAGCGGGCTGCTCCTGCGGCTGCTCACCCCGGACTGGTGGGATGGTCAACTTCACAATTTGACCAGCAGTGACCCTCGCACTCGGCGCCTCAGGAACCACGTTGGGCGCCATCTGTTATGGCGCCCTCAGCAACTGTCATCGCGACAGTGCCTCGGACACCAAAGCGTTGGGCGTCATCTGTTATGGTTTACGCATTTTCCATGGGAGCAGCAAGGAAGGCAGTCGGCATGATCTGGGGTTGAACTGTGACTAGTCATGTCGGCTGGGTTGGGTTCTTGCCAACCTTGCTGTCCTGCGCCATAACAGGAAAAAAAGTTCCTTCAAAATCAACTGACAAAATAGCGCAGAGCCAACTCAAAACGCTTGAAATTCAAATTAAAACGACATCCGGTCGAACCGGATGCCACGGACAGACCGTTAACCATTCAAAATTTAAAATTCAAAAAAAATCTAAACGCAAAAAAAACTTAACTGAACCGGAAATGACCGGTTACTACTACTGAACATCAAAAGTGGAAAAAAGCTGAAAAATTAAAACAAAAAAAGAAAAGGGCAATAAACAAAAAGGGCCGAATATACAGAGGGGGCGCCGCGGGTCTTGGTGCGACGCCCGGTGCTTAGCCCACCCTCAAAACCATGGCCACCGACGCACCTTAATTTTTCGGTGGCCCCTTACCTGTATTACCTAGTTCCTTCTAAATCAAAAAGACTGCCAGCATTCCCATTTTAGAATACAAATTTTATTCAAAACTCCTTATCAAACATTTCAGTGAAAACTCATTCAGTACATACATGGCAATACATGCTATATAACTAAAGATATACTAAGGCTTATGAAAAATATTATAAGGGAACCCCTAAGCAAAAGAAAACTCAAGGGTAGGTGTATTTTAAAATGTGAGAGAATCTAACTTAATTACATTTTCTTTTCAACGGTGAGTACAACCCAAACGTTGATCCAAAGAAAAATTGCTACTCTAAGTTTTTTTTTTTCTTTACGTTAGATTAGTTGGGGTACCGTCCTGTCGCGTGTCGCGGAACTGTACTCCCTATTTAAAAGTTTCCTCAACTTCATACCTATTCTACCTTTTTTGTATTTTATTTTATTTTATAGTAGTTTATGCTTTCTTTTGAATATATAGTTTAATTTTACTGTGTTTTCTTTTCTTTTATTTTATTTTTATTATTATTATTTATAATCTTTATTATTTTATTAAAGTTTATTTTATTCTAATTTATTTTATTTTGTCATATTTTATATATTTTATCTTATATTATTTTATATTGATTCCATTTAATTTAATTTTATTTTATTTCAGTTCAATTCTACTTAATTTTGTTTTATTATATTCTATTTTTTATTTGTATAATTCTGGGGTGTAGTGTGGTTTGGTTTTTTAACAAGATTTCAAAATAATAGAGATACATAAATAGTATAGCAAATTAAATATAACAACGCAATATATTTACAGAGGCACGTTTTAAAAATTCAAATTTGTGCAAAATAAGCAAGACTGTCATATATTTCTTTTATCATTTACGTAAGTTAGCAATTGATTGTTAAGACCTCGTCAAATCAGAGTTTGGTCAACATTATGTTAAAAAGTTTTACTTACAAGCTCAAGTAAAGCTTAAATTATGATTTATATTTAACTGATGCTGTGGTTCGTATGAGCTGTTTTAAAAGCTATGGAGGGAGAAAGCTTGTAACAATAGCGATATTCTTTCGTAATCGCCCTGCAAAGGAACACCCCCGGTAGAGTATTGGAAAGCATAAAACTAGGGCTACATGAGGCCGTTTGGAAGCAACTCGCTCTGCTCAAGTTACAAGAACTCTTTCGATTCTCGCATATGTCTGCTGAAGATGTGAAGAGTCAAACAATTTGCACCAGTAATGATTTCGAAATTTCATCAGTTCTTTCTTTTATTTTAGTCAGTAAAAGAAAAATTCTTTATAAACAAATTCTAAAATTTTAGAAAAGTTAGAGAATTCACAAAAGGAATCTTTTATTGAGAATTTCCGGGAAAAAAAAATTGTTCGAAATTCAAGAAGCTTTTTTTTAGTATGAAACCCGTTTTCGAACGTGTTTTCGAAAAGTTACAAAGATTACTTAAATTTTAGATATTTTCAAACAGTTTCCAAGCATTTACTTGGAATTTCAAGAATCTTTTAGTGTGCAGTGTTCCAGTCCAATTAATTTTAGTTAGTTAATCAAGAATATATTTTTCTTTTACAATCCTTTTTAAAGAGTATTTAAAATTTTCTCCCCTAAAAAAAACCTAATTTTACATACATTGTATTGAAGAAAATCTACAAACGCCCCTGGAAAAAAAAATTGTCAAAATTAAGTGTTATACCGGTCTGGTCCAAAATGAATTAGACAATACAAACCCAGGGTAAAAGTAAAGTTTTTAAAGCTTAGATAAAAATTTGGAGATTTAAAAGTGTCAAAAAAAAATCATCAGAATTTCTCATTTTTCTTGTTTTTGAAAATATTTTCCGTATCCGGAACGAACCCACCGCTTTAGATGTTGTTGCTGGTACTATGCTGTCATTGCCGGTAAGTTGTCACAGCTGCGTGGTTGCAGCAGTCCTATATGCGGCGGCCCTGCTTGTTGTTTTCACTAAAGCTGGTGTTGCAGCAGGCCTATATGCGGCGGTCTGCTGGTTGTTGTTACTAAAGCTGGTGGTGGAGGTACTTCCGGTGGTTGTTGTGCAGTTGGGTAGGCGCTGCCGGGGGTCGCGCGCGGTATTGCATGCAGTAATGGTGGCAGCGCGCGGCTTCGTTCGCGCTATTGATGGTTGTTTCGCGCTTGGTTGGCTAGCGCTATCGCTGGTGGTTCCGCGCGGTGTTGCACGCAGTAATGGTGGCAGCCCGCTGTTTCGTTGGCGCTCTTGGTGGTGGTTGCGCGTTTGGTTGGCTAGCGCTATCGCTGGTGGTTGCGCGCGGTGTTGCACGTAATGGTGGTGTTAACGCGCGGTTGTTTGCGCGGTTGGTGGTGGTAGCGCGCTGTTGCGCGATCAAGGATTCTGGCGCACGGGGTTGCGCTGCTGATGGTGTTAACACGCGGTTGGTGATGGTTATGTCCGGTTTCGGTGGTAGCGATAGCGCGCGTCTTTGGCGCGGTTAGTGATAGCGCGCGATGTTGGCGCTGTAGTGTTGGTTCTATCGCTAATAGTTTCTCGCATTAGTGGTGTCGCTGGTATAATATTGGTGGTGGCAGAGTGTGGCGTTGCTCAGGGGCGCCCATTGAATTCGTTGTAATGTTTTTAAACATCGTCTCTTAGCATCTTACTCTTAACATCCAGCGTTAAGTCTTTAACGCGCTTTACATTTGTATCATACAACTTAATTTGATCACGCTGCTTGGTAAGCATTACACTTTGAGCAACCCAAGAATATTCCTATGTGCATACTATATTGCAATACGCGTTTGACAAAACTAAACAAGTTACACCATTGAAAAGGTGAGAATATACATGATGGCATGAGAAAGGTTTTGGTGGCACACGGCTAGTATTTGTCTAATGATTTGGGCACCCTTACGCGGGATACGCCATATAAGTATATACCTGATCTTCTCATAGGCAGTTCTCTACCTATTTCATGGTCGCACGCACACTTCCTTCGTTTCGAGGTTACTTTTTATTCTATAAATGTTCAAAGTCACTTGAATCGCTCGTATTTGCGTGTACTTTCGCACGGACAAAACTAAAGACTTATATATGCACATGGAGGCAGCCCAATGAAGTTTATGCTTTTGTATTTCACCTGGTGAACATTTCCATGGATGAGATATTTTCCTTGTTAATATATTTTACGTTGTCTTTAACGTTCGACCACTCACGACCACTACTGCGGACTTATACGCACTTTTCTTTATCCACCTCCCTTTTCTGGGCATTCACTCGCGTGAAGTTTTGAAAAAAAGTGTCACGGATGCTTGTTTGTACTACACGCTTACCGCTTATATACTTATGCTGAAATCAGTGGAACTTTTCCATTTCATTTATGGTGAACTTATATTACGCATAACTACACTTCATTTACATCACTTTTGTCTTAGTTATAAATGCATATCGCATTTTATTTTTCCATTAAATATTAAAGATTCGGGAGCATAAAATTCGTTAGCACCGCAACGCACCTTCCGACAACTATCTTCTTGCAGAAAAAACACCAACTTAAGCCCACGCGTGCTATCCACTTATTTAATTTCTTTTCTGAGGACCAAAAACCTCCACCACGCAGTTATCCCGTTAGCAAGACAAAATTCCATTTCATCATTGCGACTGCGCAGTGGAACGGCGCCGTTAAATCGAATGATTTAACTGTGGTTGCCATGGTGGAACCACACCAGGTGGTAGTCGCGGTGACATTCCTGCAGCCATCATTAAAAGTTCCATATGCTTTGTTTTTGTGAACCGATGGACTAATGTCAAAATCGTACTGCGCTGAAAGTTGATGTGTCAAATCGTATAAAAGCTACAAGTCAGCTGTCACCTTGTATAGTTACGCCATGGTGGTTGCCGTTATTGGGAATTTTCCCACACCATTGGATTATTTAGCGATGCCACCTGCGCGAAATTAACAAAAATTGGTTTTGACCACCCCAGGCAGACATGAGTGAGGGTGAATCCTACCTTTTTCCCTATCACTAGCCAACTGGTACGTTCCAAGGTTGACTCTCCCAAGTGGACCATAACATGATAGAATTATTAACATTTATATAGTTTCGCACGTAAACAAACGATATATATTGGGGAATATTTTGAATAAGGTGCCACGATTTTCCAATTTTTTTTTGAGGGATAGAGGGGATCCTAAAAATGACAAAATAATCTTTCGGAACTCTAGGAAACTCTTACTTTATGAAAAAAAGCTTTTAAATTCCGAAATTTGGTAATATTACAGCTTAAGTTTAGCACTTGAAATTCCCAAAGACAAGACAAGACAAGTCAAGACAAGACAAGACAAGACAAGTCAAGACAATACAAGACAAGACAAGACAAGAGAAGAAAAGAAAAGGTAATTTTTAGTGACATTTCATTGGTCAAAACAGTGAATGAATCAATTATTTGCAAGCAATTTTACGCATACAACTGAATCTGATTATAAGCCCGAACAATATCAACACCCCAAATAATATTAGACTACAAATTATTCAGAGAATTACAAAAACAAGATACATTGGTAGTTATGTTTGTTTGCATTAATGTCGACGTGCCTTACCTTATAATGTTCTATCAAGATAACCAAGATATTGTTGAGTAGATGGCAACACTATTCACCACCTTCATATGCTTTCGTTTGTTTAATTGCAACGAAAAAAGCGCCTATAGTACCGACGGGTTTTCCGCGAATAACTTTTAAACGAGATAAAAAATATAGTTTCTGCTTTCTGATTCTAAATCTTGATACTCGTCTTTTTTAGGACCCCCTATTCACCTAAAAATCAACAAAAGTTTGAAAATCGTGGCACCTTATATAAAATCCAACCCCAATTTCTTACTACACACAAAAGCTGCTAAGTTTTATGTTTTCATTCCATTACATTCGCGTTCTTCTCGAAAATTTGTTTTCGTACGATGGGGTGGTTTAATGATTCCAGGGGACCCATTAACAATCTATGAGTTTAAAGTATCCACAAGAAATTGTGTAAACTTTGAAATTGTGATTCTGTAAAGCACAAATGTGAACAAGAAAACTCACTGATATAAACTTCGTGAGTTTTCTTGACAGCCAGTGTACACTATTGTGACATTGAAAACTCATACTCACTGTTTCAGACTAACGTTTTTCTTTTCATGGCGTTTGATAAACATTTTCTAACTGACATATGACTTTTACATTCAGCGCTGATTCAGCAAAACAATGTGCACAATACTTTACAGAATCGCATGAAAATTTAAAGTGTACATTTTGTGTGCAAATGAGTTTTCAATAAGTGTACATTTTTCAGTTTTTCACAGCGAATTAACCTCCAGGTCACATATGTTGAAAAGAACATATGCAAACACGTTATACTCAGTTTCAGCTATATTGTAGATACCAACATTTTTTATTAGGGCAGCAGAGTAGTTACGCTTACATCAATATGAAAAGTTGTATTTGTTTTGTCCATGCTCCTAAGGTGTTGATATAAATATTTTAAAGGGAATGAATATTATATGTTGCAAAAATTAATAAAAGTGCACATACGAAAGGAAAGGAAAATAACAAAAATCTTAAATATATATATGTTGGACACATGATTGCCATCATCTGGCAACACGGAATTACATTTTGACGTTTTTGATATGCATGCCTGACGGGAGATGAGCATTAGCAAGAATACACACGTGGAAAATTTGAGATTACCATTTATTATATTATTGAGTTTTACTTTACTTTTTGGAATTATTTTTTGAATACAAATAAATGTTAAATATAAACGTTTAAAAGTACGAAACGTAACAGTGGCGACGAGGATTAGCGATTCCTATCAGAAGTAAAATGGATGACGCGATACAGTCAGTGCTTAAGCAAATGCAAATTCAGCAGAAGCAACAACACGATGACATGCAAAAATTGATGGAGAAATTACTTCGCAAAGGGACATCACAACCCGAAGGTAAAACATCCAATTCAAACAAAGGCCCAGAGTTCATCCTAGAAGTGTTTGCAGTCAACATATCTGAATTTTGTTTAGACGTTGAAAACAATGTAACCCTCGATACGTGGTTCGCACGCCACGTAGATCTATTTTTAATAGGTGCAGCAAAGTTAGACGATGCCGCAAAAGTAAGATTATTGCTTCGTAAACTTAACACAAACGCTCATAGTAAATATCTAAATTATATTCTTCCTAAATACCCACGTTAGTTTTCCTTTGACATCACAGTGCAGAAACTAATCCAACTTTTTGGTAGTCAAACATCAATTTTCAATGTACGATTCAACTATTTGCAATTGACAAAAGACGCGGATATGGATTTTCTCACATACACAGGAATGGTTAACAAACACTGCAAGAAATTCAAGCTAAACGAGTTAACAATTGACCAATTCAAATGTTTGGTGTTCGTCATGGGTTTTAAATCTCAAACAAATTTTGAAATACGTACAAAACTCTTAAGCAAAATCGAGAGCGAGGCTAGTGCAATCACCCTTAAAATTATTTCACGAGAATGTCAACGCATCATTAATCTTAAGTCAGACACCGTGCTTGTCGAAAAGAAAAATTTTGTAGTGCAACAAATAAAAACTTCTACAAATACGCAAAACAAAAAGAGTACGCCAAATTCACCATGTTGGTTATGTGGCTGTATGCACTACGTCCGGAATTGTTCATTCAAGAATTACAAATGCAAAAACTGCAATGAAGTCGGACGCAAGGACGGATACTGTAGGGTAAAGAAGGTGAAGGGGAAGCCCCATGCAAACAAGGGTACTCACGTTAAGAAAAACCAAACGCTGATATAAAAACAATATTTTCAGTCAACAACATAAGCGGCAGAAAGTTTATAAAGGTTAGTATTAACGAAATCGAAATAAACCTACAATGCGACACTGAATCAGATATCACTATCATAACCAAAGAGGCTTTGTAGAAGCTTTCAATTAATAAAGTGGATGAAGTTATGCAAGAAGCACGCAGCGCAACAGGTCAGCTGCCACTCATAGCTCAATTTGAGTGCAACATTGAATTTCAAAACAGGAAGGCTACTTCCACATGCTACGTAACTTCAGTAAAAGACCTCACTGTTATGGGTCTCGATTGGATAAGAGCACTCCAGCTAGACAACATGTCGATCAACGATATTTGTATGGCGATTTTTTTTTTTTTTTTTTTTAAGGCGCGAGAACCTCCGAAGAGATCTAAGGCCGAGCTTCTCTTCCAATTTGCGTCGTGCTCCTCTTGATTTTCCCTACAAATTGGCCGGACGGGACCTACATGATTTTATGCCGACTCCGAACGGCATCTGCAAGGCAGATGAGTTTTCACTGAGAGCTTTTCATGGCAGAAATACACCCGGAGCGCTTGCCAAACATTGCCGAGGGGCGACCCCGCTTAGAAAAATTTTCTTCTAATTGAAAAACTTATTTCTAAAATTTTTGGTTTTGCTTTGCCCGGGGGCTTGAACCCAGGGCATCCGGTGTGGTAGGCGGACACGCTACCATCACACCACGTATGGCGATTACAACAGCAAATTATTCAAGACCCCGAACTAACGAAAATAATGTAAAAGAATTTTTTCCAGATCTTTCTGAGAACAAAATGGGACTGTACAACAAAACAACAGCGCACTTATACAACAAGAAAGACTACAGGCCAGTTTTTCGCCCACCGCGACCAGTCGCGTATGCCGTTAAACAATCTGTAGAAACCGAAATAAATCGTCTTGTAAAAAGTGGCATAATCTCACCGGTAGATTATAGCGATTGGGCGGCTCCCATCGTTGTAATTAGGAAACCAGAGAGTAGGGTACGCATATGTGCAGACTTTTCAACTGGTCTGAATGATACATTGGAGACACACAAATACCCACTTCCTTTGCCGGAAGATATTTACTCAAAATTATCGAACGCGAAAATTTTCAGCCATATTGATTTGGCAGATGCTTTTTTACAAATTGCCGTAGATAATGAATCCAAATGTTTACTCACAATAAATACACACCTGGGATTGTTACGCTACAATCGCATGGTTTTTGGAGTAAAAATATTCCCATCAATTTTTAAACAAATTATGGACCAGATGCTTGCCGGTTTGGAAGGCGTCACTTTACATACACACTTACATTCGACGACATATTTGTTTCCGGTGCCACACAAGAAATGCATGACAACAATCTCGAAAAAATGTTACGCCGCATACAAGAATATGGATTCAAGCTTAAAATTGAAAAATGTAAGTTTTCACTTCGCGAAATAAAATATCTTGGCTACATCACTAACTCAGAGGGCTTGAAACCGAATGCAGAGAGAATCACATTTCGGAACTTCGCTCATTTTTAGGGGCTATCAATTTTTTTTGGAAAATTTGCGAGTGTACCGAGGACCACTTGACGAGTTGCTAAAAATAAATACCAAATGGCGTTGGAATAGTCAACACTCTAAATGTTTCACACATCTTAAAAACATTCTGTCATCCGATGTATTGCTCGCAGACGTGGCAGCAGATGCGTCAAATTACGGACTTGGTGCTTGTATCATGCACGAGTATCCAGACGGCACACAAAAGGCTATCAGCCATGCATCAAAGTCACTCACTGAAACAGAAAAAGGTTACAGTCAAATTGAAAAAGAGGCTTTAGCTTTAATTTTCGCTGTGACCAAATTCCATCAAATGATCTTCGGTCGTAAATTCACTCTTCATACCGACCATAAACCACTTTTAGCGATATTCGGGAAAAAGTCGGGAATCAATGCTCACCAAGCAAATCGTCTTTAAAGATGGGCTATCATACTACTGGCTTATGACTTCGAGATTAAATTCATAAACACAAATAGTTTCGGTTATGCCGATGTTCTATCGCGCCTTATTAAAAACACAATTCCCGATTCAGAAGATTTCATCATAGCTTCCATTAAACTAGAAAGTGAGGTAAATTCAATTTTCACAGAAAGTATAGAGAAAATGCCGATCACACACAAAATGCTACAATACGAGACTGGGATTTGCGCTTTATCCACCACCTCAAACCGCGCATTCGTGCCTTGCCTTTGGAGGTGTGGAACCACTTCCTCCAGCCACCGCCAGCTCGTGATGTTGTCGCACGCTATCATCTTCAAACCATTATACTATCCCCCCGAATCAAAGGTTGGAAGGAGCTTACTTGGTGGTACCCGCATCATCTTAAGCATTAAGCTAATAAGCTCCCTTTCCACAGATCTCTACCTTTCGGTAGTAATTTGTCCGAAAGGACTGCTACGATCAACCAGCGCCACAGTCAGTGAATGCTTTGCCATATGACTCATCTCCTCGGGAAAAGCCGGAGTCTTAGTGTTATCTCCCTTTGTCACCTCCGAGAAAGCCGGAGTCTTAGCGTTAACTCTCTTTAGCACCTCCGAGAAAGCCGGAGTCTTAGCGTTATCTCCCTTTAGATTATCTTCTACTTCCGTAGTTGGAAATTGCCTCTGACTCGCAGCTTTCGAGGTAGTTGCTACCTCGCTATTGGGGCCCATCTGTCTTACAGCTTTAAATTCATAAACACAAATAGTTTCGGTTATGCCGATGTTCTATCGCGCCTTATTAAAAACACAATTCCCGATTCAGAAGATTTCATCATAGCTTCCATTAAGCTAGAAAGTGAGGTAAATTCAGTTTTCACAGAAAGTATAGAGAAAATGCCGATCACACATAAAATGCTACAATACGAGACTGCAAGAGATCCAGTTTTGAAAGGTATCTTAGATTTTCACAAAAGGGGATGGCCACAGAAACTCCCGGAAAACACAGACATCAGACAGTATATTGCCCGCAAAGATTCTATTACCGTTACTAAGGACTGCATAATGGTAGGAAATCGAATTGCGATACCTAGAATCTACCAAAAGCGAATCCTAAAAGAACTTCACCGAGGGCATCAAGGTATACAACGAACAAAGGCAATCGCTCGTAGCTATGTATATTGGCCCATTATAGATAGATACCATTAACTTTATTAACGATTGTCATCAATGCGCAGCGGCTGCAAAGTTTCCAACAAAAACAACGCTAAGCCCGTGGCCTACACCCGATGGACCATGGCAACGTGTACATGTCGACTACGCAGGCCCGATCAATGGATATTATTTCTTAGTAATGGTGGACTCCTACTCTAAGTGGCCAGAAATAGTGATGACCAAGTCGATCTCTACTCAGCAAACCATCAACATTTTAAACGAAATTTTCTTCAGGCATGGATTTCCAGACACCTTGGTTTCGGACAATGGAACACAATTCAAGAGCGCAGAGTTTGAAAATTTCATGCGAGAACGCGGTATCCAACATCTTTTTCCAGCCCATACTACCCTATGTCCAATGGTCAGGCGGAACGATTTGTCGATACACTCAAGAGGGCTTTAAAAAAACTTTTAGAGGAGGGTACAACCGATCACAATTTACAAACATTCTTATTGAGTTATCGCTCCCCCCCCCCCCCCCCCCCCCCCCCCCCCCCCCCCCCCCCCGAACGAAAATTGTATGGATCCAAATCACCGGCTGAACTACTTTACAATCAAAAACTTCGCATCCGTTTAGATTAACTCCATCCACCTAGTGAGAAAAAAGAACAAAGCGAAAACCGTACTACTGAAATGCGAAACCAGTTCAACAAAAAGCATGGATCCAAGCAAAAGCAATTCTCACCCGACGACAACGTGTACGCTGCAATACATACATCGAACAAGAAGTTTGAATGGAAACCAGGCAAAATCATAGAACATATCGGCAGCGTGATGTACAACGTTTTAATGGACACGGGAAAGCTGAAAAGGCTACACGCAAATCAGTTACGCCTTCGTGGATCAACAGACACCTAAACGCGAGGATCATATTTTAGATCACTTAGACGAAACCTCAAGCACTCAAATCGAAAACCACAACGGGGATCATCTCATCATCTGGCAACACGGAATTACATTTTGACGTTTCTGATATACATGCCTGACGGGAGATGGCCATCAGCAAGAATACACGTGGAAAATTTGAGATTACAATTTATTATATAATTGAGTTTTACTTTACTTTTTGGAATTATTTTTTAAATACTAATAAAAGTTAAATATAAACGTTTAAAAGTACGAAACGTAACAATATATATATAAATGCGAATGCCTGTATGTTGTTACGTAATGGCGCCTACACTACACAACGGAAGGCACAAATGCGCATGCTTATGTAGTTTCCCGCACGGAAGTCCGTAGGCATATTTTTATCTCGCTAGGTGGGCAGGGTCAACAGATATATACCAAAACGTGGACCCGGGTAACCTTAGGATGAGTTTGTACAATATGGGTATCAGCTGAAAGCTGCTGATGAGTTCTTTAATACGTACCCCTGGGTGACTAGGGTCTCCAGATATAGGCCAAAGTGTTGAACCGGGTACTTATATTCCAGGGATTTCTTTTTGCTTATTACCACCCTATGCAATGCGGTATCTACCGAATTGCCTTTGGTGTACGCATGCTGTGTTGTGGAGAGCAGTTTTCCATCCATGTTGGACTTCATGTACACATCTATCAGCCTCTCAAAGGTTTTGAGCAGAAATGATGGTAATCTAATGGTTCTATAGTGTTTGGGATACACGTGACCGATCTTCCCCGCCTTTGGTAGGAAAGCTACACGAGCAGTTCTCCAAGAGTGCGGCACATGATTCAGCCGTATGCACCCATCGAATATTATTTTAAGCCATTCCACGACCGCCATACTTGAAAATTGTAGCACGGCCGGGAATATACCGTCTGGGTCCGGCAAGTTTTTTATACGCAGTCATAAGCGTCCTTATTAGGAATTCATTCGACTCCTCCAGTTCCTCCACATTGGCAACCGCTTTGGGTTGTCCCAGTTTTGTTTCTGCATGTTTCTGGAATTTAGTCCAGGTCTTTTGATCTAGGATTTCTAGGGGTTCGTCCCTTCTCTACCCCCTTTAGGGGGATTCTGAAGCTGATATACGCATGGTCGGAGAAGGATTGTCTATCAAGAACCATCCAATCATATATTGATATATCATGCTCGGAGCTCAATGTAATATCCAGAACATTGCTGGATGTTTGACCAATGTATGTAGGGACATTTCCCCTGTTGGCATCTGCAAATTGGTTTGCAGGATGTAACAAAATAGAGATTTGCCACTCTCGTTCGTATCTGCCCCTCCCCACGCATTGTGGTGCGCATTTGCATCTGCGCCTATGACCAACCGCCCTTTGCGCCCTTCCTCCTGTACTAGCCTTTTGCACTCCATCGGTGGAACCTCCGCAGCATGGGCCATGTAGCAGGATGGCAGGAAAATGCCTGCTTATTCTTTTGCTCAACGGCCACCGCTCCGAGGTCCTCAGTGGTGTAATTATGCATATATGAATGCAGCTGTTTCCTTACCATTACTACAGCTCGCACCCGTCCTTCCGTTTGCGCGTAGTAAACGTCAAACCCGCCCACGCTAAGTCCAGAAACCTTTTCTCCCGATGAGAGCCACGGCTCCTGGATCAGCGCCACGTCAAACCCTCCTCAAGTGTTAGGAGGAGTTCGCTCGATGCCACTTTACTGTGTTGGAGGTTTATCTGTAGGACTCGCAGAACCATTGGGCTGTTTGTCCCCCTCCAGCACCTTCGTCGTGACGTCGTCGTCCTCCCCTTGCCCTTTTGGTTTAGAGTATTCGAGGCCCCCTTCAGTTTCTTGTAACTGTTGTTCCTTGTGTTTCTCGTGCCGAGTCACAACACCAGTTGGCTGTTGGTGCTCTTCTAACACCTTCGTGGTGACGTCGGGGACCTCCACCTGTCTTTTTTCTCTTAGGCTTTTGAGGTCCTTTTCGACTTAGGCCACCTCTAGCGTGTTAGGATTTTTATCCTCGGGATTTCTTTTCCTGAGTCGCATGCAAATTTTGCCAGTGCCAAGGGACATTTTGCCAAGCTGCGTGTACAAAATATCCTCCGCCTGCTAGTTTATTTGGAAGATGTATAACTGACCTTCGCGGGTAGGCCGAGATACAGTAAGTACCTTCCAATCCTGTGGCGGTATGTTCGGATTCCGATTCTGCAGAAGTCGCAGTGTATCCTCCGACTTCATCACGAATGGTATCCATACCTTAACGTTTGGTACCGTTGGCATTTGCGCTTTATCCATCACCTCAAACCGCGCATTCGTGCCTTGCCTTTGGAGATGTGGAACCACTTCCTCCAGCCTCCGCAAGCTCGCGATGTTGTTGCACGCTATCATCTTCAAACCATTATACTATCCCCCCGAATCAAAGGTTGGAAGGGGCTTACTTGGTGGTACCCGCATCATCTTAAGCATTAAGCTAATAAGCTCCCTTTCCACAGATCTCTACCTTTCGGTAGTCATTTTTCCGAAAGGACTGCTACGATCAACCAGCGCCACAGTCAGTGAATGCTTTGCCATATGACTCATCTCCTCGGGAAAAGCCGGAGTCTTAGTGTTATCTCCCTTTGTCACCTCCGAGAAAGCCGGAGTCTTAGCGTTAACTCCCTTTAGCACCTCCGAGAAAGCCGGAGTCTTAGCGTTATCTCCCTTTAGATTATATTCTACTTCCGTAGTTGGAAATTGCCTCTGACTCGCAGCTTTCGAGGTAGTTGCTACCTCGCTATTGGGGCCCATCTGTCTTACAGCTTTCGGCCTAGTTGTCTTGTCTATGCCACTGCCCTGCCTCGCGGCTCTAGGACTGGCCCTTTCTGCCTCTTGAAAGCAGGCTTGTCGCCTTCCGCCGAACGTTGCCTCTTCATTCTGCCATTCGACGCTTGTTCCTCCTCGTACCGGTTGCAGAACCGTGGGTTTCTCGCAGCAAACTTTTTGAACTGCCTTCGACCTACTTCTACCGCCTCATGGGCCCATTCCAAGCGCTCGATCTACACCTCACCACTGCTCCCAAGTGCTGTACAATTCTTAGTGCTGCACGGTACTGCGAGAGAGCTCTTTTACTTCCTCTGCTCCGTACCCTTCTCCACTCTTCTACACCGTTTTCATTTGTGTGCTTCTCCAAAACGGAGTTCATTGAATCAGCACTACTCTCGCTCCCCAAGTCCGACGCATCGCTTAATGCGTATTTGTCGTCCTTGGCTTGCGACTCAGTCCTCCTCTTATCATCGTCCCTATTACAATCAGGTAATGAGTAGTTCATCTTGGTCGTACGACCACCTGCCCGACAAGGCGGGCTCAGCGGTCCAGTATTTTATGCGGGGAAAGAACCGTCCACGACAGCAGCGCCTCTTACTGTAGTAAGGCCATAGATACTTCCAGAGTTGGCCCGGTATCGGGAAGGCTCCTTTCGAATACAGCCGAATTTATCCCCTGCCTGCAAATCGTCCAATAGGCACGGTCCGCATAACACCCTGGTTTAGGGGTTGGCAGTTCTTGGTCACAGACATCCCGGCGCCCTCCTATGAGGCAAAACGGCGTAGATGTCAGTCCAAAACAGCTCCTCCTCATAGTCGGGCGCTATGGAGTTCTGCTAAGCCCTCACACCAACGACAAGTTGCCTACCCTAGTGAGGGCCTACGTCTCGTAACTTGAGGCGTCTTCTATTTTAAATTGCTCACTACATACCTTTACCTGCATACAATTTATTCCCACGACAATTTCCATACTCTTTTCCGTTTTTGCTTACTATGCATTTCCCACAACTAATGTTATTTACGCCGAGCTTGCGCTTCCCATCGAGCTGAATATATGTATCTACGCAGTTCATATTTTGTACACTTAGAATGTAAGTATGTAATAATGTAAATACGTAATGTAGGTAGCTTATAAGAATGTTTTTTTTTTCTTTTTAATGGACGTTGTGGCAGCTCGCTGCCCTCAAGTGGCCCAATGAAACCAGGCTAATCCTGTTCACGTGATCGATTTATATATATATATATATATAATAACTTTTTGTTTTTGATTTTGCCGAGTTTTTCATGGGCAGCGGTTTGTCAAGCGTCGCGATCTGAGACTGCTCAGCTACAGAAGAGATTTCATCAGCCAAGCGTAATACTTAAAGAGAACAGAAGGAAACGTATTATACTTTAATTATTAAAAGAGGTTAGAACAATCTTTTTTTATAGAAAAAAGGGAGTCCGAGCTATCAAATGTGTTTGAATGAGAGTTATAATCTTGGCATAAACGCCGATAAGGTTCGTTTTGTTCGAAATTCGTTCTACATTGTTTCAGCAGAATAGGTTTGTGATCTCCGAGAGGTAACGCAAAAGTTCACTTCATTCAGAAGGAGTGGGCTCAAAACTGATCCATTTAAGAGTATTGTCATAATTATTACACCAAGCATTTCCCTTCGACTAGCAAAAGTTGGAAGATTGATAAGCTTTAATCGATTAGTATAAGGTGGAAGATTTGTTAAAGAGTCCCATTGAAAATTTCTTAAGGCAAATAGCAAAAATTGTTTTTGTATTGATTCGAGACAGTCTGCATGAACTTGATAACGCGGATTCCATATTACTGAGCCGTATTCTAAATTTTGCGTAACTAATGTTGTAAAAAGTGCTTTGGTTATGTAAGGGTCGTTAAATTCTTTTAAACACCGTTTAACAAATGCAAACACATCTGTGCCTTTATTCATTGTAGCATTAATATGCAGATTTAAACTAAGTTTCATGACTCCCAAGTCAACAAAATTATTTACAGTTTCTAGACTATAGTTGCTAATTGTATATGAAGCTGGTGAAATTCTCTCAGAAAAACCCATGAATTTACATTTTTTGAGATTGAGCGGCATATAATATACATTGCACGAGGGAACCAAGTGATTTAAATCCATTTTAAGCAAGGAATGTTCCTAAACCGAGGCATATGACTTGAGAATCGTCTGCGCACATCAAGATTTTTGAGTATTTAATTGTATTAGATATATTGTTTATGAACAACAAGAATAGAATCGGACCAAGATATAATAACGTGCGGATAACTTTGTGCGCCGGTAGTTTTCTATTGAAGACCTGCTTCCATTTTTATGAAGCGGGATAAGAAAAGATTCCTTGCACATTATTGGGAAAACGCCATATATTAAAGATAAATTAAAAAAATCTGTTAGCGGCTGACAGATGTTTGGAGCACATTTTTTAGGAAAGTGTGTCGGGATTCTTTCAGGGCCGTATGTATATGATACTTTTATAGTTTTTAAATAAGATAACACACCTTCTGAAGATATAAATGGAGCTCTGATTGCATTACGACGAATCAATATGGTATGGGTATTCATTAGGCGAAACGTTGTTCTGAATAGTGTAATTTGATTTCAAAAATTCTGCAAAGAAGCCGGCGATCTGTTGATCATCGCTGGAAATATTATCTTGGAATTTCATGGATAATGGAAACCCTTTCACCCTGTGTTTAGAGTTTACGAATCCGTAAAATGCCTTCGGGTTGCAAATTATATTTCTTTTCTGTCATTTGTTTAATGGTATGTTCAGTTTATACCTATATTTAAGAATTCATGAGCTTAACACCGGCTTATAATAATTGAATTTCAATTATTACGTTTTTCTAAGAGAAACTGAAAAGAAAGAAACATTTACTGGCATATTGCGATGGACCCATTTCGAAAACCGCCAACGTAATCATCATCAGGCAATTTTGTAATGTTATCACAGGTTTCACCGGGATTCGAACCGTGAATCACATGGTGAAACTGCAGTAGCCTTTAACCACTAGGCCATCCTGCTGGTATTTGTTTTCGTGCTTAATTCAGTTTTTCTCATTTCTACACTAACAACACAATTGAGACATTTTGTCTCTATATTAATTTGTGTGCCATGTAGATTTGTTTTTGTAAAGTTCTTCTTCGTTGCGAATGAGAAGCTTTGTAAACTCGGGCTCAGTTGTACATATTTATGTATGTTTGTTTAATGGTGTGTTCAGTTTGTACTTATATTTAAGAATTCATGAGCTTAACACCGGCTTATAATAATTGAATTTCAATTATTATGTTTTTCTAAGAGAAACTGAAAAGAAAGAAACATTTACTGGCATATTGCGATGGACCCATTTCGAAAACCGCCAACGTAATCATCAGGCAATTTTGTAATGTTATCAAAGGTTATCCTCCTTCAAACCAAGTGTTACTGCGGATGGTCTTATTGCTTTTGTTTCCAAAAACACTAACATTAGTGCTCATCATCTCACATGTTTTTTCTCTGGTCAAAAAGGACGCGGATATCAAAGATCTTACACGATTAAATTTCAAGCTTGGTGTATCGCATGCACTAGTGGATAAAGTTTTAGATCCCAAGCTCTGGCCGGCAGATGTTAAAATTAAGCCTTTCAAAAACCGTCGTAAAGTTGTTCAAGGTGGCGGTGGTGATGCTTAGCAGTCAGTAGTGCCAGACAAACATTTTCCTAGGCAAATCAGAATTTACTTTCAAAATGTCTCTGACCTTAGGACTAAGGCCAACTTGCTTTTTGATATGAGCTCGCATTTGGAATATGATATATTCGTTATAATCGAAACATGACTCAACTCTAATTTTTTTGATGGTGAATTCTTTGATCCTAACTTATATAATGTCTACCGCAAAGATCGTGACTACTGCAAAACTGGACTTTCTAGAGGTGGTGGAGTCTTAATTGCCGTGCGCCGTCATTTTCGGTCATCGCTTGTGGACCTGCCTGACATGGATTCGTTGATCGACCAGCTTTGCGTCTCTGTTCAAGGCAACTCGAAATTGTTTGTATGCGCTTCATATATTCCTCCGTCTAGTGCGGATTCTGTATATAAATCGCATGTTGACAATATTGTTAGTTTAATACATACTCAGGATGGTAGTAACTTTTGTATCTTAGGCGACTTTAACTTACCAAATATCGAATGGTCTTATGTTGACAATAACTTCGCTCTACTTCCTAAAAATATAAATAGTTGCGCTGAAATTCTCCTCACTGATAATCTTTTAAGTGTTAATCTCTTCCAGATAAATAGCTTC